>NC_056037.1:634691-952036 GCF_004379255.2 Salvia splendens | reverse complement strand
AAAACACAAACATCGAAGAGACCAATTGGATCATAACCTTAAGATAGTAGGCTTTTCGAATCTCCTCCACGGAAGCAGCAGGGCTGACGCCAAGAACGTCGTAGAATTCAGTTTCTTTAACCATATTTGGCAGAGGAAAAGGAAATCGAAGAAAGTGCGATCTTGGGGCAGAGAGGAGAGCAGAAGAAAAGTAGAGGAAGTGGGCATGTCGGAGATGGGGCTTTCCAGTGATTCAAAACTTGAATAAAGCAAATCAATGCCTTTTTCCAAAAAAGCTTTATTTTTCGCGGGAGGAAAACAGTTTTTTTAACTGTCACTCTCTGGTGCTGATCATTTGCTCTGAGTTGTCGATTCATCTTAATTTATTCATTAAACTTTTCTTTTTTTGATAATATCTATTTAAATAATGAATTTTCATTTTTTTTCCCTAAAGTGTCACATGCGTACAAAATGATGTGGTTTTAGTGATGCCAATCTCTCAAGTTATAACTAATCTCAAGATTGAACTGGTCCGAGATTAATCTGAACAAACATGTGTTTGATTATATGGGTTCGATTAAAGTTCTAGGAATTGGGTGTCCATTTTTTAGATAACAAGATTTAGATTTTGTATTGTTGTATAGCATCATCACACAAGACACCAAAGAAGAAGAAAAGATAAGCGAAATTTGGAAAAATGTCATACAATTAACTTGCATAATTTCATTACGACGCTTGAACTAATGAAAGCCAAATTTGAGGGGAAATTATTTGGTTGGTTTCGGTCTTATCTTTAAAGGAGAAAATGAAGTGACATTGATTTGAAATATTTTGTACTTTCTTCTTTTCTTGACTGCATTCAAACTACTTTAAACTCAAAAAAAAATGGAACTACTTTGATCTCCATGATGATACACGTACCTCAAGTCATTATTCAATAAACAACCCACCAAATATTATAAAATTAACATAAATAGTTTCTTTCCTTTACACTTAAATCTCACATTTATTTCCAACTTTAGATCGTATCTTCTTCAAACCCTACACATTTTAAAAGATGGACTTTCTTGAAATATCAAATAATATTAGTAATATTCCTCTATCCCTTAAAATTGAGATTTTGGACAATACAAGTTTTAATAAGAAATGGATTAAATATGGAAAAAAAAATGTGTTTATGGATAGTGGCGGAAAAAGTTCAAAAAATAAAAATTGACAAACTTTAATAGACACACCAAAATGGCGACCTTCTCTTAAAATAAAAACCTCAAAGTCGTATGACTGTGATGAAATGTTATTACAACACTAAATATCAAAATTTGGATACAGTGCAACTCAGTTATAACTTGGCCATAATTTACATAAATTCCATTAATTTTAGTTTATGCAAGTTATAGTCAAACCAACCCTAGTACTTGCCCTTTCCTCTATTTCCACCACCACTCTTTCCTTTGTTATCAAACTTCCCCTTACTTCCAAACTTCCCACCACCACTCTTTCCTCTATTTCCACTCTTTCCTCTATCATCACCACCCTTTCCTCTATAGCCACTCTTTCCTCTATCATCACCACCCTTTCCTCTATAGCCACCCTTTCCTCTATTGCTACTCATTCCTCTCTTGCTATTCTTTCCAAACTTCTTTCCTTTCTTGTTCTGTTGGCTCTTAAGATAAGACACACGGTCCGCCTTCTTTTGCCGGTCCTTGCTAACCTGGTTGAGATCCTTGATCTCAGATCGGACATGGGCATTGTGTACAGGTCTTTTAAGGTTTCTTCCGCCCTTGAATCCCCGGTGGTCCCCTCGGAAACCAGAAGCACCTGTCAGCAAAAAAGTTGAGATGATCAAACACAGATCTGTAAGAGCCTCTATTGTTCAAGTCAATATCGTAGACAGAATGGTTTGATTGTAATCAATGGTGTGATTTCGTCCTGGGAGAGAAGACAGTCATGTCATAGTAGGCTTGTATCCAAGATTACCTGATGAACTAGCACTTCCATCTGCAGCAATGTCGTTTGTTCCTCTAAGAGATACCTTGCTGTGTGATTTTTCTTTCCATCTCTTGTATATCCCAGTGCTCTTGGCTTTCACTTTCGCGCCACTTTCTGTTTTAATCTGTGCAAGACAGAATTACACGCAAACAAATGTGCAACCAGATAAGAAGAGTCAAACAAATGAACTTAAAGGCATAATTTTATTTGCATGTAAAATGTACCTTCCCACTGGCCGTCACACGATCTCCATTATTCAGCTTGATATACTTTTTGCTTCTCTGTGCAGCACAAGGATGGCAGGTCAAATTAGAATACAGATGCTCATGAGTTCGTGGGTGCCTCTCTTTTTATATTTTATTGGAAAATGAAGATTGGTATCAGTGTTATCAATCTCGTATGGCGGCTTATGGCGGTTCGCCTAAAAACCGCCACAGGGATATGGCGTATTAGTATGGCGGATATGACGGTCAATAATTAAATAAATAAAACAATACTTATTATTTATACATAATTCAAAAATTGGAAAAAACAAAAATATAACATCTAAAACTCTTAAAACAATTAATAAAGCATAAAATACAGCTCTAACATCCATGTTTCATGCATAATGCCTCATTCCTAAATGCAGTACACACGCAATGTTGTCAAATGGCGGATATGGCGGTGCTATGGCAGCGTCATGTTGCTATGGCATTTCCACCACAGAACACCATGCCATAGCGCCATGGCACCGCCATATCTGCTATTTGATAACATTGATTGGTATTAGAAGAGCAGCTTGTGTTACCTTGTCCCAATGATATGTAGATTTCTGCTTCTGCATTCCAGAACCGTCATCGGCATTGATGTCTAGAACTGCAGCATCCAACCTGTTCATTAAAGGATACGTCAATCTCCATCCGCACATGATAGTCAAATGAACACTAGATTGCAAACTTTGGGGCATTTTGCAGGGAGTGAGATATTGGGTTCAGTGATTGAGGGTTCAAAGATTTCATGCTATAAGAAGATACCAAGATATGTTATCAACAAATGCCACGCTCACCTATTTGATTCAAAGCCTTGGTTACCTCTCACTGCAAGTCCTGCTTCAAAATGCTGTAATTGACAGAGATATGAAAAGGTTATCTCAAATATAATAGACCATCAAATCAAATGAGTGTAAAAACTACTCAATCCATCCATCATGAGCGTGCATCATTGAGGTCACGGGTTTTAATAAAATGTTAGGTGGATTTTAGTTAGTGAAGAGAGTATCTCATCAAGGGAAAAAAGTGGATAAGGCTTTTTGTAAATAAGGATTATTTTTTCACAAAAGAATTTTGCACTCTTTTTGTATGACTGGATGCCTTATGGCCATTGTTGCACACTGGTTGGTGGACAGAGGGAGTATGATATAATAGCTGAATAGTAATTAGCTACTACTATGCAAGAGATTGTAAAGTACAAGAGGTAGTGACAGGTGTTGTGTGAAGTTGATCAAACTAGTAACTGTACAGTAAAGCCATGAAAACCAATAGGTTGAGTAATTTACCTGGTTTACAGGTACAGAACTTATGAAATACTCATCATCTTTGAAACTCTGAGCTTTCCTTTTCATGCCAGATACTGCACAGAATAAAGAAGAGAAGCGGTCAAACTATAATGCTAATGTCTATCTGCTTAAATCGTGAAACTCTCCAAGCATCAAATATCAATATGTCTATGCCAAAACCAAGTGGATCAAAAAATTACTAATAAACAAATTACAAAAAGAAAACATCCTTGTGTCTTTTGTCCATTCATTTGAGACAAGTCAATTTCTTGAACCACAGCTAATCTGTGTTAAATTGTCTTTCCCCAACACTCATTCCAACTGATATAGAAACTCCTTAGTTCCATCTAATACTCTCTCACATAATATTTTACAGTATAACATTTGAAGTTCAAAAAAGGCACCTTGTTTCCGCTTGGTTTTTGGAATGTCATCAGCTTCAGTTTCCTATAACAAAAAAGAACTTACTAAATTATCTGCAGAAGACACACAGAAGTAAGCAATAAATTCATTAACTTGTGCTGGTCAAAATGATAGAGAAGGAGAGGACAGAGTTTCAGGGATTTGCTCGGCCCACTTCTATGTCAGAACACATCAACTCACCCAAGGGTTACAAACGGTAGATGGGAGTTCACAATAAAAAGAAAATAGACTTATTTTTATCAATACATAATAAAGGGCAAGGAAACATAAACACGGCTGCCAAAAGAAAATAAGTGGCATCAATCCTCATACTCTAAACACTGTCTCAGTCAAATATACTAAGTAGCAAGCAGTTTATTGGTGAATACAAAAAATCAGTCCATCATACAGTCATACACTTACAATATTTTGCTAAATCTATTACCTTCTTAGCATCATCATCTCTGGAACGCTGTTGCTGAACTTTATTAATCACCTCCTCATGAACAGCTCTTTTAATCTTCATTATATCGGACCATTGACTAACAGATCCCTGAAATTTCACTTAATCGTCAGATTTGGTGAAGATGGCATATCAAAATGATCTTTTTAAAGACTAAAAGTCAATGATTTGTTACCTGATGATTTTTTGATTTTGCAGCATCCCCTTCAGCTTCCAGGATGGTTTGCTTGGGTCTGTTGAGATAGGTCATGCAATGGTGGGAGATAAGGAAAAGGAGACAGAAAATCGCAGTCCTAATGTACAGATAAGAAAGTTGATTTAAGACATACCTAAATGCTTTTAGACGCTCAGAAAAGGCCAAAGCTGTTAGTTCGTCGCCACCCAAGACATTCCTAAACATTGGATGTAAACCTTCACGGGGCAATTTTTTCACTCTTTTGATGGACTCCTTGGATGGTTTCGCTTTCGTCTTTGAGTACAATCCAAATGCTTTCGATAAAGGTCCCTTCAAAGTACTCAATTCTGCAGATGAATCAAGTATTTCTCGGACTCTGTCTGAAATCAGATCTATAGGTCTCTGGGGCAAACGCCCATAAACAGTGTCTCCATTTGCCATGGCTTGATCTATTCTAGTCATAATATCATCCATATCTTTCAGCAGCTCTTCCTCTGTTGGAGCAGGCCTGATCGGTTTCGAGAGAAAGAGATGAAGGTCTAACATGTAAGCAATGTCCTCTGATGTAACAAAAGAATATGCAGCACCGGTTCGGCCAGCTCTTGCAGCTCTCCCCACGCGATGTACAAAGAGCTTGGGTTTCGGAGGAAAGTCAAAATTGATCACATTATCAAGTAAAGGGATGTCAATTCCCCTTGCAGCCACATCTGTCACAATCAGCAACATTGTCTTTCTAGCCCTAAATTCTGATACATGAACCTTGCGGGCATCATGATCCATATCTCCATAACAAACAGATGCCTTGATACCATCTTCTTTGAACATGGCATAGAGAAACTCGACATGATATTTGGTTGCAACAAAAATTAGAGTCTGTTCATCAGAACGTATATGATCCCTTACCAAATAAAGCACTGCAGCATGTTTTTCTTCCTCTCTTAAAGTGAAAAAGCAAAGTTTCAAGTCCGGACTTATCTTCGTCTCCAAATCGAGCCTGACTAGTTGAGGATCCCTAAGACCAGCCTTTGCAAACTCTGCAAGGGCACTCGGTAAAGTTGCACTGAAAAGCAAAGTCTGACGATTCTCGCTCAGCTGTGCAAGGATCTTGTGCAACTGTTCTGCAAATCCCATGCTAAAGAGGCAGTCGGCTTCATCAAAAACAACATATTCCACAGTGCGTAAAGACATGTCCTCAACCTCTTCCAAATGATGCATAAGCCTACCAGGAGTAGCAATTATGTAATCAGGACGCTGTGCCAATTCCTCAAATTGGCTTTCCATACTATCACCACCAACTAGTAAGCTAGCACGTAGGCCTACATAGAAAAAGTAACTTTGAAGTGGAAATTTCACGTCTTACACATACATCGCAAGATTTATGAATAAGAACATGACCCTTTATGTAGACTATGACCAATCAACTCAAATCAATATAGCCACTCAATAATGGTAGCTACTTTCTATATACCTCAGATGATGTAACCAAATGGACAAATAAGATAATTACTTCAAGTTCAAGTAAAGAAAATCCAATAAATCACAAGTACCATAACACAAACATATATGTGCCAACTTACATCTCTATAGTGCTAGCCCTTTAACACGTCTAAATACACAAGTGCCTTTACAGCATTCCAAACATTCACCATCATCACTAATCAAGATCTATGATAAAGTGACCATTTTTACCTACTATATCTCCAAAGATGGCAAGCTACCACAAGCAACTCTACACAAAACTAGCTAATGAAGCTTAAAACACAGTTAATTCTCAAAACTCATAAAATCAAACAAACAAACAAAAACACATTTTTCATCCGTTTATCCATCTAATCATACCACTAACTACCAACAAAATTCAAAAATGGATCAAATTACCTGTATATCGGCCAAGTTCTTTGGCGAATTTGAAAGTCTGAAGAGCTAAGTCACGCGTGGGCGACAGAATAAGAGCCCTAACTCCAGCCTGCGGCACGTGCTGCTGGAGTTTCTGGAGCATGGGAATCAGAAACGCCGCCGTCTTGCCGGAGCCAGTGCGTGCCATGGCGACGACGTCGTATCCTGTTATAATCAATGGCATGGTTTTCCTCTGAATGGGCGTCGGAACTCTATAACCCTTCTTCTTCACCCCATTGTAGATGTTGAGACTCAGTCCAAGAGACTCGAATCCACATGATTTCGATTTCTTTGCTTGCTCCTGTTTCTTCTTGAGCTCCGTTTTCGAAGCAGCCAGAATGCCTCCGGCTCTCATCGTGGCAGCGGAGGGAGATGAATGAAGTGGCGGCGCCGCTTCGTTTAGGGATCGGAAAATGCGGTTAGTCTGGGTGAGAATTGGGATTTAGGGTTTATGGTACATATATCTACGGTAATTGTATAGTTTTTATATTCATATATAGTTGTATTTTATATAAATAATCATTATATTAAGGTTTTATGATACGATATCATGTCTATAAAAGCACTCTATATAATTTTATAATATTACTATATTTGTAACCCTCTTTCAATTTGTATATTTGTAAATAATTGTAATTCCTTACTCACATTCTTAATATTGGTTAATTGGTTCTAATCGAATCGATGTTATCATATAATCGATGCAGACTCTAAATATGAAATTGTATTCGAAACAATTTAATAGCAATAAGTTATTAGACTCATTGAACAATTTTAACCCGTTGATTAACCGATTGGAACCACAATTAAGAAAAAAAGTATTATATAAATTATTATAACCGATAAATTAAGAGTATTTCCAATCATTTATACTGAACTCAAACTCATTTTAGTGTATGTGTCAAGTTTAATATGATTTTACTTTAACCATTTACATTAAATTCAAACTTAAAGGATTATTCTCTATATTATAATTTTTACTTACAAAATTTAAAAAGACTTTTAATTTTATTTTAGTGTAAACCTAAAAATAGTTTTTTTCACTTAAAAATTAAAATTGTGATTAGTTTTGGAGACCCATTCAAGGTAACCGTTTTATATTGTAGTGTACCTTAAATATGATCTAGAACCAAAGTTAGAGAAAAAATTATAAAAATGTTCCATTTGATAGGAATCATACATTTCATCACTTCAAATATATTTTAATAAAATATACTCCGTAATTTTATAAACTGCATATATGATCATCGAAGCAACAATAATCAATATAATGCTTATTTTACATATACATGATTTGCTTAAAGAAATGCAGAATTTTCTAAATATAATTCGATTAGTTCAATTAAACCGACCAATTATCAGTTAAAATTGATAATCGAATTCAATTAAAATCCAATAATAGAAAAATTCGTAACAAAATCATAATCTATAAAATCGGTTACCAAAACCCAAGAACCGACTTTAATAAAGTTTTAGATTGGTAAAGTAGAAAATTTGTGTTTCTATTTTACAAAATAAAGTAGAGAACCAATCCAAAAATGAAAATATTAAAACAGAATAATATCGATAACTATGTACTACTAACTATTATACTAATCGATGAAATAATTTATGTCATCAACTTAATATAGTAAATTCTAAAACAAAAAATTGAAAAAATTGCATTATCCCGAAGTCTTAGGCAAGCCGTTAACTGTGTTTCCAATCAAAACTACAATCATTACAGAGACAAGAGAGAGATGAATCAAAGCTACAATCATTTCTTCAGAATAAGGTTTACCCGAATGCACAATGCACACTAATCCAGATCGACCTCTATCTCAGCGGCCGCTACCGCTGAAGGACCCATCACCGCAACCCGCGGCGGAGGCTCCGCCAAATTCTGATGTTCAGCCTAAAAATCCCGATGCCATCTTGAGCGGCAGCGGAACCAGGTGCATTTTTCTTACGTTTGAGTGTTTTTATTTCCAATTGGCATCAATTATTGTGCATTGAATTTGTATTTTATTTTGTTTTTAGCTGAGAGCGTGAAATTGATTGAAGCTAGGGTTAGCTGCCTGTGATCAATTTTTTTAGAAAGAAATAATCCATTTAGGATTATATTATAAGTTTTATTCAAAACTGCAGCTTTATCAATAAAGAGAAGAATGCAAGGATAGGTTATGGGTAGTATTTATCATGATAGCAAGAAATTGGTTGAAACTAGCTTTAGCTGCCTGTGATCAAGGGTGATATATTGAGAGAGATTTTTTTTTTCAGCGAAATGATCTATTTGGAAAATTATGTGATACTTTTTTATTCAAAATTGCAGCTTGCTGACTAGAGATAAGAATGCGAGGATAAGGTATGGATATTCCAGTTTCAAGGGTAAGCGTTCGACCATGGAGGATTATTATGAGATAAAGATATCAGAAGTCCAGGGTAAAATGGTTGCCCTTTTTGGCGTTTATGATGGTACGTCGCTATAATGGAAAAACAAAGATTTTTTTATGTGATAATGTATTAATGGAGAAGGTGGAATTATTCGATGGAATAACTCGTTTTATTCTTACATTTGATATCAGGGCATGGCGGGTTCAAAACTGCGGAGTACCTTAAGAAGAATCTCTTTACTAATCTCGGAAGCCACCCCAATTTTATTAAAGATACAAAGTTAGCTATTGGTATGAATTTCAAGATTCTGATTTCTGAGAGTGATGGTAAATGTGATATTGAAAAAACTGAGGTGGTGTATCTTTCTTGATTGCAGTTGAAGCATTCAAACAAACTGATACGGAGTACCTCAATGAGGAGAAAGGTCAACAGAAAGATGCGGGTTCGACTGCATCAACTGCTGTCCTCGTACAGGACAAGATCTTTGTTGCAAATGTGGGAGATTCTAGAGTTGTTGCTTCTAGAGCCGGCTCAGGTTTGATGCCAACTTGAGAGCTCGATCTTTTTGCATTTAGTATCTCTATATAAATATGTGAAATATTTAGTATTTTGTTGATAAGGGAACTTCTCATATCCAACCCATATCGGGAAATGATATATTTGCTTCATAGCAATATAGCATATCTAGTAAGCCATAAAAGAATTGCCCAAAAACATTGGACAAACATGATAAGCTACAGAATTTCCAAAGATCAATTTCTTGTTTCTTTTGGATCGTTTTACATATGCTGAGATTTTGAGACGTTACCTCTAGCAATTTACTGACACATTGCTTCTTTATGTAGCTATTCCATTGTCGATTGACCACAAGCCTGATAGGACTGATGAACGTGAACGGATTGAAAAGGCTGGTGGTTTCATCGTTTGGGCTGGTAACTTTGAATTTTCATGTCTTCTGTTGTTGACCTATTTTTTAGTCAGCTATGTACTACAGTGAGCTGCAGCAATATTATTTCATTTAACTACCATCATTATGAGCATTGAGACATTGGTTGAATACTTTTGGACCATAGCACTGAATCATAATGCTTAAATTTTAGTAGTATCATTTATGTGGTCGTTGACATCACTTTTTTTTTGGATCCAACACCTTTTTTCTTATATACTACCTCATACCAAATATGGCGTCAATTCTTGTCTGTGGTTTCTGGGGTGTCCACCGAAATCAGAGTATTTTGCTGACACATTTAAATACTGAAATCTAGATGTTGCCCATTCCCCCCAAGCGCCTTCTGGCTGCATGTTTATTTGGCTACTTTTTTTTGCGTCAACACTTTGCCTTGAGGCTACTTAACATCTCTTGGTCAGGAACATGGAGGGTTGGTGGGGTTCTTGCTGTTTCTCGAGCATTTGGAGATAAACTTCTTAGACCATATGTAGTGGCGGAGCCTGAAATTCAGGTACTGTTATTGCATTTACATACTACTCGCTGTCAAACTTTCTCCTACTTGCATTCTAGATGCTTTAGCGGCTCAAAACACTGGTAATATCTATAGCTAGCTAGCTATTCAAGTTTGATCGATACCGCTCCCTTGTTTTGACATTTGTTCTGGAATATAGGAAGAAAAAATTGATGGTGTAGATTTTCTTATAATTGCCAGCGACGGGCTATGGAATGTCCTCTCAAATAAGGTTAGTCCTCTCTATTACTTGCATGAATTTAACTAGCATATGCTCTTAACGGATGGGTGATTTATCGTTGCATATGCACATATTCTTAAGTCGAACTGTATGATACTTGTCGTTCGTCCAGGATGCTGTACATATCGTGCAAGGCATACCAGATCCTGAAGCAGCATCAAGAAAACTGGTGGAAGAAGCCTATGGCAAGGGCAGTTCTGACAACATCACCTGTTTAGTCGTTCGATTTGAGAACTGACGATCAGACAACAACATCGTATCGATTGTTCTTTTTTCTTTTTTCGATTAAAGCCCGTGATTGTAGGAGTATGTTTCTTTATTGCAGATTTGATCAGTATGCAACAGCATGCTACTGTTTCTGGTTGTATTTTCAAACAATCTTTGTCATGTAATTTCGGAGCTAAAACAGTTTCTCCACTGCTTCTGGTATTAACTGTAAATCAATTGAATAGAGTTATGTTTCCATATTATTCAGAAATATATACAGTTTATAATAATGCGTTTTACTAGTATGTAATTAAGAATTACACTACTTCCTAAATAAATAGATTTAGTTGGTAACATTTGTTCAACCTTTGAGAATTTGTAGTAATGCATTCACTTTTTATCTATATCAATAAAAAATTTGAAATGCTAATATTCATGGGCTTATTTATAGCAAAATAGACATCTCAAAAGTTTAGAAAGTGTTTGATTTGCTTCCAATTCATTGACCATATAGTATATCATAACTTTAAAAAATTGGGCTTAAATTACAAATTAGATTAAAATTCATGCATTAATGTACACTTAATTAACTATATACATTTCCTATTACCTACAATAGAATACCATTTTTCATGTACATTGAAAATAAAATAATGTATAATGTAGAGTTTAAGATCTCCTTCAAATAAGTGATACACACACACACACACACATATTCTACTTAAACGCGAGAAAACATATAACTAAAACCAACTTATGAAAACTACTTATACTTTCTTCTTTTGCAGTCACCAATCTATGGGTGAATTCAAAGAGACGCTGAGATCAAACAAGTATGCCATCTAAGATAACTTGAGCAATGTACGAAAATATGCAAGATATGAGTTGCAGACGCGTCTCCAATCAAACATCAACATGAAACTGAAAGCACAAGAGGGTAAAATATTCAGCAGCAACTGCTCGACGCATCACTAGACTCGGAAGGCTTCTGCTTGAAAATGTTCTTTTTATTACCAGCTAATCCCTCGGCCAAGAGACTGGGCGTTTCCAAGATCTGTCGGTATAACATAAAATTAAAACCAAGCGAAGAGTGTGCAACGCAATATCCAAACCGTCTTTATATGTTTGAAACAAGATATTCACACATAGATTATGTAAACCAACTGACCTTCAAGACAAGTTCCTCAAAACACTGCTCCACGTTGACACGAGTTTTGGCACTACATTCGATGAAGAGGCAACCATATTCCCTTGCAAAGTCGATCCCTTCTTTTTTGCTGACAACCCTTTCACTCTCCTGCAAAAGATGTGAACGTTAACAAGCTTATCGCAGGTGTAAAAGAAGACCCCCACCACACAGAAATTATGGAAATCCGAATAATGAACCAGCTAGTGCTAACAAGGGGAATACCTTATCAACTTTGTTACCAACTAGCATCTTGATGCAATCCTGGTTTGTGGAGTAGAGATCAATTTCTTTAGCCCAAATATCCGATAGATTCGTAAAGGTGTCTCGTCGTGTCACATCATATACTGTGCCGTGAAAAATGATTTTGTGAGTAAGAAACCAGGAAAGATAAAGTAAAAATCAATGTTCATGTGGTATTGACAATGTCTAAAGAGTGAAGTGACAAGAAATAGAACTCACAGCTCCAGAAATTTGATCAATAACAGAAGTGCAAGAGCAGCAAGGAAACACAAATAAAAATCTTTTTGAACATACCCATGATGATTCCTTGAGCACCTCGGTAGTAGGAACTAGTCAAAGTCCGAAATCTTTCCTGTCCAGCTGCAAAAGGGAAGTTTGTTTGCGATTAAATGTGTGCGCGTAGCTGTTAAAAAATTGTGATTTAATTCGTATGATGTACTGATGTATTATCCAAGCAAAGCAAGTTATTTTGCTTTATTAATTTAGAATGTTTAGTGAAAACTTTAATCTTATCTATGTGACAATGATATTAGTCTTTATTTAACGAACTGCAGGTCATTGCAGCATTCTTACCTGTATCCCAGATTGCAAGCTTCAATTTCTTTCCTCCAAGTGTTACGTGTTTTACCTTAAAATCCACTCCTGTAGTAGAAAATGGAACGTTATAGTGCCAGAGCCCAGAGGTAACATATACTTGAGACCACACACATGAAAGAATAGTATTCATAATTCAAATATAGACAACTCCCAAGATGGAGACCAGGCCATCCTCGAGAAAACATGCTTTGCTCAGTTTCTTGATACACCACGACCAAACAAGTATAGGTACATACAGAGGGGTTCCGATTTACAGTACAAAAGTGAGAATGGTTGCAAAAGGATTTGAACACAACAAGAAGCAAGACATATAAAAAAAATTCAAGTTTGGCTACACTGACCATAAACCAAATTTTGGGGATAGGTTGGATTATATAGACAGTTGTACACGATATAGGAAATATGAAACCTAACCCCATTTGTACTGCAAAAGCAAAAAATATTGGCTAAGAAACCACATAACTTAATATTTTTCAGAACACCAAAAGAGATTTGGGTTGGTTAGATGTAGCGCAGGGTATTCGGTCGGTTCGGTTCTAACCGAACCGAATACCCGGTTAACCGAAATCAAAAGAAACCGAAATTGAAGCACCGGAACCGAAACCGAATTGGCCTCGGTTCGGTTCGGTTCCTAACCGAATAGGGTCGGTTCGGTTCCAATTAACCGAACCGGAACCGAATTTTAAAAAAAAAAGTTTTTGCAGTTCATGGGGATCGATCCCTGGACATTTCATACGAAAAATTCCCAGCCTAGCCACCACTTGCGCTATATTGCGTTTTTGGTATTTAATCGGTTTTTCGGTCCTAAATTCGGTCACACCGATCGGTTATCGGTTCTAACCGATAACCGATCAACACTTGAAGATGGGAACCGAAATTAACCGATAACCGAGATGGGGCGGTTCTCGGTTAACCGAGAACCGAGGTGTTCGGTTCGGTCATCGGTTAACCGACTAACCGATGACCGAATTATCAGCCCTAGTTAGATGAATAGCCTACATATGCCCCAATCCAGGGATGGGAACTAACATTTTCCTATAATCTACTGAAGGTTCGGTTTCTGCTCCCAAACATGGAACTACTTTGTCCCCACTATCCTCAAATATATCAAAAACTATCCAACTCCAAAAACCTAACAATTAGGTTAGTATCATTAAAACAAATGAGGGCAGGGGGGAAAAGCCCCAATAACAAATCCATGCATTAGCTATATCAATAATGACAACAATTCCCCAATCCTATGAATTGGGACCTTACACAAAAGGATCAAAACCTCCACACTGAAATTCCAAAATTATGACCACATTAACTTATATCAATAATATGATAAAAAAAAAACACAAGCATATGCAGACCACACAACACGAAGAAGATCGATCATTGAGCTACCGATTGTGGGAGAGAGCTCCTCGAAAGCATCAGATGTAAAGCTCAGCAAAAGACTGCTTTTTCCAACCCCAGAATCCCCAATCATCAGCAACTTGAACAGATAATCGAATTCTGGCGCTTCTCCAGATGATGACGCCATATTCTTGTCAAATTCACAGCTTTTTCTTTCGATCAACCTGATCCCCACAAAATCAAAACTCAGAATACTGACCGATCAAGACAAAAAGCAAAAAAGCAACAAAAAAACAGATTGGAAATATGACCTAAAATTGAATGCAGATCTGATGTAAACGTCAATTATGCACCTAAATATGAATATTAATTAATTTCGTGTAAATTATATTCGCCTTGAATACGTAAACGACTGTAAATTAATACGATGGTGGAGTCTGGAGAAAGCAAAGTGATGAAAATGGGCTAAAGCCTAAAGAGGTCGTTTGAGGAAATATTTTTTCTCGTGACGCTGGGAACGGCGACAGATAAAGATGCAAAGGTTGTACTCTCTGCATCAAGGATTGTACCCTTTTCAGTTAATCATTAGTATGAGATTTATTATTAGTTTATTACGGGGTATTTATGAGATTTTATGCAATTATATTTTTTACATTAATTTTCTGTTGTATTTTATTGATAAGATAGAATAAATTATGTTAACCATTTCTGTTTTAGTACTTGTACAGTAGTATAAGATTTAAAATTTATTATTGAATTTGATACTTCAAAATTTTTGTGAACTTTTAAGTGGATTAATGTCAAAATTTATTGTGAATTTTCATTTATTTTGTGTTTATAGACTCGATTACAATTATATGTTTGTCAACTAGTAACAAAAACTCAATTAATATATCAAAAACATAAAATAAGAGGAAAAAAGTTGATTTAATTTTTAATCTTTGATCATTTGTACAAATTAATGTTTGTTATATGCAATTTATGGAGTTTTATTAATCCTGTAGTTTCCAGACGGAGGCGTCACCCCTTCACCACTTTGATTCGTCGCCGTTCAGTTTCACCATATTCCCCTCCGCTGCCCAAATCCGCCGCCTCGCCACACGCATAAATACTCTAATCGCAGATTCATTTTCTACTCGCGAAGCGCTACTACTACTGTACCGGCGATTAGGTAATTCGATTTCGATTATCCTGATCAAGCTGTCAACTATTTCGAGCTAAAAGTTGTGGAATTCGTTTACCAAATTTCATGGTTTAGTGACGCAGCTTTCGATTCGGTTTGTTCAGCCAAAAAACTTCACTGTTCTTATTTTTTCAGCCTTTTGTTTTGTGATTTGCAGAAGAAAATGCCGTCTCTGCAAACAGCATTGCCTCCTGAGCTCGCCAACAATTCCATCAGGGTCAGTCAGTGTATTCCTTTTTTTTCTCTTCTGAATTTGTCTCTGTTTTCTCTCTTAATTGTTCATCCGTAATATTTATGCTATTGCTTATGAATTTTAATGAAACAGAGATTTATATGAATTGGAAAAATAAAAATCAGCACTTCCAGTTTTATTGAGTTGTTGCGCAGATGAAGGAAAATGCTATTATGATTTTCCTATGTGATTATTTTTCACTTATCAGTTTTGTTAGTCTTGTTATGCAACTTATTTTGTACTCCTACTTTTGATATGCAGCTTTATCGTGAATGCCTAAGGCGAGCAAAATATATTGGGCAAAAGGTAGTATTTCTTAAAGTGAAATTTTATTCTATGAGCTTTATATAGTATGCATGATTGTTTGATGTGCTTTACTGGTTTTTGTCTCTCAATCTAGTATTCATAATTTCATACAATGTGTAACACATAAGGAGATCATTCATGCTTGTTTTGAAGTGAGAGTTTTGAGATTGTAGCTCTTAAATCAGAAGGGCTAGTTGATGTTCAACTCCCTGCCACATGCAATTCATTAAGTCATGGATTTATCTGCCTGTGTTGATGAAGTCCGACGAAGAGGTGGATTAATAAACATTTGTGCATCCGACTTGGAATGCTTGAAAAAGGGGTTTGTGAATAGGTTTGGATTAGGTTAGAGTGTAGTATAGCAAATAGCCCGCAACCTCTTGAATCTTGGTTTTCCTAGAGTTAATGGCTGTGTCTTTAGTCACCCTTAGCTGGTAATTAGTGTAAAAAAATTCACAGCTTTCCCATTAGCTGCTAGTTTAATCGTGAGCTTTCAAAATATAGGACAATCCACCCTTATTCTTGCAGCAATGCAGCTACAAAGTATCCATGTAATTTTTTCGATTATTTGAAAGGACGGTTCTACACTTCTAGTGGATTGCCTCATAGTCAATGGTATTTCAGTCGTGACCTTTCGAAAAACTGCAGGAAGTAGGTGGAAATATTTTGTGGTAGCAATGAGAGAAATGAAAAGTAATGAGTGAAACAAATAGATATCTGCATCATGGTTACAAACTGAATCAAACACCTTATTATAAAATTGTCTTATAAGAGTAGTTAAATCTGAAGCTGATATATTCTACATGATTGAGTTCTGTCAGCAGAGTAAGAAAGAAAGAACGCAGACTAATCAATTTTCTTTAACTATTTGAATTCAGAAATTCAACACTGAACTTCTAATTACTATGGTGAGAGAGCAGTTCAAGAAGAACATGCATGAAACAGATCCAGATAAGATTCAAAAGATGAAGGATGAGTGAGTCCCATCTTCTCTTTCTCTATGGGCTGTATATAATAATATCATCATTCAAGAATCACTATGGTAACTGGTTGAGACTCTTTGATGAGATCTGCTAGTGTATGTTGCTCTTGCCATCCTCTATATCAAGGCTTGCTTATATTGTTTTTTATACAACAGTGCTGCAAGAGGACTGATCAACCATATGCTATACGAGTCTGAAAACTTGTCCGGGCGAAAATTCAGCAAAAGCACTGATCAAAGCTGAATCTCAGGTGTGCTATGCTCTTAAGTATGGTGGCTGCCTTTTGGGATCTGCTCACATGTTTCATTTATTTTCTTTAGCGAGAAAAGGATTACATTTTGAGATGTGGGAAAGGTTTTCATTTACTTGTTATTGCCTACTATAAGAGGTGAATTTGATGCTACCTTTGTCATAGCGTCATATTGTAGAATAACGTAGGCTGAATCATAACTCTTGTATAACACGTTTAAAGACGATATCATACCGAGCCTATTTGTTACCTGGTTGCAATTCTATATTTTTAGGCTGAGCTTGAGCTTAATATATCTGCCTTCTACATGCATGTAAAAAAGATTATTTAAAGATTGGGTAAATACATATTTAAATTCCTAAACTAGAGGTTTTATGTTATTTTTTGTTTAATAGTACTACTTTTTACAACATAAGAAGTTAAGAACGCCCTTAAAAAAGAAAATAGGGAAATTCTGGAAATAAATAATAGAAATTGTACTGTTAGAATAGGTCTGAGCATTCAGACAATATTGCCTTATTTAACTGAATTATAATTTTTCTTACCTGTTATGTGCGACTTTTCAATTTATTGATTATTCTTGGTCAATTCCTGTCACCTCAAATTTCCAAATTTCACTATCTTTTATTTGTTCAATATATTGACTCATAAATTGCAGTTCCTTTCATTTGTCAACAAAGTTTTGCACATCTTTTTTTTGTGTAGTAATTTAATTTTAATTCAACCCCCTCTGATTTATATCCTTTATAATTCTGTAGTACTACATTTTAGTTTGGCAGCCTTACAATTTTGTTGATGACCTCACCAATTTCTCCACCACCATTTTCCATTTTACAGACTAGACAAAGTTATGTAAGTGCTCTTATTTGTGCAATAAAAAAAGCAAATATACATATATAGAATACAAGAAATTGACATCTCAGCTACTCCATTGAAATGACTTGGTCATTGCATCCAATTAAATTACACAATGTTCTATGAAGCCCAATAAATTCCTTATACTATGTCTCATTGCATCACTATAAAAAACAAGAGCAACAAAACACGTCCCTCTCTTATTATCATAGTATAAAATATGTATATTATATGATTTATATCAAACCAAAAAATGAATCTCAGACATGATCAAGGTCCTCCATCTGCACATTCTTGGCAATCAATGGCACATAATCTCCCAAATAAACCCCGAGATGGTCGGAAAGCGCCGACTTATCGATGTTCTCGTGGTGGTATGACTTACACACTAGGTAGAGCACAGTCTGCACCACCAATGTAAAGAGAATAGTCATCAACAACACCACCAGAAACAAAACCCCGAACCCTAAGCTCCGAACCAGCCCGACCCTAAAGCTCCGGTACACCACAAAGATCTTAAAGAATATGTTCAAGAAGAAGATCAGAACGTTGAGCTTCAAGAATATCGCCGCTGTCACCATCATCTTCCCTTGCATCAGCCTCTTCCCCTTCATCATCGCCGCAATCCCAGAGGAATCTTCCAGAACCGTCACCACGCTCGCCAGCTGCCATATCACCGTCAGGTACACGAAGACAGCGGCGTAGAGGATCAAGAACACGACGAACACCACGGCCCCGGCCACGGAGTCCGATATCGTGGCGCTCCACACGAACAGGGTCACCAGAAACCCGAGGTTGTAGAGGAAGAAGGCGAAGAAGGCGCAGAGGAAGGTGACCATGAGCCGCTTCCATACCCGAGGGACGACGCGCATGACGGTCCGGAAGGTGGCGTCGCGGCCGGCGAAGGCGCACGCGACGGTGTAGACGACGGCGGAGGTGGAGAGGAGGGAGAAGACGAGGACGAGGGCGAGGTAGGCGAGCTTGAGGAGGATGTACTCGGCCCATTCCTTTGAGACGAGGTCCGAGAGCCTGTCATGCTTGAGGGTCCCGGGAGGGGCCTCGTGGAGGAGGAACTCGTTGAAGCGGATCTTCCAGAAGAGGATCTCGGAGACGCGCTCTTGAGCGAGGTAGATGAAGGAGAGGGGGAGGATGAGGGTTAGGGTGAGTTGGGTGAGGATTTTTCTTAGCTTGAAGATGAGTTTGAAGGTTTCTTTGTAGATGCCAAAGAGGCCTAGGAATTGGAGTTCTTCTTGCTCCTTATCCATGGTGATTTTGAAAAAGGAGAGAGAGAGAGGTGTGTTTAGATTTAGTGATGAAGTAATGGAATTATAATATAGTATGATTTTGAAGTCACCTATGAAATTACATTGTTGAATGGGTTTTGGGCGGACTTGACTCTTGTGGATGGGGCCACTTTGGAAATTTCTATGAAATTTTCTAAGAATGTATGTATGGCTTAGAAATTGGAATTATAGGGAGAGAGGTGAGGATAATAGTCCACTTCTTGAGATAACATGCTACTTTTGTGTTTTATTTTATTAGTGCCTCATATACATAGAAAATGACCTAGTACTTAGATCAAGTGGCTATTTTTTGGGTTTAAATTTAATAAATAATACTACTACTCATTTGCATTAGCTGTTGATTATATATTAAGGGGTTGATAAACATAACTAATGCATTTCAAATCATTGGATTATAATTAATGATGTTGCTAAGTTAACTATTACTATAATGTTATTTTTAAATATTTTTTAGTATAAGTATGATTTCTGTTAAATATTAAAAGTTCTTATTCATTTTTTTTCTAATTATAAAAAATAATACAGGCACTCATATAATTTTAAATTTTATGGAGTAGTATATAAAAACTATTCCGTAGTTTATAAGCTGATGTCACAAATAGATGGCAGATTTGGGCCATAACATAACAGAAATGGGCCTGAACTGCAGACCAGATTTTAACCTTCAACCATATGGGCTTGGGCTGGAAAAATAAAGGAATTTATTTGGGCCGTATCAATCCAAATTTTGCTGTGGGAAAAGAAACTCCACTTGCTAAAATGCATAAATAAAACATAATTGGAGCTCTAGATTATATCTATATCGTGTTTGATTTACTAGATTGAAGCTCAAGACTTAATCACATGTAATAATCACAAAACAAGAATAATAGCAACTCCATCTAACAAAATTGATCTCATCTAAAAATTATTATTTTGTACGAATCCTTATGTTTTTATAAGAATAAGTTGTTCAATTAATGATTTGTAAAGATTAAAGGTATTCGAGAAATTAGTAAATATTGTGTTTATAGGTGCATAAACTATCATTCTAACTAAACGATTTCTTTTTTGTTATGATTCAATCTTTGTTTATCGTAAAGTATTATAGTGTCGCTATAATATTGTCAAAGCAACTGAACGACATCTTAGAAGTCATACTCTTACCTGCTTCTATAATTCATGATCGAACACGGACAGTTGATACAAAGTAAAACGAAAAAGGAGGCAAGACGAGCGCATGTTCTGAAGCACATTATAGGTTATTGTTCGACGTTATTTATTCAAGAATTGATCTCACAAGTTTTGTTCCCGAACTCGTCAATATAATATCAATAATATTTCACACTCTCGAAATTAGCATGTCATTATTGTCATCCGACTGAGCATTTTACTTTATTTCAGGAATTTTATTGAAATAGGCCTATCGATCGAATTACGCGTTTTGTAGGTAAAATCCATAAAGCATTAAAGCACTCTCATCTTAACATTAACTAGTTTTACCCCACGTGCGATGCACGACGAAATATTTTTTTATCATACGATTTTAAATTGTTAATTGATTAACACAAGATCAAGTTTTGATTCCGAAAACAAATTGGCAGTATTGCAAGTTTTAAAATTGGACGATAGCTTTTCAAACCTCAAAACGGTTTTAAAAATGTATTTTGAAGTATAAAAACGCCGACGCAGAATAATATTGTCACAAAATTATGTGTAATCTTTTTTGTATTTTGTATCCATTTAAATTAGTACTACTATACTTTATCATAGTCGAGCTTCTTTACATTGCAATATAGTGACCCTAATACGCTAAAAACCCAAACCTTGAAACCTAAATCATAAACCCTTAACGTTAAAATATAATCATCATGACCAACAAATAAGCCAAACTTTAAATAATAGAAAAAATAAAAAGAATATCACAACTTCATGTTAAACAATATGAAGAGTATTGGAAAATATGGAGGGAGTGAAAAACGTGATGAAAAAAAATATGTGAGTGGATAAATCACCAAATGTCATATATTTATAGTCCAAAAAATAGAAGATAACTCCTCAAAACTTTTTCACTTTCTTCACCTATTATTAAATTTTTTAAAACCTTTTAATTTCCCAAAAATTTAAAACTAAGTGTTACATAAATGTTATCGAATTTTAAAATGTAATAAGTATTAACTTTATAAAATATTTAAATTTTCTAACTATTGATTTAATAATATCCAAAAAAACTTATACGTAAAGCATTACCAATATTCTAAAATTCTGCAAAATAATATACATAAACTATTTTAATACAACAGGAATTTGTCCTACGATATTTTCAATTTTCTCAAGATATGAATCTATAACACTTTCTCATAGTGGACAACTAAAACTATATTATGCCTGCAACCAAAGTAACTTAAAAAATATATTAAACAAAAAATATAAACAAAATGATGATTCAATACTTATTGTGAATCAACAATTTTAATATCGATGAACCGAGAATTAGATTGTGAGATAACCTTGTAGAGGTCGACGACAACGCCAATTATATCTACAAAAATAGACACCGAGACAATGTTAATAAGCAAATAATACTAATAACAATAGTAATAATAGAAATAATAATAATTATAATAGTAGTAATAATAATATTATTAAAAATTTACCATAAAGTGCCTATCCAACAACCTTTTCAATCTACATTTGATAACATATAATGGTTTTAGACAAATTAACTAAAAAACGTAATAAGATTAGAAACAGCATCATACATACGTTCATGAAAAATACATTCCAAGTTAATGGCATTTGATTTGTCACCATTTTTAGTCATTTAAAAAATACGCACACACCGGACTCGGATAACTGATTTGGTATTGCTAAGCGTTAGATCACGAAGGAATATGAATTCCATGGTTTAGAAAACTCTTCTTTCTCCAGAGGATTTGTGATAAAATGAGAGAAGTTAAAGAGAAAGTGAACCTTAAGCTAGAAAATGATGGATATTTATAGGGAAAAAAACATAAAAAAGCTATTCTAAACCCTAAACCCATCGTACATCACAAAATAAAAAGGTCTAATTTATCTAGCTAATAATGAAAATTAAAATAAATAATTGTTTAATTAGAGACCCTAAAACTTCCATTTCAATTGAATAATCATTAATGATTATTTAGTGAAATTAGTGCTTATGGTTTAAAAAAAACGCCTAAAGAAGAAACTCTCTATTTTGGAAACTGCCGCATTAAATAAAATAAAAATCGTAACTGCTAAATTTTATTTTACAATTTTCCACCAATTGTACTACAAATAAGTACTCTTTTCATTTTTCAGTATTTATGATATTCAATGGAAGGTGTGAAATGATTTAAGGCATGAGAAGGCAACGTCTAGATTTTTATTCATAAATGTATAGATTATGGAGTAGTTTTTATTCTTAAATCAGTTTTATCAAAATTATATACTTTTAAATCTTAAATTGCAGTTTTGTAAATATCTCCAAAACTCCCATTTTGAAAATTAACAGTAGTGGATTGTGAAGTCCACACTATTAGTAGTATTTTTAATGTTTAAAACTTTTAAAGTCCCTTGCTCTAATTATCATAAGAATAAAAAAACACATCAAAATTTATGTTAGCAATTAAAAACATTTCATTACACGAAACACGTTAAACACACCTTTTACATGCTAAAAGATACGCAAAAATTATTATCAAAAATGTAAATTCAATATAGTAATAAATAGCATTAAAAACTTTTCAAAATGGTAATGTACTTGACACGATTTTTACATGTTTGCAATAATTATTTAGTGATTAATTTGATATTCGTAGGTGACAATGTCATAACTAATATGGAAGAATAAAAACAAAAAATTCATATTATGCATTAAAAAACAAAATTTATGAAACAATTTTATAATAACTCCAATAACATTGTTATTTCTTCCAAACTTATGTGTATATATAGATTTTCAATTAATTTACCATATAAATATTTTATTTGAAGATATATAATAAAAAAGTTAACTGAATAAAACTGCCGCATTAAATAAAATAAAAATCGTAACTGCTAAATTTTATTTTACAATTTTCCACCAATTGTACTACAAATAAGTACTCTTTTCATTTTTCAGTATTTGTGATATTCAATGGAAGGTGTGAAATGATTTAAGAAATGGGAAGGCAACGTCTAGATTTTTATTCATAAATGTCTAGATTATGGAGTAGTTTTTATTCTTAAATCAGTTTTATCAAAATTATATACTTTTAAATCTTAAATTGCAGTTTTGTAAATATCTCCAAAACTCCCATTTTGAAAATTAACAATAGTGGATTGTGAAGTCCACATTATTAGTAGTATTTTTAATGTTTAAAACTTTTAAAGTCCCTTACTCTAATTATCATAAGAATAAAAAATACATCAAATTTATGTTAGCTATTAAAAACTTTTCATTACACGAAACACGTTAAACACACCTTTTACATGCTAAAAGATACGCAAAAATTATTATAAAAAATGTGAATTCAATATAGTAATAAATAGCATTAAAAACTTTTCAAAATGGTAATGTACTTGACACGATTTTTACTTGTTTGCAATAATTATTTAGTGGTGACAATGTCATAACTAATATGGAAGAATAAAAACCAAAAATTCAAATTATGCATTAAAAAACAAAATTTATGAAACAATTTTATAATAACTCAATAACATTGTTATTTCTTCCAAACTTATTTGTATATATAGATTTTCAATTAATTTACCATATAAATATTTTATTTGAAGATATATAATGAAAAAGTTAACTGAATAAATATGCACTGAGCTGGTATAATTAAACTAATAAATAAATACTAAATATATGAATTAATTATAAAAATACAAATTCAAGATAAAATCACCAAAAAAATGTATACAAAAACTCCAAAGTTTACAAAAGAGGGGTGCCTCCTCTTCTCCAAATCCATTTTTCAATTCTTAACTCTTCCATCTTTATAATTTTTCTTCCGAATTTCTAATCAAATATTTCCCCTCCTTCCTTCGTCTTCATCACGTGCTCCTATATTTCTATAAGTTTTGTGAGGTTGAAGGTGGAGTTTCAATCATGTCATTCCAATAGCAACTCTCCCAATTGTCACCTTCATATATATAAGCCAGCATGGAGTGACTGCAAAAAAAAAAGAATGAGAAAGAATTGGATAATAACTGGCAATCCATATATACCAAACATCCACCAACATTTACCTGAAACTATTATACTATCACAAAGTAGATATATAAGTTAGAATAAAAGAGATCATATATCAGCATAGAACAATGGTTAGAAAGCTAAAACATCCAACAATTAAACTATATCCATAAAAGTACACAGGAGAAATAGTTTAAAAATAGTTGCATGACCATCATTAGTCATCAATTTCTTGAGCACGAGATATCCAAATTTCTGCAAAACCATCGCCATAAAGCCAAATTTATAGAATATTAGAAGCCCTTGGAATTCTGCTCGTTGGCCTCCTTCTGTATCATTTCATAAATTAAATTGATGATAAATGTCTTGACCTTTCAAATTATTGTCTATTAAGAAGAAATAATTTTATTTAATAAATATTTTTTAATTTAAATGACACTCTTCTAAATTTCTCCAAAACTCCCCTCGATGTTTTTCATATAATCAATGGGAATATAACGTCTAGTATAACACCAAACATAATGGTCTTGAGAATTTGTTAAATGCTCATTATTTCATTAAAAGAATTGTAACAGCACGGCTACTCATTATAATGCTCTTAAAAATTAGTCAAAGTCTTTATTAATATATCTAGATAAATATTATATAATAGTTTTATTCTTAAATATCTAGATTATAGTATTTAAATTATATATTTAAGCTTAAATGATAATTCCATAAATACCCTCAAAACTCCCCCTTTATATACGTATAGATGTATTTTACTACACGAGTCATGTCACATTATTTTTTTTACATTATTTCTAAATATATATACACATTTTGGATGTGGTTAGGTGGGGCATGTTGAAAATGAAATACTAAGAGATTTTAGTGAACATACCACTTGATTGTTTTGCAGTGCAAATTCCACTAGTGATTATTCTTGTGTTTTATTTTTCAAGTTTTCTATTTTGGATAAGAAAGAAACGCATCTATATTGATTATTACGAAATTATGAGTCTTCATTTTTTGTTCAACCATACTATGATTGAATCCGATCGGTAATTTCACTATTATAAACCAAACTAAATACTGTCCCAAAAATATTCATTTCACACTAGTGGTGGAATGTGGGGAGTGAACATTCACTACAAAAATAATACGCTTTTTATCATCAAAAAATTGTCAGTTTTCAATTTGTTAATTTCAGGTTGGTTCGAATCGGATATGCATTAAGTACCTGTTAATAAGAATTATTTTAATTATTTTTTTAATTCTTTCTGACTTTATTAGAGTTAGATTTTTATTTTTTCACTATTTATATGGCTCATCTATTACATTTCACTTTTATCACCAATTCCGCAAGTTTAAACTACTTCTTATCTAATCATTGTCATCATTGCCACGAACACAACCACCAACTGACATCGAGTCATATATCCTCTGCAATATACCTGAATTGTTTCATGTTGTTATTGTGTGGGCGTCGTGTCATGTCGGGTTCATGTCATTGTTGTGTTGTTGTTGGGTTAGCTTGGCCGAATCAACACAAACAGGATTGTGTAGCTAATGGGATCATATCTTGTGCAGGTTGTGGTCAGACTTAAACATAACAAGTCAGGTTTGAATTCGAGTTGAAGATTTTTTTAACACAATCTTATTCAGATTTGATATTAAATATTAACGAACTTGGTCGTTATTACTTATTATTTTGACTTGATAAACGACTCATCCCACACCATTTGTTAGCTCTATAATCTAAACTCATATTTGCTCATATATTGATGGAGTACTTTTTATGGATCCAAATGTATATACTAGTAGTATTTACAAAATATTGACTCATACTAAAAAAACTAACATACCATACTTTAAGAACATGATTTTGTCTAACATTTGACTCCTAACAAGGTTGGGAAAATAGTTGACCAGGTCATCTTATTACATGAGGCTCTTCCTTTTTCTAGAATGCCTCGTCTTTGAAATTCCTGTCACGCGGAAACTGAAGACGTGTTTTTTCATCAAAGTTAAATTTTATGCAATCCAAATCATCAAATTTGTACTCCATATTAGTAGTAGTACATTTTTTTTGTTTGTGTGTAATGATTAAGTGTGGCAATTTGTCACTCGATAATAATTGCATTACATAAAATAAAACGCACTTTGAAATCAGATATGTACTTGTATGTGCGTTAGACAAATGAATATTGTCTGCTAATCTCCAAACTCTATTAAATTCGATTTTTGCCTCAACGATTATAGCATCATTGTTTAATTTACAATACCAACCTTCTTCGGTGTATCCGATCCTACAAATTTTATTACACCGACCCTACAAATTTTATTTTGTTGATTTGTATTTGACTCTCTCGAATGCAGTTGATGGCATATGCTATCACATAAATAAAAATGGTTATGTCTATAAAACTACAAAGAAACGTAATTTTTTATTTGTCTCACATTTCTTAAAATTTAAAAGATAAATTACATAGTTGTAAAAAATTTCAATTATTCAACCCAACCAAATTTCGAGAAAATTGAGATGAATTTAATTTTAGTTTTTTAACTTAAAGCGATGTCATTTAGTCGCTGATGTTATCTTATTAATATACGTATGTCGCTATTCAATTACAACAAAACTTTTAACGTGGATAACCCTAACATTGCATTTGCCCACAAAAAATGAGGTGAGACGATTGCAAATTTTGAAACCTCGTTAACAAATAACTTACTGGAATTCGAAATTCGACCAAAATTCGTGATTTTTCACTAAATCAATCCCTACTATGGTATTCATAATATAAAGTGATGCGAATGTGATACGTGGATGAGCTTCTCAATAAGCGCAGTAGGGAATCAAAGCTAAATAAGTGTGCATGGATGCATACACACGTGGATCGAATGGGATGAAATCATGCCATGAGCGCGGAATAGAGAATTGAGAGTTAGTTAGTTTGTTGCTGAGCTGTGATGAATTGTACGCACGCTCAATATATGAGCTGCATTTCCGATGTATTTCTTCCTTATGTTTTGAATTAATGCAAAATCCTCTTTCCCCTCACTCGTCTCTCTCTCCGACTAGTTCCTTTTGTATTGGTCGAATTCCGGTCGCCGTTCCGATCATCGGGGACCCCAATTCTGTACCAAGTGGTATCAGTCTCACCGATCCTATGGTGGTGGAAACGCGCTCCGGCGATAATCGCCGTCTCGAGGAAATGCTGGCTACGGCGTTGGCGGATCTGACCGCCAAATTAGCTGAGGCCGATCGCCGACATGAGGTTCTGGATAAAATCCGCGAGCAATCGGAGTCCGCGCGCGATCTGACGCTACGTGAGCTCCGGGAGGAGTTCCTAGCTCTGCAAGTTCAACAGAACGAGATCATGAGCCGATTCGTCGCTACTGGTGGTGGTATTCCCGCTCCACCAGTGGGTGGTGCCGCGGCATTTCAGGCGAGGCAACAACAGTACTTCGCGACGCGTCAGTCGAAAATAGGATTTCCTCCTTTCTCTGGTGAGGATCTGGCTGGCTGGGTCATTCGCTGCGACCATTTCTTTGCTGTGGATCTTACTCCGGAGGACTCGAAAGTCAGATTGGCGATCATCAACTTTGAAGGCCGCGCTTGGCAATGGTTTCAAAACTGGGCGAAATATCAGGAGCAGCCCATGGCCACACCATGGCCTCTGTTTCTTCAAGCATTGGAGGGCCGATTTGGTGATCATCTATTGGGTGATCCGATGACGGAGCTACTTTCCCTCAAACAGTCAGGTTCGTTCGCTGAATACCACGATCGTTTTGAGTTGTTTTTGGGTCGTGTTACTATTCCTGAATCGTATGCTATCAGTCACTTTATCAATGGCTTACACCCTCATGTGCAAAAGGCTGTCCGTTTATTCATGCCTCAGACTCTTGTTCATGCTTACGCTCTCGCTAGACTCCAGGAGTTGTCTACTCCGGCGAGGGAGGGGTTCTCTCAAGTTCCTAAACGAATCAATTCTGGTGTTTTTGCTGGAGAAACATCTGCCTCTTACAACTCTCCTTTACTCCCTACCCCTACTGTGCCTAAAATTAAGAGTAGACGATTTTTAACTCCAGAGGAGATGGCAGAGAAAAGAGCCCAGGGGCTTTGTTATGGGTGCAATGAGAAATTTGAGAGAGGGCATAGATGTGCTAGGAAGCAACTTTACTTGTTGGAGATTGAGGATGGGACTGAGGAATTGGTAATGGATTCTTATGCTAACAATGATGAAGAAGTAACAGAGGATGATAATCCTCTTATTTCCATTCATGCTATAAGTGGCTCAACTTCTAGAGGGTACAAAACTATGCGGATCACGGGAAGGGTTGGTAGGAAGGCTTTGCATATCCTCATTGATTCTGGAAGTACACACAACTTTCTGGACATTCGTTTAGCTCAGAAGTTGGGGCTTCAACTTACTCGGGTGAAATCTGTGATGGTGGATGTGGCAGATGGCAATAGTTTGGAGTGTGACTCGATGTGTAGAGGAATGAAGTGGGTGCTGAGGGGTACTACATTTACTACTGATGTCTTATTGCTTCCTCTGGGAAATTGTGACATGGTATTGGGAATTCAGTGGCTTGAGACTCTGGGTGCTATCCAGTGGGATTTTAAGACTTTAACTATGGATTTTAATTTGAATGGGAAGAGATATGTGCTACGAGGAGGCCAATCAAATCAGAGTATATCTGAAGTATCTGAGAAAGAGATGAATAAGTTACTCACTCATGGTGACGGAATTCAGTTGTGCTGTATTGAAGTTACTAATAATGGTCACTCTGAGCTGTTAACCTTGGCTGGCACAGATGCAGGTGTTAAGGCCATTCCACAGTTCATTCAATCCTTCATTGATGATCAGCCTGAGGTCTTTGCAGAACCTACCACTCTCCCTCCTATGAGATCACATAATCATCGAATTATTCTTACAAATGGAGCTTCCCCGGTCAATTGCAGACCCTATAGACACACAGCCATACAGAAAAATATCCTTGAGAAACAAGTGGCTGATCTGTTACAGCAGGGCTTCATTCGACCAAGTACTAGCCCCTTCTCTTCTCCAGTGGTGCTTGTGAAGAAAAAGGATGGGACATGGAGAATGTGTGTGGATTATAGAAGGGTGAATAAGCTGACTGTTAAGGATAAGTACCCAATTCCCCTGATTGAAGAGCTATTGGAGGAACTTCATGGTGCTTCTGTCTTCTCTAAAATCGATCTCAGGTCTGGGTACCATCAGATTAGAATGGAGCTGGATGACATCCCTAAAACTGCCTTCCGAACCCATGATGGGCACTACGAGTTTGCTGTTATGCCCTTTGGACTTACCAATGCCCCTGCAACCTTTCAAAGCTTGATGAATGATATTTTTAGACCTTATCTGAGAAGGTTTGTGCTAGTATTTTTTGATGATATACTTGTATACAGTGGTGACCATGAGACTCACTTGCTTCATCTTGAACAAGTCTTTGCTAAACTGAAGGAGCATTCACTTTTTGCTAAGAGAAGCAAGTGTGAGTTTGCTCAGGAGAAGATCGAGTACCTGGGCCATATCATATCCAAGGAGGGGGTAGCAACTGACCCTAAGAAGCTCAGAGCCATGCAAGATTGGCCTGTACCTACTGACATTTCAAAACTCAGGGGGTTCCTTGGACTTACTGGATATTATAGAAAGTTTATCAGGAATTATGGCATCATTAGCCGACCCCTTACTGATTTGTTGAAAAAGGATGCCTTCCTTTGGAGTGAGGATGCAGAGAAGGCATTTTTGGAACTAAAAAGGGCTATGATGTCCCCTCCAGTTCTTGCTCTACCTGATTTTTCCCTTCCATTTGTCATAGAAACCGATGCTTCAAGCTATGGGATTGGGGCTGTGTTGATGCAGAAGAACCATCCCCTTGCTTTTATAAGCAAGTCTCTATCTCCAAAACACAAACTCCTCTCAGTTTATGATAAAGAGTTGCTAGCTATTGTATTTGCAGTGACTCATTGGAGTCATTATCTAGGCAACAAACCATTTGAAGTACGCACAGATCATAAGACTCTGGCTCATCTACTTAAGCAAAAGCTTACTACCCCCGGGCAATTGAGTTGGCTTTCTAAACTCATGGCTTTTGATTTTGAGATAACTTACAAGAAGGGCTCTGAAAATCTAGTTGCGGATGCTTTATCTAGGCTCCACTCCTCTGAGGTTTTTTGTATGGCTATTACTACAATCTCCACAGATTTATATCCGCTGATAGAAGCCACTTGGAGCTCTGATCCTCAGTTACAAGCTCTGATCAGTGAGCTACAGCAGGATCCTAAGAAAAATTCTAAATTTTCTTGGATTGGAGCCCAGTTGAGAAGGAAAGGTAGGTTGGTGGTTGGAAATGATGAGGCTTTGCGGCTCAAGCTCATCCAGCTATTTCACAACTCCAGTGCAGCTGGCCACTCAGGCATCCTTGCTACTTATAAACGGCTCACTTCTCTGTTTTATTGGCCTCATATGGAGAAGCATATCAGGAAATACATCAGCGAGTGTGATGTTTGCCAGAGGTTTAAGTATGATAATAGTGCTTATCCGGGCTTGCTACAGCCTCTCCCAATCCCTGATGAAGCATGGTCTCATGTCAGTCTAGACTTCATCGAGGGTCTGCCATTATCTCAAGGAAAATCCACTATTTTAGTGGTGGTCGACCGCCTCACCAAATATGCTCATTTCCTAAGTCTTGCTCACCCTTACACAGCTTTGACTGTAGCTCAGGCCTTCCTTGATTATGTATTCAAACTACACGGACTACCTACCATCCTCATAAGTGACAGAGATAAGGTTTTCATGAGTCAGTTCTGGTCTGACTTCTTCAAACTCCAGGGGGTTGAGTTACACATGTCGACGGCTTATCACCCTCAATCCGATGGCCAAACGGAGGTGGTGAATAGATGTTTGGAGACTTATTTGCGATGTATGTGTGGAGATCAACCAACTACTTGGAGCAAGTGGTTGAGCTTGGCTGAGTTTTGGTACAATACCTCTTTTCATTCGGCTATTGAGATGACTCCTTTTGAAGCTTTGTACGGGTATCCTCCTCCGGTTCATATTCCATACTTCAAAGGTACCTCAGCTGTTCATGATGTGAATGAGAGTTTGGTCGCGCGCGACGCTATGATGGAGGTTTTGAAGCATCATCTACTCAGCGCCCAGGAACGCATGAAGCAACAACATGATAAACATCGCTCGGAGAGGCAATTTTCAATAGGTGACTGGGTTTATCTGAAACTTCAGCCTTACCGACAGAATACCTTGCGTGATCGCCAGTTTCAGAAGTTGAGTCCTCGCTACTTTGGTCCCTTTAAGGTGGTGGATAAATATGGTGTCGTAGCTTACAAACTGCAGCTCCCAGCCGACTGCAAGATTCATCCTGTTTTCCACGTCTCTCAATTGAAGAAGAAGTTGGGGCCCTTAGGTCAGCTTCATGGCTCGCTGCCCACGGTGGGTAACTCCACTTTCATTGAGCCGGTCCAGATTTTGGAGCGCAGGTTGGTGAAACGAGGCAATCGACCGGCTACTCAAGTTCTTGTACATTGGGAAAATTCCTTCCCGGAAGATGCTACTTGGGAGTACTTGCATGATCTTCAGGAGAGGTTTCCTCATTTTCAACCTTGAGGTCAAGGTTTATTTTGGGAAGGGGAGATTTGATACGTGGATGAGCTTCTCAATAAGCGCAGTAGGGAATCAAAGCTAAATAAGTGTGCATGGATGCATACACACGTGGATCGAATGGGATGAAATCATGCCATGAGCGCGGAATAGAGAATTGAGAGTTAGTTAGTTTGTTGCTGAGCTGTGATGAATTGTACGCACGCTCAATATATGAGCTGCATTTCCGATGTATTTCTTCCTTATGTTTTGAATTAATGCAAAATCCTATTTCCCCTCACTCGTCTCTCTCTCCGACTAGTTCCTTTTGTATTGGTCGAATTCCGGTCGCCGTTCCGATCATCGGGGACCCCAATTCTGTACCAGAATGCTTATGTCATAAGAAGCATTTGGATGAAAATTCAATGGCGAAGATTGATCGAGTGGGGTCACCCCAAGTTTGGTAGACAAAACACTTGCAACGATAAAAGGGTAAACAAACCAAGAAATTCATCAAAATCACACGAGTTTCTATCGAGAGAGAGAAACCAAGGAATGATAGTGGTAAGAAAGTTCTTCCTCTTCTAGAGGACTTTGATTTTCTTCTCTTCATGTCATAATCATATTTTATTCATTATAATAATTTCTTCAGACTCTTCGCATCACTAAATTCCCCTTGCATCTTTAACGAAGTTTTCCCCTTTTGATTATTGGTAATTTGATATTATTGCTTGGACTTTTGGTTTGTCTGCTTGTTGCTTTTCAACCAACCAAACTTCAAAATCCACCAATTTTTCATTGTTGAAAGGTTATTATATATGTGAAGACCTCAAATCCAATTCTGAGCCCTTTTTTTTATTTAGGGATTTGCAGATTTTTAATTGCTGCTGATTTGATCATCTGAGCTTCCCTATCTCTGTGAACTGGTAAATTGATTATTAAACCCCCACTTTTAGCTTATAATCTGTGATTCTTTTGACTATTTTGATTGAGTTTGGTTTAGGTTTGCTTTTCAAGAAGTTAATTGACATTACATGGAGATTCTTGTTCAATTTTGAGTTTTTATTTTGAAGATGTATCAAATTCCACTTTTCTTGCAAATTATTGCAGAAATTGCGTAGTACTATTTGTTACTTTCTTCGTCCATTGCCAATAGTCTTGGCATTGGACGTAGTGAGTTTTAATGCAAAATTAGTACAGTGAAAGAGAGACGAAGAGAAAAAAAAGGGTACTCTATTATTAATAGAGAATCGGCCTGACCTCATTACGGAGAAAAACTTACTAGAAATTGAAAGAAAAAAAAAACTATATTATCTGTGTTTCTGTGTCTGTGTGTGTATATGTGAGATTTAGTGAAATTGAGGAATTTCACCAAGCATTTCAGTAATTAGATGTTTAATTATGTGTTTTCATGTTAACAAAAAGTGTTTATTTGCTTGTGTTAATATATGCTTCCTCTTCAGTAATCATATCATCTGGAGGAACATCTGGCACCTTGTTGGGAGGAGATTAGTTTCTTACGTTGTGCAACGAGCTTCTTGCTGCTTTAGTTTGAATCGGGAATCGAACATGTCTTTGGTCGGGTCTGCTGCGTTGTTTAGGAGGCCTGAGCTGTACTCACTGAAAGATGACAACGAAAGCTCGGGGCTGTCAACATCCAGTTTATACTCGTACAGCAGTGACAGTTACGATCCGAAATATTTCCTCGACTCACCATCAAGTTCTGATGTGATAGGCAATCCATTTCAGTCCCCGTCTTCTCAGCGTACCTCGTTGGTGGAATCAACGCACAACTCGTATCAGTTTGATTACGCCTCTGAATTGGATAGTCCCCGTGAAGTAGAGTATGATGAAGATAAGTTGATGTTAAAGCTTCAAGAACTCGAGAAGGCGCTTCTTGATGATAACGGTGCTGCCATGGAAATTGATGGTGATTTTTTTGACTCACCGAAGGGATCTTCGTCCTCTGATTCTAATCTCAGCAGCACAACCAGCAGTAAGGATATGGTGATCTCCGGTCCACTGTCCCGTAAGCATATGCTTCTCGAGTGTGCTGCTGTCGTCCATAGCGGAGATTTCAAGCGAGCATCGAGCATGATCAATGTTCTCAGGCAGCACGTCTCGATCCAGGGAGACCCTTCAGAGCGAATTGCAGCTTACTTGGTTGAAGCTCTCGTCGCTCGGATGGCAATGTCGGGGAAAGGCCTCTACCGGGCGCTGAAATGCAAAGATGCCCCGTCGTCCGACCGCCTCTCAGCTATGCAGGTCCTTTTCGAGGTGTGTCCGTGCTTTCGCTTCGGTTTCATGGCGGCAAACGGTTCGATTCTCGAGGCATTTAGAGGTGAAAAAAGAGTTCACATTGTGGATTTTGATGTGAACCAAGGTAGTCAGTACTACACTCTGCTGCAAACGCTTGCAAAAACTCCCGGTGACCGTCCGCACGTACGGCTGACCGGAGTCGACGACCCGGAATCGGTTCAACGGCCTGTTGGGGGCCTAGCAATTATAGGGCAGAGACTGGAGCTTCTCGCTAAACAGCTGAAACTCTCCTTTGAGTTCAAAGCCGTACCTGCGGAAACCGCTCTCGTTTCGCCTTCCGTGCTCGGCTGCCGGCCAGGCGAGGCACTCGTCGTGAACTTCGCCTTCCTGCTCCACCACCTCCCCGACGAGAGCGTGTCGACCGTGAACCTCCGCGACCAGCTTCTCCGGATGATCAAGGGCTTGAAACCGAAGCTCATGACTGTTGTCGAGCAGGACGTGAACACGAACACCTCCCCTTTCCCGCAGAGGTTCGCGGAAGCTTACAATTACTACGCCGCCGTGTTCGAGTCTCTCGACGCAACTCTGGCGAGGGACAGCCAGGACCGGATGAACGTCGAGAAGCACTGCCTCGCCCGCGACATCATCAATGTGGTGGCGTGCGAGGGGGAGGAGAGGATAGAGCGGTACGAGGTGGCCGGGAAGTGGAGGTCGAGGATGACCATGGCCGGGTTCACCACGTGCGGGATTAGTCGGGACGTGCGGGGCGAGATCGATAAACTCATACAGCAGTACTCGGATAGGTATAAGGTGAAAGAGGAGAAAGGGGCGCTGCATTTTGGATGGGAAGAGAAGACATTGATAGTCAGTTCAGCATGGAGATAAATGGTTGGTTGGTTAGTTAGTTAGTTAGTTAGGTGTATGACTTTATGATATGTAATGACTAACTATGTGTTGCTTTTAACTATGTGTTACTTTTTATTTCAATGTAATATTATTGTAAATAGTGTTTCTTCTCGTATTTTGATATCGACTGTGTTTGTGTTTTAAAGCTCTGTTCTTAAAACAAAGGTCTTCATAAAATCATTAATTGGGTCAAATAATAAGACGTTTTTCATTCAATCAATAGCAAAGTTTGAGTTTTATGACTAGTCTCCCTAAATTAAGAATTAAGAAAAGGAATTAGCCTCAAAACATGAAAGCTTTACGTTTATGGGAAAAGGAGTGGAATCTGAAATGAGATTCCAATAAGTGCATAGTATATCAAAATATTAGGGGTATACATGTAAAATCTTAAATTTACGTCAAAATTTAATCTTGCAGACTAGCTTTAAACTATACTATTATTTTGTTCTAATTATGGCATCGACATAGTTTAATAACTTATTTACGTAGCAGTTGGCACTATCATCAGATGTTAAATATACAATACAACGCCACACTATAGGCGGCGAACCACGTCATCTTGTACTAAATTAAATAAATTCATTTGTTATACTATCTTCACTCTTTGTTTCTCCTTTCTCGTCTTCTTCCATCTCGTTGTATTAAAAATTAAACGACTGTAATTCTTCAATATAATATTATCGATATCGCTCATTAGAGCACCCGCAACGCGGGTCGCGGCCGTGTTGCGGGTCGCGGCCGTTCCGCGTTTCGTTCCGGCGGAACGAAACCGGCGCGCGACGCGTTGCGGCGCTGCGTTCCGTCGGCGTGTCGTTCCCATGTCGTTCCGGGTGCCGCCGGCACGAGACGCGGCACGGTGTGTGCCGCCACGCGCTTCGGCGACGTGGCTCACCCCTGCGTGTGCGTGACGCCCACTGCGTCGTGCGGAGGAGGGAGTTGGAGGGGTCGGCGGTGGATTTGAAGGTGAGGAGGGGGGTGGCGTCGGGGTGAGCAGCGCAGTGGTGGAGGAGGTTGAGGAAGAAGAAGAAGGGTTTGGTTTTTAATAATGTTTTGTTATTCCAATTAGTAATGTTTAATGCTTAATGAAGTGTGTTTGGGTTAATTGAATTGAGTAATGTGTTATTCCAATTAGTAATGTTTAATGTTTTATTATTCTTCTTTATAATTTTGTTATTCCAATTAGTAATGTTTAATGAAGTATGTTTGTGTTAATTGAATTGAATTGAAAATAAAAATAAAAATAAAAAATGAAATTGAATGAATAGTAATTTAAGGAACGATTAAGAAACGGATAAGGAACGGAGGATTACAGGTTCCGTTCCTTAATTAAGAAATGGAGTTAAAAAGTACAGTGAGACCTGCACATAGTAGTTTAAGGAACGGTATAGAAACAGCGTTGTGAATGGCCTTATCTACTACTATGTGACATCAATCAATTTGATTGACATTTGAAACATTTGATTGATTGTGATATCAAAACAAATTAATTAGTTTAGCTGTAAAATCAAAATAAATCAATAATTAGTAGGACAAACCATATAACACCGTCCACGTGTTATATCTAGACCAATGAATTCTCACTCCTAGTTCAAGAGTCTTTTAAGGTTCAACCAACTAGCTCAACTCAAAAAAGAGAAAAAGCCGCCAATAATAGCAGAGATTAGTATATGTATGGCTGAGTGAAAGATGATTATGGGAATAAAACTACTGTAAACAAATTCTGAGCAGGACAAGTATAAGAAAATTCTACAATAAAACTTGGCTTCAAGGCAATCCAAAACTATATACACTCACATATTGGGGAGCCAAGGGGAAGAACCAGCAACCGCACCGGAGTTTGGCAGACGCCTCAAATATTGAGATGGCAATACAAGCACGTTCCGGTGGCCATGCGCCACTCCAGCTGTTTTTGCCCCGAAACTGTTAGTCGAGAAAACGCTGGGAATCACGTGTATCATTCAATCAAGAAAACCTATGTCTTTACCATTTGCTTTCTTTGAGACTAGTACAACAACATGGAGGGAGGGATGCACACTCACAAACCATTTCTCTTCTTTTCTCACTATACGAATATCCGATCCCCAACCAACAGACTCACTCCTCTACGCTGCACAAACAGCCGTTAGTCCAATGCCACAAAATTATGTAAGACTTGTCATGGAGATGCTTTCCAGTCAAATTGAAGGTTATTGAAACCATTAACTGCACTGAGACCACCGGCAAGCAGTTGGTTGCTCATATCCTGCTGTTGTGAATTCATGCCCTGCTCTCGTGCCATTGCCATGGCTACTCTCCCATTCATGGAAAGGGAGTTATTAGCAAGTGCTGCTCGGATCCCATTTACCATGGCAGATTGGCCTAGTCCGTTGCCCATACTCCCAAACCCTGAAACACCAGTACCGGGGTTACCATTAGCAACTCCAGTTCCTACGAGTATATTGCCCCCACTAACACTGCCATTGCTGCCTGTTGAGAACATTCCATTCACATTTTTCACATCACCACCCGTCATCCCCATACCACCACCACCAAGCTGAGAAGACATCATCATGTCGTGTATAATTTTTTGGACGGAACTCTGTGAATCATTTGCATCTGCATCACCAGAAAGAGTAGGTTGTGGCATTGAAATATTTGGCGAACTCACAGAATTCACATGACCACCCGATAATGGACCATGTGAAGCTAGTTGTTGATTATTAGATGTCGGCAGTGTCGAGGAATGGAAAGTGGATAGAGGTGGTTGAGACTGTGGCATGGTGTTTGCCGATCCTGGAGATGGCATTTGAACACTATTACCACCGTAAGGGCTGTTAATACCGGACATTGGATTTTGCTGCCGAGAATTCATTGAATTTTGATGAAGAAGGCCGACAATTGTACTGGTAGATGCAGTAGCGGTAGCTGAGTTCGCAGGATTATTAACACCAGGAGTACCAGCAGCAGAAGCAAGTGTAGCAGCAGCCGCAGCAGAACTATCGTTGTTTGAGTTTTGACCTGTTTGCTGCTGTTGCTGTTGTAGCTGACTGTCAGGCTGTGGAGGTTGTTGTCCTTGAAATCCAGGTGAATGATTCGTTCTTCGAGGAAACTTCGCCAAACTCTCTGATGAGATAAAATAACAATATTACATATGAATGGGTAAAAAAACAGCTTGGAATCTACAAGTAGAATGGGGATACTATTACATATCATCAAATTTCATGCTTCTAAGTTACTTACTGAGAACAGTCGTCATGAAAGCATCATTCGAGCAAACAAGATGAATTACAGGAAATCCACCAGGTTATGAAATCAAGCTTATGTTGTATAATTCACTTACAAGCTTCCTAGATGATAAGAATCTTAGGAGTATAAGATAAGCTTACCCATAGGACCTGAACCAGTTTCACGGCTATAATCAATAAGATCCTTCATGCTATTGACCACTTCTGATATCTGCAATGTTGAAGTGAGCATAAAACATCGATAACGGGAAGTATACAGCAGCAGCTTTAGCAAATAGCAAGTCTCAAGGAAACACAGAATTTAAGAAGCGGCTCAACCAAACTTCTACCTCTTCTATCATAAGACATGCAACTTACTATTGCCTCTAGCAGATATAGTTATAATTTTCAATCACGGGAGAAAATCTTTAGTTTGCTTCTAACAACTAACAGATATAGGGTGTTGATTACCACTAGCATTCTTGCAAACATGGTTTTTTTAACAGTGAAACTGGAAAGGATTTGTTGAAGAAAGGCATATTACCTGCAAGCATCGCACATATCTCTTCGTATATCCCAAATCATTTACTAATGGAACTTCCAGAGCTTTGGCAAGCTGACGTGCAGAAGAAACAAACCTAAAAGGCAAAATTGCAGGTTGATTGATAACACATTTAAACACTACAATATAGACGAAGCAAATCCCCAAGCACTATAATAGCAGTAATTCACAATAAAATAGAATAATGTCTTTCTCATAACAACAAGTTATAATTTCTTCGATGTGGATAAAATTGTTGATACAAAATTTGATGAGCAAGAATAAGAAAATTTAGCTCAATCAGCATTGGTTTTTTTCAGAAAAGGATGTCAACATAGAAGTTTGTAACCCTTGTTTTAGACTATTAGTTATATGTGATTGATTGCAATCTTAGACATGTCAATTGGTGACTATTAGTTAATGGTCAATTGGTGAATTTTTCTCACTTCCACACTTCTAAAGCTCCATTGGTGACTGATGGAGAAATGAAAATCAACTACACATGTCAAATGAGAAACATTGTTGGACTGCCAAATCCCATACCTTGACCATTTACAAGAGCTTCTCTAGTAATTACCAAAACATTTGCCAGTTTAATTTGAGCAACTATATCCGCATCACACGAAAATCAGACGTTTAAATTACTGACAAATATCAATTCCTATTTTAGCAAATTCCAGCTCATTTTATCCTGGTGGTTCTATATGACTAGATGGTCAAGACAACTTCATCCTTCCCACCTGAGCACATAGTTCTTCTCTACCACTTCATCCTAAGGCTTTGTCATAACCATTGGAAGTTAGCAAGAAAAAGAAGTTCAAACATGAGCTTTTGTTTGAGGTCTGGAATAATTCTGGAAAAAATTAGGTAACAACTTAGTAAAAACAGATAACCTGAATAATGAAACCAGCTACCATCACGTATACCTCATAAATAGATAGTATTAAATATTATTTGTCAAGAAAATAGACAAATGATTTGCATTTAAAAGATCCTCATAAGTAATGCATCACAAACTCACATGTTGCAATTGTTTTGTAGCTCCGAAAAAGAGGCACTAGTTGACGCATTTTGAGTAGCAGCCTGGTACTTTTGGGCAGCAGTGCCAAGTTGGCTAACCTGCAGTTCAAATATATTAAGTTAGGAATGGCACATTTTACGAATCCAGATATATAACTGTATTCAGAAAAAAAAAATTATGTACATGACAACAAGTCAACCTGAGGAATCAGCAACCTTCTTGAGATAAGCTCTTCATGACGCCGAGCACAAAATTCCCAGGAGCATATCTGACAAAAGTATTAGCAGAAAATAATGTGATTTACAGATATACAAACGAAAAGAACAAACTGCAAGATCGGAAGCATATATCTAACCTTGAGATCAGGAGAGAATACAATTCGTAGCTGACCATCACGAACAACACGAAGTTGCTCAAAGACACTCTCTTGTATAGCTTTCGCGTAGTCCAGAACAATTTGCCCTGCAGGATTCTGATACTCTCGCGGCATATCAACATACAGCAATTCTTCTATAGTTCCACTTTCATATTTTATTTTGAATAGTCTTGGCAAAACCTCAACAGTTGCCTCTGGTAGTAAAAAACCAAATTTTTGTAGTTAGATATCATACTAATTCTTTCCTGTCTGTTTTACATCTCAATAATAATGCCATTCTAAACTTATGCAAAGTAGGTGAGGGTGAAAATGACATTCTTAAATAGATTCTTCAAAACAAAACCCAGAGATGACTGGGCAGACCAATTTATCACAGGGGAAACCATCCAACAAATAATGTTGCAGAACCTAGACATGTACGCACCAAATCCACGACCAGGCTTGCGATTGCAAATTTCACAATGCCAAACATCCTGCATATAGAAAGATAGGGGCATATAACTTCAAAATAATAGATTAACAATGGCTATAGAAGCTGAGAAGCTATGGTCAGATAATTTTATAAATAATTCAAAGAGATTAGCTGACGATTGAGTTCAGAAAAAATTTTTGTTATTCATCAAACCTAGTGACAATGTTCAAAGAACCAATAATGTCACAAGTTGGATTCAGATAGCCTAGGCAAAGGTAAAATTCATCATTAGACCAGTAAAACCAACACACCTGAGGGAAAACTCCAGTAGTTTGGCGACCAGGTCCATACATTGAAACGCACCACTTTTTCTTGGCATTGGGTGCAAAATATTCAGCTACAAATTTCCTCCAGAACTCAATGCTGTTGTCCTACAAAATGTCATGCCAAATCATCAAATGAAAACTTACTTTAGGCATTGAAAAGGAGACTTTAGGCAATCAAATCAACAGAAACATCTTACTTCAGGTCTGTGTTGTTGCTGATACATGTAATGTGTCAGCCTCCGAGCACACATTCCAGGCTCATAAACAGGTTTTACAGGGGACCTAACAGGCATGTTCTGTGGTTGAAACTGTTGTTGTAATGGAGATCTTTGCTGAGGCATAGCTTTTAACAGCTGCTGCTGCTGCTGAATTTGCATAAGCCTCTGTTGATGCAAAATCTGGGCGGCAGCAACAGCCTGAGAGGACTGTCGGGAAAGGAGGAGCTGTTGTTGTTGCAGCTGCTGCTGCTGTTGATGGTGTAAAAATAAAGAAGGATCTGATTGCTGGGGTTCCATCTTGACAGTGCCTAAGCTTCTCATACTTTGTAGCTGCTGAGGTTCCATCTTCACTGAACTCAGAGTCCTCAAAGCTTGCAGTTGTTGTTGTGAGGCCTGCTCATTGGTCGTTTGTGGCTCTAGCTTAACATGTCCCACACCTCCTAGGCCTGCACGCATTGCCTGAAATTGTTGATGCTGCTGCTGTTGTTGCTGCTGCTGCTGTTGGGAATTGGGCACAGAAAACTGTTGTAACTGCTGCTGGTTATGTTGAAAATTTTGTGCATCAAGATGTTGAGCTTGTTGCTGTTCTGGCAACATTTGGCTGCTGGAAGGGTTGGAGAATTGTTGCTGTCCTTGTCCATGACCAGATGAGTTTGGATTGGCTGCAATAGAAGTTGAGATATTATAATAACATTAATATTTATAGTAAATTAGTGATAGTAATAGTTATACTAATAAACATAATAACGAGAAAAAGGAGTGTTGAATCCCATTGCTTTTCCATTGCAGAAAGTGAAACAGATTTGGGACTACCATCAACAAGTTCCTGTTGAAAGCTACCTGGACCAGATAAACCAGAACTTGAGCCTCCATTTCCAAATGACTGATGAAGCAGAGACGAAACGTTGGGAACATTCCCGAGCATATTCATGTTGTTGAACTGATTGCGCGGAGACACTAGAGAAGGAAATGCATTCTGGGAGGGCATCCCACCTCCTTGCCCACCCAACAACGAGGAATTTGATCTTAACAATGACGGCGGAACCGGCTGCGCTCCACCATGCGGAGGGGGAGGCCCTTGTGGCACCATGTTTACAGAAACCAGCACAGTCTATTCTACAATAGCCTTAGTACTCCTACCCCTAAATCACATCAATTAATCCAGAAACTGAACTTCCATCAATGCAAACAAAATTACAACCTAGTGAAGATATGGTACATTTTGACCACAGTTTAAACACACAACCAATCATTAGAAGAAGCTCTTGGATGTTCTTTTCGAGCAACAGCAACAGGATAGGCCTCGCAAATGAGGTTCTGGGAGTATACTATGCAAAATCCACGTCGATAATCAAAATCATCGAAACCAAAGAAGCGTGCTTTACTGGTGAGCATCCTAACTTCTGGCTCCTCTTTTATCCAAATTGCTGTCTTTTGGTCAATCCCTGCACATGAAAAGTCGAATCAGATCCTTCTACTGCAAATAAACAAAGAGAGCAATGCCAAAATCGGGAAGTATAAGCAAAATCCTATCAAACAATTTTTTAGAGACAAAAATGACAAGTGTAAAGATAAGTATATATACTTACTTAAGAGAAAAGGATAATTAAATTAAATGCATCAACAAACAAATTACTAAGAGTAGAAAACTACAATCTCAGAAATTAACAAAATTTAGCGTACAATAAACGAATTGACAGCAAAAAATCGATCGAGCCCTAACTTCCATAGAAAAAGACAAACAACACTCGATCTAAAGCCAAAAATGAAGCGATATTACCTAGGGTTCAAAACTCCAAACACGACACACACCACGACAGAGCGCAAGGCACTCACACACACCGTAAAAAAACTCGATTACTGACACGAATGCGAATTACACAAGCTTACAGTTTACGCACTCACATAAGCAATGATTCCAGCTCGCAATCCGTTAAATCCTCGTAATTGAAGCTAAAACCACACAATATGTTCCCTTTGCAGCTCTTTCGAGCATCAATATGGATAAATTCAGCTTCCTCCTTCAAACGAAACCCCCAAAGTCAAGAGCACACAACTTGTGCGTTTCCAGTTTCTACAGTGTGTGTATCGAAAAAAGTCGTCCCCAAATCTTTCAGCGAACTAGAGAGAGAAGCAGACAGTTGATTTGAACAGACGGAGGTGAGCCGAGTTTGGATGGGTTTTATTGCGGACGTCAAAATCCCATTTGATTGGATTGGATTGGATTTTTTCTCTCTCTTTTCCATTCTCTCTCTAAACGAAGTAAAATCCTCTTCCTAGCTTATGCCTATGGATGGATGTATGGGTACCAATGGCCATGATCTCATGATGGTGTATGAATGTGCTAATGATTGCATGCATCATCATTATTAGCGAAGACAGCTCACCAATATTTGGGTGATTACCTCTTTGGCCATGGTAATTGGATTAATTTACAGAGATGCCACTATGTTTTTATTGGATGTTGGCGCGAATTGCATACTATAGTGGAAAGCTATATTTAGACTATCCACAATAGGAATAGCCCAGTAATAGCTCAGTCATAACCTAGTCACTGCCACATTATCAGTACTAAAAATCCTCCTGCCACATCATCAAAACAAGCAAATAGCCCAACAATAGCCCAGTCATAGCCTAGCCACATAATATCCACATCACTATTAACAAATATATACAAAATGAAATAATTAACAATCACACAATATATGAAATTTAATTTACGAGACATATACGGGAAAAGTTTAATAATAATATTAAATTTTAAAAAAGTACAATAATTTAAAAAAATATATTAATTTTTAAAAAAAATACAATAATAAAAAAGGAGTGCCAATTCACTCCTCGTCTCCGTCGTCGCCGCCTCCGTCGCTGTCGCCACCATCGCTGCCGCCACCACCGCCGCCGCCGGTCTCCCTCCGTGCCGCTTCCAACTCGTCCTGCAGGCTCATGAGCAAGGTTATTTCATCACGACCATAAGAAGAAATTCATCGTTATAAGATAATTAGTGAGCTCCTTATCAAATATAGCAAAATTGATAATATGTGACTATATTCATCGTTACTAGTTGAGACATTTCAATCGAGATGTGGATTCATTGATAAACCGAAATGCAAAACATAAGCAATTGATTTTTGAAGATGATTCTATCAACATAGTTATTAACCGAAATGCATCACTATTTGCTCAATCCATCATTCTGAGTTTGAGCAGTTATTAAACACCAGCTCAAAATTGCAATGGCAATTTCTTTTCGTTCGTGCCGCAGGAGATCTACGAGGGGGTGGTTTCGGCGCTAGCGAAGGCGATCGACGGGAAGAAGGCTACCGATCCGCAGGGGACTTTTGGTTTATGCTACCGAGTTTCGAGCGGGCAGGGGATTGATTCGCCGCCGGTGACGGTGCATTTCGCGGGGGCAGATTTGGTGGTGGAGGCGGTGAGCTTGTTTGTGGAGGTGGGGGAAGGTTTGAGCTGTTTGACGATGGTGGCGACGCAGGATTTGGCTGCAATGACAATTATACCCCCGCCTTATTATTATGGAGTAAATTTATGATTGAGGGAACTAATTTCTCCTTAAATTAAAAAATTACATTTATTAATACTAGCCCTTGATTTTTTTGATCTTGTGGCTATTATTTGTTCTCTAGTTGTATGGTTAAGAGGTGTTTGCCATAGATCATGACCCTATATATATATATATATATATATATATATATATTAATTGAGCAAAAAATTAATCCGGACCACACTATTACATGATATGTTTAGCCGACCACAATTATAGAGAATTACAGTCACTATTGGTATATAGTAGAAACAAAATTTTCAATAAACTTTCTAATATAGTATTTATTTTGATAATCAATAACAAAGAGTTCATCAAAGAGTCAAATGAGAGTATATTAGTAAATGAGTTAAAAAAAAGTTATTTTATACACAAATAAATTGTATATTTGGGACATTAAAAAAATAAAAACAAGCATAATCTTATTTAGAAAATTAATGGAGTAATAGTTTTTTATTTACTTATGACAACTTGAATCTTAACTTATTGAATGATTTAATAAAAAATTAAGCTGCACTTAGCCTTTTGTATGAACTCAGAAATAGGGAATGATCGTATTTTTCTTCATGGATAGTATTTGATATTTCCCTTATTGAGAATAAAACTAGTTTCTATGCATTATTATCAAACATAAAACATCAACAAAAAAATAACAAATGAAGTGACAATACTTAAATTTCATTGGTTATTGATATGGTTGGATGCCAAAGAATACCCTAGGCCATGTTTGGTTGACGTGAAAGTAAAGTTGACAAGAAAAATGATTCTTAGAAAAATGGATCATGGGAATATGATTCCTAATAACTTTACTTTCCTATGTTTGAAAAATATCAAGATTTTAAATTTTATACTATTGATTTAAACACCAAACTACAAATATACTCCTACTTATTACTATTTTTATTTATAAAAAATAATAATAATATAAATTTTTTAATAAATTATTAATTACAAATGATAATAACTATATTATTATATTTATTATTAGTTAAATATGGATTATCCATCATAATAAATAATAATATAAATGTAATTATAGTTACATGGAGTATTATAATCATAAATGAGTATAATAATAAATATGATTATTATAATTATAATTATAATATTTACGGATAATATAATTGAATAAATTTTATAATTTAAAATTTCACTACAACTTTGTTGATTAATTATTAATTTGTAAAATAATAATTATTAATTATTAGTATATAATTTATACTTATATTCTATTTATTTAATAAATTATTAATTATTATAATGATATATATATAAATATTATAATAATATAGTTATAACTAGGATAATTTTAATTATAGTTATTTATTATACTGAAATTAAGTATGATTTATAATTTTATATAGTTTTTTAATACATTGTAATTAATTAATTAATAATAATAATAAAACTATACTTATATTGCATTAAATATGTAAGAATCCTAAAATCGGGAAATTAATACCTAAGAAAAGTTAGGATTCAAAATCCTAGAAAGTTGTACTAACCTTCCTTGTTCTTGAGATTCTGATTACTTTCCCAGTTTGATCAAAAACCGAAATAAACACATGAATTTAAAATTTAAGGAATCAGATTACTTTTCCAGACCGAACATTACCTAGCAGATATAAATGACCATAAAACTAAATAATAATGCTTGTATAAAGAAGGAATTTATACATGATAGTATTTTATTTGAAAAATAACATTACTTAACTAATGCTAAGAGCATCTCCAATAGCGGCGAGCGCATCGGCTAGCCGATTCTTGGCGCTCGCCGAACCATTGCAGCCGGCGAGCGCCAAATCGGCCAGAAAAACGGCGAGCGCACGCCGATTCCCGAGCGCTGGCGAAGCGCTCGCCGATCTTCTGGCCGCCATTGCAGGCGCCAGATCGGCGAGCGGGATTTTTTTATTTAATTTTCGAAACACTATATATACGCGATCTGCACGACATTTTCATTTGCACCACTTGTTTTAACGAGTTTTCTCTCTATCTTAATTTATGTATAAGACCAACAACGCGAAATGGAGCACAACAACGAGCCTACTCTAGGGACGAGCGAGTCACAAACTCCGACGGTACCCGCGGGAGGTGGATGGGGTCCGATGCCCGGGTACTACTACCCTTGGTAGCAGATGATGCCCGGGGTGGCATCCGGGGGTGGTATGCCGGGATGGCAGGGGATGCCGGGGGGTCCGGGCGGGCAGGGGGGACCGGGGATGCAACCCCCTATGCCGATGATGCCGGGGATGCAGGGGACACCGGGGGGGACAGCGTCTATCGCCCCAATTTTGATTTTGTTACTGCTTCTTCGCACACATCGACCCCAGCGGAGACGCAGTTCACTGGGATTAAGACTTTCTCCCTAGAGGAGTTGGGGATAGATCTCGGGGATGCGGACACTCCCGTTCAAACGGGGGGAGTAGGGTGGGGTCTGGGCGCGCCCAAGAAGAAGAAGGGGAAGAGGGTGGTCGGCAAGTCGTCGCAGCCAGCTGGTGACGACAGCTCGACACGGAGGAAGTGGACGGACGCGGAGAACGTCGCGCTGTCCAAGGCGTGGGTAAGTGTTTGTTATGATCCCCTCGCCTCGAACAATCAGAGTATCGTCAACTTGTGGGCTAAGATAGAGCAGCCTACAAGGCATTTTGCCCGGAGGGGAGGCCACGCAGCGGGGAGGAGTGCCGGAAGGGGTAGGACCGAATCCGGCAAGGGGTCTCCCTATTTCGGGCTTGTACACCAACGCCTTCCGAATGCAGTCCAGTGGCCAAACTGACGAGGACTGCAGTAGGATGGCGGAGAAAGAGTTCCCCGTGCCAGGGCTTTACAAGGAGTTCACCTACTGGAACTGCAACCTGGTGCTAATGGACTCCGAGAAGTTTCGGGCAAGAGTCGATGCTGGCTGGCCGAAGAAGCAGCACCTGAACTATACCGGTGATTACGCCGGCGGCAGCAGCGACGGTTCCCACGACATCCCCGAAGATGCGCAGGAGACCCCGTCCCCTCCCGCGTTTACTCGCCGCACTTGCACGGTTGGTCAAAGGCGGGCGCAACGGGCTCGCCAGAGGTCCAGTCGCCATCCCCCACTGTTGGCAGCCCGACAGCCAACCTCGTCTTCTTGGCGCGTCAACAAATGCGGGCTTAGATGTACAAGGTCATATCTGACTGGAAGAATGTCACTGACCCGAGGAGAAGAGTTTTTTTCAGGTACTGCTCGTGAGTATGCGAGCCGATTTGACACCGCCGCGGCACATGTGGGGGGCTCAGACGCGGGCTCAGATGCAGCAGATTTGGGGGTCCCGGATAGCGGCGACGACGATGGCGAGGCGTGAGGCGGAGGCGGGGGGCTCGTGCGTGGAGTAGGAGTTTTTTTTTAAAATTAATGTATTTTTTTTGTTAATGTATTTTTTTTAATTAATGTACTTTTTAAAATTTTAATATTATTATTGAATTTTCCCGTATATGTGTCGTAAATTTAATTCTGTATTTTGTGTGATTGTTAATTATTTGTTTTTAATAATTTTGTTTATTGTGGTTGAGCTATGGCTGGTCCAATTACTTATCCTGATAATATGGCAGAAGGAGTTTTAATACTGATAATATAGCATGAGGAGTTTGTGACTGAGCTATACGTGAGATATTCTTACTGGAGATGCTGTAATGCATATGTTATCCACGATTGCTTTTTCAACACAACATGCATACATATGCAACCCATTCGCGTGCATCGATGGCAGACGGAGTTGGACACGTGGCATTGAGTCACGTGCAATTGAGATCGACGGAAAATCAGAAACCGTTAAAAGAAATAACGGCCGTGAAAAGCTATTTGGCTATGCTGACAGTTGGGTTTAGGCTCTCAACTGGTTTCTACGGGAGATTCTCTCTCCTATTTAATATGGCATTTGAGGTCCGGTTGCCTGTCGCTCATTCCACCGCAATAAGATGCACCCTCATCGTTTAGCGTGTATGTGGCTCTATTGTGATGATTGGGCAGTTTGAGTGGCTGAAAATCTCAACCAAATCGAGCTCTGTCGCACGTGATCTTGGCCGTAGATTATCATTGTCTTTCCCATAAGAGGTAATTACATTATACATACAAAATGTTTCACCATTATTTCAAATTAGTACAAAAAGTTTTAAGTTGACATATACCATACAAAAAATTTAACTAATGTTCCAAACTAATACACTCTGTCTAAATTACTTAACACCGTTAGTTTTATTTGCTAAATCAAGAATTATATCTGCAATATGAAAATTTCCATTCAATAATGATAACCTACATTCAATATGAAAACCTCAATACACTAATAACAGAGAACACGGATAAAGTGTTTCTTTTAACTCTTCTGTCACAAATCTCATCCACACCTGTCACCATGGAGAAGAAACAGAGCTAACGCCGCCGGCCACATTGATGTGCAGTTTGTTGGTTTTTGAAGCATTATTAGTTATATAGAGAAATTTCGTGAAGTGGAGAAGATAATAAGTGGAGGTAAGGATGTTTTGGTGGCGGTGGACGACATCGATGAGAGCTTCGAGGGCGGAGGCGCTCTGTGTTGGGTGGAGAAAATCCTGAAACCGGGGGAAAATTGGACGACGGTGGTGACGCTTGCACATACGGAGGCGCTGCCTCGTTACACCTCCCCCGCGGTCTGCATAATAGTAATTGAAAATCGATGCAATGGTGGAATCTTCGAGCAAAAAAGCACAAGAGAATAATGGTGCAAGATACACAGAAAGTTCAGTATGTAGGTTTTGATTTTAATGTAGGTGGATTCATCTGAATAAACTGAAAATGGTCTTTGATTGGTGTATAGTTGAAAGCTAAAACAATAATTTTGGATGGGGAATTCTAAAGAGAGAATTATGTGTTGATGTATGTATCTCCATTTGTGTTCTTTGCATGAAGTTTGTCATATTGAATTTATTGAGTACAGGTTTTCATATTGTAGGCATAATTATGATTTAGTAAAGAAAACTAATGGTGCTAAGTGATTTAGACAAAATGTATTATAGGCATAATTCTCATTTAGCAAATAAAACTAACAGTGTTAAGTAATTTCGACGGACGGTATTAGTTTGGAACATTAGTTAAACTTTTTGTATGATATATGTCAATTTAAAATTTTTTGTACTAATTTGAAACAATGGTGAAACATTTTGTATGTATAGTGTAATTACCCCTTCCCATAATGGCACTGTTTAATTTTTTAATAGTGCTTAAAAATATCAGACGAGAATAATTTGAGTTATATATGTGTGGATAAAAATTTTGGTGAGATTGCCCGGTATTAATTCAATGAAATAATACACGTCAATTGTCTACTGATAAGATGCTTTATATCCAATTAATTTATTAGACACGAATTGTATAGACGTAAATTTCTTTAATTAATATCTTGAAATCATAATTATTTTCATATGTAAAGTTCTATATTCACTCCCATGTAGATAAGTTTTATTCTAGAGAGTAAGAGAATAAATAAAAAAGTGTCTTAAATCATTACTCTCCGATCATGTTCCAAAGTAGACATTACACCTTTTTTAGTTTATTTAACAAAAGATGTAATAATATTTTCTTTTATGAACAAAACTTCACTTCATATTAAAATATATTTTCCCTTCCATTCAACATACTACTATAAATAATTTTTTCTAAAATCTCAGTGTGGAATCGTATAATAGTGTTTTAAGATGTTTGTTTTTTTTATTTGCGTACGTATTGGGCCTAAATAGTTCGGTTATATATGGGTCGAATAAGTATTGAAAATATGCACACACATCAGATCACTTTAGCCCATTAAAATAACTATCACCTTATTACTCCCTTTCTCCTTAAAAATATAAAAATAAAAATAAATTCACTATTACCTTTGACAAAGATAAAAAAATGCATGCAAAATTATAATAAGTAATCACTCCGTCCCAACTCAAGTGATTGATTTCTTTTTTACTGTTGTTTTGTAAAGATGATAATACTTAATTAAAATGAAGAGAAAATAAAGTAAGAGATAGAATAATATAGAAGAGAGTCGTATCAAGATAGAATAATATAGAAGAGAGTCGTATCTACATTATTCTCTTACTTACTTTACTTTCTCTCCACTTTAACTATTTATTACTCATTTTCCCTAAACATGTGCCGAAAAGCCGTCAATGAATAGAAAATTATAATAAGTGTGTCATCAAAAAATGAAAACCAACAGGTCGTATCGCAATTGACAGCGTGGAGCTGTGGTGACCTTGATGTCATGTGTTCAAACCCCGCTACCCGCTAGAAGAATTTCGGTCTTAATCCGCAAACCCAATTGAAATGATTAGCAGATTCTGCCAAAGACGGATTCAGTATACCTATGTCATAAAAAAAATGCATGGAAATTCAATGGATAGATCAATACATTTGGTATGGAAAAATTTTAAATTACTGGACTAGTTGTTTCACCATTTGAAATGTTTATAAATCAACATGAGTCATAGTCACTAAACTCGCCAATGGATACCTTGGTCTTATAATAAAATAGAAAAATGTATGCAAATTACACTTATGTGAAAAAAAAATTGTGTCCGCTATAATAGGATGAAATGAATAAATAACTAATACTAGTAGTAGTATTTATCTAGAAATGTAATTACCTAAAAATTTTGTGAAAAAAATGATAAATATATTTAAAAATAATGACGCTTGATGATTTTGATGCATGTAAATATTGGATAGAATTGATACAATTAATAGAAATTGACATAACATTAATAAGTTTCAAAATTTAAGATAAAATTGATAAAATCAGTACAAGTCTGGAAGAGGAAAATAAACACAAGCTCAGAGACAAAAGATTAAAAATTCAGTAGTTCGACTCGGTGCAAAAATTAAGCTCAATTGTTTGATTATACATACAAGAAAACCCAATTATACTTGTTATCGATTCCAATGCCGATTCTTACCAACCATTTCAATCGTACGGCCGGAAAGACGTCGGATCTCCGGTGGTATTATCGCCGGCGGAAGATGCAGGCCCCCCCGTCTCCGGAAATGGGATGGCTACATCTATTGTATACAGGTGAACAAATTCCGTTGATTTTTTTTCAGCCCCTTAATACTGCTTCTCCATGCCCTCTATCTGTTTGACGAAATGCCCAATGACGATTGTCAGATTGTGTTAATAATGCCTGTGTCCTGCTCTTGATTTCCTCATTTGCTGTGTGTAATGCGCTCTCCTGAATTAACTTGGATTGTGGTCCCTTGTAGTGTTGAATTCTTATGTTAATTAATCTATATTTTTCTGTACAAGTTCAATCCAATGTCTGCTCTATGAATTAGTACAACTATTGTTTGAAGTGGCGATGCGACTTGCTATTTTAATATCTCTCATGTTTTTGAACGTGGATAAGTTTGATTTGATTAACTGAATAAAGTTTCGAATTACTGTGAAATATGATGATCTTTAACATCTAGGGAGTGTGTCAGTGCTTGTTCTCATCTGCAGAGGAACACATAAGTACTGTGGTTTATGTCGGATTTTTTTGTGGAAGTCGTAGTTTTAGTAGTAGAAGAGTTTGCCGTATAAAAGGAATATGCTACACAGCTACAGATAACTTATAAACAAGATGATTAAGATACTTGTGAGGATTGTTACTCGAACAGATATAACACTTCCAAGTGCAGGTAAAAAAACAAAACAATCATGGATTCCTATCACGACCTTCAGGGAACATAATCTAAACAATCATGGATTCCTATCACGACCTTTGGGGAACATAATGTAAACATTTCTTGGTCTAGTGAATTCTAAAAGTAGCGAACGCAAACGAATTCATTTGGTGGCCTATTGTTCAAAGTTCATATATGGGCGTAATATTTTTCTTGATCAAGTACAGATTTTTTGAAAAATGGTTTTTTTTTTTGTTCGAGGAGGGGGGCTTCAGCCCTCCTCAGCACCCCTGGTATACTATTTCCAAGCAATCCAACAAAATTTTTGGAATCCATTCAATACCTTGTTTTTTTTGGAGAACAAATCATCTGTACCTCTATTTTAATTGGAAACCACACTAAAGAATATAAATTTTCAAACGGTTGTGAATGAAAAACTAATTGTAATAATCAACCATAACTAACATTTTACTAACTAAAAAATGAATAAAAATAAAAAATATTTACAAAACACTTACTATGATAAATAAACCCTAATTAGAAATTATTTATAAAACCAAAATACACAATACTTATCATATGAAATATTGAAGAAAAGTTGAAAAAGTTTATAATGGTAGAGAAATGGTAAACCACAGGTTGGTATATAAAACAAAAGATAGGAAAAGAAAACAAAAAAAAGTACCAGCACACAGTTTTTGTTTCGTCAAAATATGTAATTCTTTTCACATTTACAAAATTACTTCCATATTGGCCCATGGTGCTTTGAAAACAGGGTTCGGATGGAACTGAGTGAATATAAATCTGCTGGGTTAGAATACTGTGCACTCAACAATCTTAATCTGTTTTGTAGTTAATGATAGTGTAAGAAAATGTAATGAATACAACAATGGGCTGAAACCGGCCCAAATCATTGATTATCACAGCAATCAAATGCATGTATATTTTCATCAGCTACATTAAAATTTGTGATATATGTTGCCTAATCTAATATGTTTAGAATTAGTAGGTGATTACTTCTCATTGTTCAAGATTGCTATGACTTATTATTGTTTCTTGGGAAAGTACTCTGCCTCATTCATTAGTAGTCCTATTAGTCGACTCTAAAATAATATAATGCATATTATTTCTAATATTTTGTCAGACGTTCTGCTTGCAGTTGATTATCCAACTAATAACTGGTGTTTGGTATCAAAGTAAATTCTTATGTTCTTTAATCAAGTACACATATGCGATAAGTTAATTACACGAATACAATAATAAGAAAATAGTAGATTACAGAGGTGGCCAAGTGGCTTCTGAGCAGCTACGCTTTTAAACTTATTCCGAAATAGAATAGTGGAAAATAGCATTAATCACACCTTACTTATAAGTTATAACGCTTGCTCAAATGCCTGCATACGTAACATCTATCCTCACACGTCACAAGACCTTTATGATGGCACCTACGCTCACAATTATATACGTATGAACAGGTGCGCATCTTTTATTAAATCAACTGTGATTGTAGGGATTATCACAAAACAAAAAGATTAAGAAAGCCAGGTGGCTGTTAAGCGATACCACTGGCCACTTATTCCAGTCCAATCAACTTTACTCCATGTAACAAAAAGGATTATTACAAAACAAAAAGATTAAGAGAGCCAGGTGGCTGCTAAGCAATACACACAGGACAAAAAAAGACAGTAGGATCATTTAATTTTGTAACGCACGCGCACTAGCTTGCATGCGCAGCGCCTATATAAGAAGCACAGGTTAGTCCATTGTCCATGCTTCTTCAGAGTAAATGTTAATATAAATCTAGAGTGCGGAGATTTCTCAGAGAAAAAGCATATTTTCTAAGGATTTGGAGGCCACAGTTGTCCTTTTTTGTGCAGTCTTCGCCAAGAATTATTTCCTTGAAGGTAGATCTGTCGTTTAAAGAATTTTAATTACATAGCTATACACAAACGAAGAAAAAATTGCATCTTTGTTATATATTTTCATGAAGGTATAAACTTAAATGATGGTTTAGTTTCTCTGTTGTGTAGTTAATGATAGATTATATGTTTGAATTGACTGCATGTTGAATTCCATAGAAGGGAAGAAGATCTGGTAAGTTGATGTTGTTTGTGAATTAATTGTCTGAATCTATGAAGTTCACATTAATGCTCTAGCAAATAAAGTAAGAGAGAGAACACAAATAACTACAGAAAAGTAAATGTGGAGCAATCGCTGAAATTGAGATTCTTGATTTTATTTTGGACAACATTTCTAAGTATTTTAAGTTCATATTTTTGGTGATAATTCTGTAGTCATGTTTGCTGTTGACAAGTTTATTTTCAAAATGATGTTGCAAGGATTGAGTTCATGAAGCAGTTCTTTTAGTTGGAGTGCTTGGATTTAATGGTGTCGCAGATGCGAGTGTGGGACTTTTTATTTGTCTCAATATTTTTTTTTGGATTCTTCAATTGTATGCATATTTTATACTCTCCTGCTTGTAAACAATTCAGGGATCAGTCCTTTATTTTTACTCATTTCCACAATCAGTTTTAATGAGTAGCAGTTGATAATTTTTACATTTTAACCCTGTTTGAGTAATCACTTCTGTCATGTCATGCTAAGTATTTCGAAGTATTTTTATTTTACAAGTTGTCATAAAAAACACTCCATTATTTTCACTTATGTATATATTTTGTTTTGCATGTATGTGTATATAAAACAAAGACACACATCTATAGTGCACAAATATTTTAGTTCTTCGTGAATTCTTGAGGTCCTAAGCAAGATGAGATGAATTTGATGCTAGTTTTCTCAATAAAATTTGATGAGTTCAAAAATTTACAGGTCAGCATTCTCTGTTCTCAGTCAAGCTTTACCAGTTGCCTAGAAAATGGATTCAGATCGGACATCCAACAACTGCTTCTGGACGATGGAGGTGGATGGTGCTGCATCAAAGGATGCACGCACATCTTTGGATTGGACAAGGGAGGAGGACAAGGCATTCGAGATTGCTCTCTTAACCCACTATAATGATGCTGATATGTGGGATAAGATCGCATTGGCAGTTCCTGGGAAAACAGTTCAAGATCTAAAACTTCACTATGAAGCCTTAAGTTTGATGTCTGTTGAGTCTGGCAAGATGCCTCTGTCCATTTATTCTACAAAAGGCAATGTTCTAGAAGAGAAGAAGCTGAAGTCAGAGCAAGTGACACGCGGACAGAAGAGGAACACGGGTAAAAAGCGTTTAACACATCTTACTTGCATGAAGAAATATTATATTTTTGCCAAGATCGCTAGGTGCTTTATACTGTTGATGTGCCTAATGTCCACTATATATATCTAGACGAGACTTTACAATTTTTCTCAATGTCACGCCTGTTGAAAGGCATTGCCTGTCAAAAGGCATTCATCATAGCCAAGTCATGGCTTCATATAATCTTGTTCTGCATCTTCAATTATAAAGTTACATTTTGATTCTGATAAAAACTGAAATGCCTATGCGTATTTGAGAAGCATCGTTTTGGGAACAGGTTCAACTAATGAAATGACCACAAATTCTGTGTTTGTTGCAGGCAATTTCTACATGGTTTGGAGAGGTTCGGTCAGGGTGATTGGAAGAACATTTCGAAGTATAGTGTGCAAACTAGATCAAAAAGCCAAGTAGCAAGCCATGCTCAAAAGTACTTCAGAAGGCTGAGTTCGACTGAAGAAGAAGGTAAATGGCTCGGCGTTAATGATATCACTACTCTGAAACCTGAGAAATTGTTAGCCTTCGAGAAGGCAACGACAAGCTTCATGCCCGAGTGCTGCAATGGAGAGTCTTCTACGGCTAGAACCGGAGAATTGCTTCCTGGAAATCTCGAGAGAGCAGCAGCGCACGCTGGAACCCAACTGCTGTTCGTATGCGCAACAGTAGCTTCAGGTGATGCTTTCGGGAAGCGCGGGCGTCCTATGAAAGCTTCGTGTACTGATGAAAACAAGCTGATGCTGGGGGCAAGGTATCCCAGGAAAAAGAAAGCTGTTGCATGTAACGAGAGCCAATTGCTGCCCGGGAAGCTACTGCGGTCTGGGTACCCTCATGAAGCTCCAAAGGATATCGGGTATCAACTGCTGTCTGGATACCCTAATCAACTGGGCCTCCCATCTGGTTCACTCCGGACTCCTTCATATGGGACTGTTGGGAATAGCACAGGTGCAGCAATGCAGGATATTGATGAGCTTGCTGATGGTCGATATGATATCGGTTCTAGCACTGATATTTTGGATGATCTGGATCTCTCTTTGTTCCCTCATTTTTGGGATTGAAATGGTTGTGAGGAAGTTAATGCATTTTCCTTATGGAAAAGCTTACTTTTGATGGGATGGCTTGTAATAAAGTTTGCTAGTCTACAATGTTGTTATCTTCTTTAATAAAGTTCATGTGTTTGGTTATAACTTATTCCCTATCTTCACCTCCTTTTTTTTTTGTTTGCTTAGAGATTATGGTTGAAATAAATGTGAACATGGTAGCGTAAATGTAATATACAGATGACATATCATTATCCCATTTGTTTTTTAATGTGGGGATGAGATTCATCATCCCATTTGTTTTTTTAATGAGGTTTGTTTATGTGAAGATGCCATTCATTATCCCATTTCTCTTTTGATGAGGTTTGTTAGGGTAACTGTAATGTGTAGATGACATTCATCATCCCATTTCTCTTTTTATTGATGTGTTAAAGATCCTCTAATGTGAGTCCTACTCCTCCACAACACTTGCTACCATGCACATAACTAAGCTGTTTTATTATTATTTTTTCAATATCTTTTTACTTTTGGTATATACTTATAGAATTTATGTACAAACCATTATTGTAATGATTTTTGTGTTCCCAATACCCATAACTAGTTTATTATTGAACTTATTTTTATGTGCACCAAAATTGTACAGTGTTTTATTCAAATTCCTTTTTAAATTTTATAATTCTTACAATAATAAACTAAAAATGTCATGTAATGAATATAATTGTTTGATTTCATTTATGTAAACAAATAAAACATCTTAGTTATGTCAAATTTTCATAACTAGAGCTCATTGTGATACTTTATTTTTCTCTCTCTCTCCTACTTTTCAACACAATTTCTTAATTTTCGTGCCCAAAAGTTTTGACTTAACTTAGCTAAAACGAAGGGAGTACAATAATTCATTTAATGTATAAATAGATTTTCATTATTATAGTCAAATCGTGGATTTTATTCTTACTCAATCATTCTCGTCTATCATTTTACAATATCCTTAAACCATCCTAACACTTTATATAATGCATATAAAGAAATATGAATAAAATACAACACAATTTTAGTGCACATACAAATAAATTTAATAACAAAATTTAGTTATATGAAAAATAAAATAGTATTAGAAATGTTAAAAATACACAAACTAGAACAGCTATTTTATTAATGCAACAACTATTCTTTATTAGCGCAGATGCCAAAAATAAGAGGAAATGTAAAAGAGTAATAAGAGGAAATGAAAAAGAGTGATGATGAATCAGTGCAGTCATTAGACAATATTAGTGCGCGTAGAAATAAGTATAATAAAAAAAATAAAAAAACTGTGCAGTTTTGTGCACATTACCTACTACTATGCACAAAGCTGCACAATAAAAAATCTCTTCTTTCCCACAAACTTCACTAAAAGATCTATAAGATAAACATTGTCATCTCCACATTAACAAACCTCATTAAATAACAAACAACATAATGAATTTTATCTATACATTACATTTACACTATCATATTCACATTTATTTCAACCATAATCAATAAGCAAACAAAAACAAAAAGCAAACAAAAAAGAAGATGAATATAGGGAAAGAGTTATAACCACACACATGCACACTATTAAAGAAGATGAAATATTGTAGACATTAGCCATGAAAATAGAAGTATTGCCATTAAAAGCAATCCCATGATAAAAGTATGCATTTCCATAAGGAAAATTTATTACACTTCCTCACAGCCATTTCAATCCAGAAAATGAGGGAACAAAGAGAGATCCAGATCATCCATAATTCCGGTGCTAGAACCTATATCATATTGACCATTAGCAAGCCTGTCACTACCTTGCATTGCTGCACCCGCCCAATATGAAGGAGTCGGGTGCGCTGTGATGAAACTGTGCAGTTTTGTGCACAACAACACCGGATGTTGTGGAGGATTCCACAGTAGAGGATATCTCCAAAGGTTGGCTAGTGTAGACCTACATTATCCCATTGTCTTTTAAATGTAATGTATAGATGATATTGTTTGCAAACCAGATCAAGTAGCGAAGTAGCAAGCCATGCTCAAAAGTACTTCAGAAGACTGAGTTCGACTAAAAAAGAGGGTAAACGACTCGATATTAATGATATCACATCTCTGAAAATGCTGCAAGGGAGAGTCTTCTACAGCAGCTGGAACCGGAGAATTGCTTCCTGGAAATCTCGAGAGAGCAGCAGCGCACGCTGGAACCCAACTGTTGTCCGGATGCGCCACGGTAGCTTCAGGTAATGCTTTCGGGAAGCACGAGTGCTGTAAGAAAGCTTCGAGTACTGATGAAAACAAGCTGATGCTGGAGCAAGGTATCCCAGGAAAAGGAAAACTCTTTTAATGAGGTTTGTACGAAAGGATTCTCTAATGTGCAGTTTTGTGCACAACACTGCACCGGTTCATCACTTTTAAATTTTTATATTTTTTTTATTTCCTTCTACTTTTTTGGGCTATTAGTATGTACATAATAAATACTCTATAGTAAGTAGTTGTCCTTGAGTTTATGTATAATCCATCATTTTTATTATTCTAGTGTTCCTTTAATTAGTTTATTAGTATTATATTTATTTCTACGTGCACCAATATTGTGTGATGGATGCACTGATATTTACTAAGACCTTTGCCTGTATGTGTATATAAAACGAAGACACATCTAAATTGCACACATATTTTAGTTTTTCGTGAATTCTTGAGGTCCTAAGCAAGATGAGATGAATTTGATGAATTTACAGGTCAGCATTCTCTGTTCTCAGTGAAGCTTTCCCAGTTGCCTAAAAAATGAATTCAGATCGGACATCCAACAACTGCTTCTGGATGATGGAGGTGGATGGTGCTGCATCAAAGGATGCACGCACATCTTTGGATTGGACAAGGGAGGAGGACAAGGCATTCGAGATTGCTCTCTTAACCCACTTCAATCAAGCATCGTTGTTGGAACAGGTTCAACTAATGCAATGACCACAAAATCTGTGTTTGTTGCAGGCAATTTCTAGATGGTTTGGAGAGGTACGGTAAGGGTTCTTGGAAGAACATTTCGAAATATTGTGTGCATACTAGATCAAGTACCCAAGTTGCAAGCCATGCTCAAAAGTAGGAGTACTACAGAAGGCTGAGTTCGACTAAGAAAGAGGGTAAACGGCTCAGTATTTATGATATCACAACTCTGAAACCCGAGAAATTGTTACCCTTTGAGAAGGCAATGGCAGGCTGCATGCCTGAATGCTGGAAGGGAGAGTCTTCTACAATTACTTTTTGTTTTTGTTTGCTTAGAGATTACACTTATGGTTGAAATAAATTAGTGTTAATGTAATGTATAGATGATATTCATTATCTATTTGTTTTTAATGAGGTTTGCTAATATGGAGATGACATTCATTATCCATAGCTTTTTTCTTGGAATAAAGCTATGCGGCCACATTATGGCCAGCCATAAATTAAGTAAATAACAAAAAAAATTGATTTTTTTTCAAATTTTTGGTTTAATACTATTTGATTTTACTTTTATATCATCTTCATTATATGTTGCTCAACATGTTAGTGTTGTTCTTTCGTAGTTTTTGCTCAACTTATTACTACTGTCATTTCTTGATTGTTGCTCAACGTATACAATAATTCGTGATATTAATGTGTTTTACGTAATGGAATTCAAAGATAAGTATCAACTCACAAGTCCATTCACACACATATGAGTTTATATCGGTATTTCTAATTTTTGTATACATGTAAACGGACTAAATTAACTTTTTATGGCCGACCACATTATGGCCATTTAGCATCACTCTTTTTCTTGTTAGGTTAAATATAATGTGTAGATGACATTTATAATCTCATTTACTTTTTAATGAGGTTTGTTAATGTGGAGATGACATTCATTATCCCATAGCTCTTTTAATGAGGTTTGTCAGGATAAATGTAATATGTAGATCACATTCATTATCCTATTTCTCTTTAAATGATGTGGGAAGGATCCTCAAATGTGAAATCCTCCACAACACCGGCTACTGTGCACAAATTTCTTTTTAAATTTTATAATCCTTACAATTGTCTTTTTAAATTTTATAATCCTTTTCAAAAATGTCATATTATTGCGATATTTTATTTTCATTTTTATATTATGCAATAATTTATTTAATGTATAAATAGATTTTCGTTACTGTAGTCAGATCCATGACAAAATGCTAAATATTTCTCATTTATCAGTTTACAACATCCCCAAACCATCCTAACGCGTTGATACTCCATAATGCATATAAAGGAATTTGAATAAAATATAACACAGTTGTAGTGCACATGCAAATAAATTTAATACTCCCTATGTCTTTTATAATTAGTCACCATTTGACCCGACACGAGTTTTAAGAAACGTAATAAAAAATGGATTAAAAAAGTTAGTGACATGTGAGTCCTACTTTTAAATATTAGTTTTATAATAATATATGAATGTGAATGAGTTAGTAGAACGTTTATCATATCATATTTGTGCGGGGTGTGATTAACTTAATTATTACTTAATTTTTTAATTTTGAAAAATAAAAAAGGTACGGGGTGTGATAAACTTTTAAAAATGTGTATATTCTCATACATTTCCCACATAATTGTGCTAGTTTTAGTACATAGTCGATGTTAACTTGTTTTGCTAGGTTTAGTATGTTGTCAATGTTAACTTGTGAATTGTCGGTTACTGAATAGCCGAATTTAAATCAAAGAAGTGAAACCTAGATAAAGACAATCTAGTTACAGCTCAAATATATGTGACCATGAAGCCACAGTTCACATGTGCTTGTGCTTTTCCTTTCCCACTTGCTCGTAAACTTGAAAATTGAAATTATAAATTCGTAATTATTAGTACTACCATAACGTATAAATTGAACATCATTTATGTAATTGCGAATTAGATATGCAGTCATACATAGTTAGGACAAAAATATGATCGTTAAGTTTCTCTTCACAAGCCCAGCAGTATGTAATATAAAAGGGTTACTGGCAAAGAAACCAACATTCCAAAAATGACCCTGCATATATAAAAGGATTATTGTTAATTATTTTGGTCATATTATAGTCACTCTAATAAAATGAGAAACTAGAATATTAAATTATAAAATTTTAATATTTTTTAATTGTTTCATTTGAAAAGGTATTTTCTTATTCTCACCAAATCCTGCCATTTTATAAGAATAAGACAATTGAAAAATAATGAAATTTGTAGTTTAATATTCCGTTTTAAAACTTTATGTAACTGATTAATTTAACTAAAAATCATGATTTAAAGTAGAGATTACCCAGTGCTTAGTATGTCAGGGTGTAACCCATACTCTCGTGCAAATACAAATGGGACGATTCCTTGCGGCAGAGCTGCCTATATTTTGTGAGAAAAAAAATTAGTCTAAAAAAATGAAAGAAATAAAATAAAGACTAAATTAACTAGTACAAAAAAGAAATCAATTTGATATTGAAATGTGAATGAATTCACTACTATCCTACCAAATACAATTTCATAAAATAATTCATAGCTGGATAATTACAATAAAATTCAAACTACATGATTTTTCAGTTGATTTTTAAAATTACGCAACTAGCTAAACTTTGATCAAACATGATGTATTTTTTCTTGCCATTTTACCTTTTCTATAGGCTTACTTGGTAAACCATAATCAACACGCAATAACTAGAAAATCGACGTACCTGAACCATCGCAGCGTGAAGATGCGTGCCTCTCAGGCCGACAGCTACGGATGCAGCGGACATCACCACGGGGCCGGCAATGAACCGAATGGCCATGGATATTGCCGCCATTTTTGTCCCACAAGCTATTATCCGAGGCTGAAGTGCCATGAACAATCCTGCAATACTAATTTCTTTAACACTTTTCACTATATATAGAGTTAACAAAAGTATCCATTTTATTTGATAGATTTTGGTGACATAATTTAGGCAGCTGTGAAATTCTCTTTTCACTAAGTTAAAATGAAATACTACAAATAAATGCATACCTAAGCTGAACATGGCCATCCCAAGCCCAGCATCAGAAATGATTTTGATTGAGTATTTCACCACACTTGGCATGCCTATATTCCATCTGTAAAATTTGTGGTAATTGTTAAAAATATCTTCATTTCTTATCAAATTTATACGTACAAAACTATACAAGTAATGAAGCCTTTAGTAGTAATTAAGGACTTACTTGAAAGAGATTAGAGACCATAATAGGCCTAAAACACTTGAATAAGTATTTGGATTACGAGAAAGCTTCCTTCCAACCATAGTCAAAATTAGTTTTAGCATAACCAGAGCACGTGGCATCTCTTGATTGGTAGCTGCATCTCCCTCCCTCACTTCAATCTTTGCGCAGTCTCTGAAGCTAAGATCTTTTTCTGCATTAATATCAAACAAAATATTTTTTTGATAAAAAAATTATACTAGTACTTAATATATTAATGATTAATTAGATTTAATTAAACTAACTACAAAAGTTCAATTACAAATTAATAAATTATCATCATTTAAAGTAACACATTTTGCCTTTTGTGCTGCAAAAGTTCAATTACAAATTAACAAATTATCATAATTTAAAGTAACACATTTTAAAAAATAGTTAATGTATGAAGTTTAATGTTGAAAAAATGTTTTGCTTTGAATGGAACGAAGGGAGTAAAATAGTTCAAATAATATGAGGAAACTTAAAGAAATAAGTAAAAATGAGAATGACACAATAATTACTAGAATTGACAATGAGGGACAAACAAGTGTAGTGGGAAGATCATCAAACTGTCTTTACTACATAATTCAAATGGGGAAATAATTGAATCCCACATATCAAATCCCAATTATAACACACGTGCTTTTATGTAATAATGTAATCCATTGATAAAAGTTTTTCAACATCATTGTTTCATCTCCAAATCCAACCACTAATTAATGGACTAACCCCTCACATTAAAAGGAAATAAATTATAAATGTCACTACTAGAAAATTGGACTATCCTTACATTCATCTTATGGCACTTTGTAAAAGATGTCAACCAAGATATTTTATCACCACACCATACTTTTGCTGCATTTATATTCAATACTAATACTACATAATTAAATAAATGCCAAAATAAGACTTCTGTATTTACACTATCAAGTTTCTTTCAATTCTATTATTATAAAAGTTTTCATGCGTAATTATTAAAAACTAGTCTTATTAAAAAATTATGTAAGTAAAATAAAGTACCGCTTTAGCAAATTGACAAAGTACAAATTGACAAAGTACACGCATTAGCAAATCAAATTGTCAATATTTACAGCTTTTGTTATTTTAATTATATATTAGGTTTCATAGCAAATTGGCAAAATTATATTAAGCCAAAAGGCCCAAAAAGAATCCTAAATTTATGCTAAATTAACAGAATCAACTCCACCGTTCTTGTCTTTCTCTTCAACTCCACCGTTCTAAATTAACAGAATCTGCTCTCTTCATCAACCCCACCGTTCTTGTCTTTCTCTCCCCTACTGCTCTATCGTTCTCCACATCTGCCAATTCTATTTGAGTCGAAAGAATTCAATCTCTCTCTTCTTGTGTGCTCTATCTCGGACGAAGGGTTGTCGTGCCACCACACCACTGTCGTGCTTTGTCTTCTCTCTCAGGTTAGCTCGTCATCATCTCGCATTCTTAATTAATTTTTGGTTTTATAGCCCTTTTTAAAAGAATTTCCGAAATAATTAAAGATTGCATTGGATATTTTGGATTGAACTGAAGAGCATTCATATTACTGTTTTAACAGCAAGTTCGATTTTTGGCTCCCAAATTCCATAGTGATTTGTAATTATTGACTCTCTTACTTTTGCTTATATGATTTTCTATTTTGCATTGTCAATGCCTATTGTCCTGCTGAAAGAGTTTGAAGGTTTTAATAATTCATGATATGAACAATAAGATTGAGCTTAAAGGTTTTGCTTGCTCACCCTGTTGTCCCAGTTTGTGCTTACTATGTTTATGTTCACCATGTTTTTCCAGATTGTAATATCTAAGTTTCATTATTGAATAAGTGAAAAATGCTCTTTTATTCTATACTTGTGGGGTTACTCAGGATATGAGGATTTAGTTTTTATATAAAATATCAGATAAGCTTCAATGATCAATAATATTGTGTCACTCGGTGGGTGTAGATGCAAAATATTCCATACTCTCAATGTTAGCTAGTTAAGTTACCTTGCTTGAAGGAGCCTTTGTACCTACATTTGTTAGTTCCCTTCACAAGGAGTAGTTGGTTCAAATTGTTTAAACCTATGATATTCTTGTTTCTCGCTATTTTTATTTTTGGACATTGCTTATATGGAATTCATAATTATTAAGCTAAGCACTTATTGTTCTCATACAGATAACTACATTTGAACATTTTTTTTTACTATTGAATATGACTTGAACAAATACTTGATGACTTGAACGTTAAAAACCAATATAAATATTTTATAAAGATTTAGCCCAATAATTTAAAATCAATTAAAGCCATACAATCTGGGAATTGTTAGTAAGTTTAGCACAATTAATATTACAAAGTTAATATGTTATCTCATGTTGTTTGACATTTTATATGACTATTTATTCTCTTATTGACTAAGTTGTCTACATTAATTTATGATATATATAGGTTTGGTAGGTATTTATTAATATGGATAAGAGTTGGATGACAAAGTCAAGAGTAACCGATGAGTACCAAAATGGACTTCAGTACTTTTTAGATTATGCTTTTCGCAATGTAAGCATAAATGATAAGATATTGTGTCCATGCAAACGCTGCCAAATGACAATATTTGCGAGTAGAGACGAAGCGTATGAACATTTGACAGTCGATGGATTTATTCCTGGATACACGGATTGGATAGCTCATGGAGAACTTCCTAGTATTCTTGCTTCTAGGCGTGAAAACCAACATAATAATGTAGAGGCTTTAGGTGATGATGATATGCAGGGTTTAGTTCATGATGTCTTTGGAGTTCCAAATGAAGATGGATATACGGACGATACTAATTCCCAAATGGATTCGGAAATTGCTAATGGGCAAGCAAGAGAGTTCTATAGATTGATTGATGATTCAAACCAGCCTTTATATGAAGGATGTGCTAAATTCTCAAAACTATCATTCATAATCCGTTTGTTGCATTTAAAGTGTCTTGGGAGATTAAATAATAAGGTATTTGATATGCTATTGGACTTACTAAGAGATGTTTTTCCTTATGCCATGGTTGGTCTACCAAAGTCTTATTATGAAGCTGATAAATTAATGAAAAAGCTAGGACTTGGTTATGAGAAAATTGATGCTTGTCCGAATGATTGCACTCTGTACTGGGGGGTGAATGAAAACAAAACTTCATGTGACACATGCCATAAGCTTAGATGGTGTACTACTGATAAAGATCCCACGGGTGAGAAAAGAAAGGTTGCCCAAAAGGTGTTGTGGTATTTTCCACTCAAACCAAGGTTGCAAAGGTTGTTCATGTCTTCAAAAACGGCATCCCATATGAGATGACATGCTGAAAGTCGTACGAAGGATGGGTATATGAGGCATCCCGCCGATTCCCCAGCATGGAGCACATTTGATAGTTTGCATCCTGATTTTGCTGAGGAATCTCGCAATGTTCGATTGGGATTAGCGTCAGATGGAATTAATCCCTTCAAAAATATGAGTGTATCACACAGCACGTGGCCTGTCATATTATTTCCATATAACCTTCCTCCATGGATGTGCATGAAAGAGTCTTCTTTTATGTTATCTCTATTGATACCCGGTCCATCAGCTCCTGGAAAAAATATTGATATTTATTTGCAACCACTTATTGCTGATCTAAAGGATTTGTGGGAAGTAGGAGTTGAAACGTATGACACATCTAAAATGCAAAATTTTCAGCTACGTGCTTCATTGTTATGGACAATTAGTGATTTTCCTGGATATGCTTATTTATCCGGGTGGAGTACCCAAGGTGAATATGCATGTCCGGTATGTAACAAAGAAACACATTCTAGTAGACTGAAACATGGTGGAAAGTATTGTTACATGGGTCATCGAAGATTCCTACATAAAGAACACGAGTTTCGGAAGAATAGACGACTCTTCGATGGCACAGTTGAGTTTGGAGAAGCACCGCAACAACTATCTGGCGATATGGTGATGGATGACTTGAGAGACTTTACTATGAAATATGGTAAGCTAGTTAAAGATAATCCAAAGCTTTTTAGTTGGAAAAAAAAGAGTATATTTTTTGAGTTGCCATACTGGAAAGATAATATGGTTCGTCATAATCTCGATGTCATGCATACTGAAAAAAATGCCTGCGAGAGCATCTGTGCCACATTGTTGGATTTGGATGGTAAATCAAAAGATAATTATAAATCACGCCAAGACTTGGAACAGATGGGAATAAGACCTGAACTTCATCCAATTACTAATGAACGGGGAAAAGTTTATTTACCGGCAGCAGCTTATACAATGAGCAAGAAGGAGAGAACAATATTTTGTCAGGTCTTGAAAAATCTCAAAGTTCCTGATGGTTATGCCTCAAACATCTCAAGGTGTGTTCAGTTAAAACCACCAAAATTGCTAGGCTTGAAAAGTCATGACTATCATATTATGATGCAACAATTATTACCTATAGCATTGCGAAAAACACTCTCTAGGACAGTACGTTCACCTTTGATACAGCTTAGTAAGTACTTTCGAGAACTATGTTGTAAAGTAATTTGTCCTGCTGATATCATTCGTTTAGAGAAAGATATTGTTGTGGTACTTTGCCAATTGGAGAAGATATTTCCACCATCATTCTTCGATGTAATGGTGCATTTGAGTGTACATTTGGCTACAGAAGTGAAGCTATGTGGGCCGGTTCACTACCGTTGGATGTATCCAATAGAGAGGTAATATATATTTGCAAGTAATATTTATGAAATTTAATAGTGTATATAATGAAGGATGTTTTTTCAATGATGAACCATTTAAAATATTTGAAAATCTAATACTTGATTTTTTTGCAACAAGATATTTGGGCACATTGAAATCATATGTTCGTAATCGAAGTAAACCTGAAGGTTCGATTGCTGAAGGATATCTAGTAGAAGAATGTTTGAGATTTTGCTCTTTGTATTTAGCTGACTATGTGGAGTCAAAGTTTAATCGAGCATCTAGGAATGAAACTGTTACAGATAATACAAAAATAGGATTAGATGTATTTACGATTAACGGTCGTTCTCTTGGAAAAGGAACTGCAATGAGATTAGATGACGTAACATTGAAGAAAGCTCATCAATATGTATTGTTCAACTGTGAGGCTGTCAGACCATACATCGAGTAAGTTATTTTGTGAATTCCTATTTATTATAGCTTTTGAACTTTTTTTTAAAACTAAGAATTGTTCTATTTCAGGCAATATTGGGAAGTAGTTGAACAATCTCATCCTCACGTTGCACGTCATCAGTTGGAACGTATCCACAGTGAAAGGTTTGCTGGTTGGTTTGCTCAATATGTAAGTTATATGCTTCACAATGATTGTAATGGTTAATATGCAGTGTTGTTGCTATATATTATTGTGATTTAATTTCTTTCAATAGGTTGAAGGGTTAACTGTCTATGAGGAAAATCCAACATTAAGAGCTCTGAAGTTACTTGCTCGCGGGCCTAATATAATTGGAGTGAAATATAAAAAGTATATTGTAAATGGTTTTCGGTTCCACACGAAAGATTTGGAGTGTACAAAGAAAACACAAAATAGTGGGGTGCGTGTTAAAGCTACAACGTCAAGTTTTTCAAGTACTAGGGATCAAAATCCAATCTTAAGCGAGTTGGACTATTATGGAATTCTAACCGATGTCGTTGAGCTGGATTACAATTGTGGACATAGAGTTGTGTTATTTGATTGTGAATGGGTGTCAAAAGGAAAACGATTGAAGACAGATGCTGATGGATTTACATTAGCTAATTTTTCAAATGTGATACGCCATTATGAACCATTTATTCTTGCATCTCAAGCTGAGCAAGTCTTCTATGTAGAGGATCCAACTGAATCACAATGGAGCGTAGTTGTCTCTGCTGCAGCACGAGCTCATTATGGCATGGAACCTATTATCGATGTGGAGACTTACTTACAAAGTAATATTTGTGTTCCTGCTGATAGTATAGAGTTGGATGACTTTGGTTGGGTTCGTGAAGACATCGATGGAATAGAGGTTGACTTAAATGAATGATTTTGATGACTTATATGTTATCAGATGGTGGTTATTGAACAACATTCAGTATGGAAACTACGATGGTGAGTAAAGAAATATCTTCTTATTTTGACAATAGATACATGATTAATTGATATGCATTGATTTTGTGATTCTTGAATGTCTATACATTGTGTATACACATAAGCACATTTATTAAAATCGAACTAATTTTCAAGTTTTTATTCTGTTTTGCAGCATCTAAATTTTGGCATCTTATAAATCAGAGTGAAGAGGTGTAGTGTTGGTTATTGATTAGAGATAGACTAATAGATTGCATCCTATTACTCAGAATTTTTCTATCAGGATTTTGGTCCAGGTCCCTCCGTCTGTAGCTATTTTCTATGAATGGGTTTCATTGTTAACTTGAGGTCTTACACGATTCTGTTGAGCTACACTGTCTAGTTAGTTTGATCACAATATGATTCATAAGATTGATTTTCTGATATGGTACATGAAATGGAGCTGGAATGCACGTGTTTAGCTTAGCATTTGTATGAGATTCTGATATATAGCTTTGTTGCCACACGAACTGCATGGGTTGTCATCTGCTGCCAACTTCCAGCCTACTGTCGAGAGCTGCTGCTTCGTTGTCTCCGCAGCCGCTGCTGCCCGGTGCGCCAACGAACTCTTTGACCAGTCTGTCAGGCTGCCTCCTCGCACAGTGATAATCTTGTTTTTCATCTATGTATACCAATTCTAGATTTGCCACTTAATATAATACTCTAGTTAACGTATTACGAAGTTTTACTCGGAGTGTAGTTTCTCCTAAATGTCTTAAAACTATTTTTAATTTCTACTAGTGTGGTTTGTGTGTGTGCTTATGTATTTTTTATAAATATGTCTTATAAGTGCACTACTTTGATGTCCTGAAATTCATAATCTTACATGTCTAGTTATCTTTTTCCTCCATCAGGCTCTTAAAGAAGCACTTGCGCAGATCAGAGCGTGCTCATTTAATAGATGTCCTGAAAAAGAAAGCTATTAAATGTGGAGACACAGCTGAAATTCATTCTCAGAAGTGCTTACATAGTACTTGAGCCTTCTCCCTTTTATTGTCATGGTGTAAGTTTTCCATTTAATATCTCATGGTTAAATCAAGTGCAAACATTCTTTTCAGCCCACCATCTTCTCTTTTACTAAATCTTTATTAGTGATCGAATTTCATCATCAACTTTCAAAACGCGGGTTTGAAATTGACTTGAATTTCATTGGAATTGTTTAAAGTATAAAGTAAATGGTGCCAACTATTAGTTCGTACTGTGATAATCTTGTTTTTCGTCCATGTATATCAGGTCTAGATTCGCCACTTAATATAATACATATTAAAGTAAACAATTTTAAAAGTTTTATTCAGAGTGTAGATTCTAATAAATGTTCTTAAACTATTTTCAATCTCTATATTTCTAGTGGTCGAATTTAATCGTCAACTTTCAATACTCGTGTAAATTTTACTGGAGTTGTTTAAAGTAAAAAGTAAATGGGGTAAGCTATTACTTCGTACAATGATAATCTTGTTTTTCGTCCCGGTATACCAATTCTAGATTCGCCACTTAATATAATATAGTAAAGTAAACAATTTTAAAAGTTTTGTTCATAGTTTAGATTCTAATCACTAATTAAATTAAAATAATCACTGCAAAACGTTTTTGAAGAATATTTATTTCTTACCTGTTGAATTATATTTTTCTGCTTCTTCTTCCTTCAATTATTTTTGTGTGTAGACTTGATCGGATTCCCTTTCATTATTATTTACATCATCTTTTGTCTTTCTTTTTTATCTTTTCTTCCTATTTTGAGGCTTTGCTGTAGACTGTAATAATTCTCATGCTTGAATCAGTCCTCTGCGGCCTTGAAATATAAGTATAGTATTATCTCTTATACTTGCACTTAGTTTGATCAACAGGAATGGATATTTCTTTTAGCTTCATTGGCCAAAATTTTAAATGTTTAGCCTTCAATCCATTTAATGAGTGGTTTTTTGCAATCGGATCTACTAACAACATTGTTAAAATCTCTGATATGCGAAAGCTTTCTACTGCCTTAGTAAAGCATACAACTTAAGGTTTATTTTCTCTAGAGGATAGTCCTAAATCATTAAGTTATTGAAATCGTTATGAGCAAAACTAGTGTCAGTAGCCAAGCTGTCAGATTATTAACAATTGAGAGTTTATAACAGAATGCATATTGAGAGTTTATAACAATGCATATTGATGCCTAACTAAGTTTGAACCTTCATTTTAGATTATTCAGTCACTGCTGCATGTTGTCTTAAATTCAGTTATGTGCTACCACATCAATTTACAATCATCTTTGGTGTCAACATATGGAGATATTATGTGATTCTGTTTCACATGTGTCATGTGTGCCTCAATTACAACAAGATCATCTCATGTGTTTCATCTTTTTTCGTTTTAAGACTACCTAGTTTGATAAATTGTTGAGTTAACTTTTCTGCATTTGTGATGTTCCCATTTGATCTTTGATTAGTGAAATTTAAGTATTTTCTTCTCAAAACCCAGTTTAAGTGTGGCAGCATGGCCAACTCTGTTTAATTAACAGCTACTACCTTTTTTGTGGGTTCGACATCCAAGTAGTAATGGAGTGAAAACATTTTGCCAACATAAAACTAAATAAATTTTTCAAGTTTATTAACTAATATGGTACTCCCTCTGTCCGCTAATAAAAGTCTCGTTTCTCCATTTTTATCCATCCGTGAATAAGAGTCCCGGTTTATAACAGAATGCATATTGAAGTCCTACAACATTTTCCGGTTATGAATAATGGTGAATGTTATCCTCTTATAATGATCAATAATAATGTTGTCTATGCTTACTTTATTATTCTAATGTAGCAGTTATGACTTCTAAACGTCGAGGGCAGTGTAGCAAAAGTGTTCGTTTGCAAGACGAACCAAATGTTTCACAACAAAGGTTGAAAACCAGTGAAGGTAACAAACATTGAACTGATTATTCTAACTTGGACTCGGATTTGTTGTTCGAAATGGTGTACTATACTTCAATATATTCTTTTATAATGATACACAGGTTTCACTACTAAGACAGCAATAGGCAGAAGAGTTTATAGTAGAAATCTACATCAAAAAACTTTGGACATGGTCACACCTTCGCACCACAGCCATGAAAGTGTGCCACCATTGGAGAATGAGCGCTTGAGTGTCGACGTCGAACAACAAGAAGATGAAGGTAATGGGAAATCAAACATTGTGACAAGTTGTGTAACCTTTTAAATAATAGACTAATCATATTATACTCGTCGTTCTTCAAGGTATTGCATCTAGTGCTGAAATTGTTGAAAAGCAAAGTAGAGGCCCTACGTATATGAAAAATATTTGGGGTCGCCCTCTAAACTTGCCCCCCATTCATGTTGAATATAATGAGTTCGGTCAAGCTATAGGTGGTGAGGATAGCACGCTCTGCCATTTCCTAGGTTCGATAGCAAGAAGCGGTAATTATTGTCCTATAGATATTAAAAGTTGGCATGCCATTCCAAAGGAGAGAAAAACTGAGATGCTTGACATTGTAAAGGTAGTTAATGTTATTTAACTTTGTCAGATCTTTTCGTTCCCTTCTATGCTTTTTGACTATCTTTTAACTTTCTCATTTTCTACATGATTGATGATTATATATACATATATATACCGTATATATAACAATATCTGACTATGTTTAACGTAGTTACGATTCCATGTCCCTATCATTGCTGAGAAGTGGATCCTGGAATCTATCGGGCTTAAATGGAGAAACTGGAAGCATTACTTGAAAACGAGATACTGGGCTGACGTACCTATCGAGCATTTAATAGATGATAGGGACGAAAGAGTTTTGGAAGTTCAATGGATCAATCTCCTTGCCTATTGGAGAACAGAACATGCAAAGGTTTAATCTACAATTTGAATGCTCATTTCATTTGAACTATGCATTCACTACCCCTTTTCCCTTGCTATTAGAATGCAAGCAAAAGAAACAAAAAAGCGCGAGAGAAAAAGTTAATGAATCAAAGGACAGGAAAGAAGTCGTTTGCCCAAGTTAAAGCAAAAATGGTAATGTTTTCTTTTTTTCTTTTTCCTATGTTTTACTGATTCTTTTTACAATACATTACTCCCTCCGTTCCGCGGTAGTTGAGTCATTTCATTTTCTGCCATCGTTTTAGAAAAATGATAATAAATAGTTAAAGTGGATGAAAAGTAAAGCAAGAGAGATATCTAACTTATTCTCTCTCTTACTTTACTTTTTTTCTACTTCAACTATTTATTATCATTTTTCTAAAAAGAGGGCAGAAAATGAAATGACTCAACTACCGCGGAACGGAGGGAGTAGTAATTTGACAGTGTACATATTCCTAGACCAAAGAACTTGGACAATGCCCATCTCGTGTTCAACTTTTCAAAACTTGTTTTGTTTCTTCAAATGGAAGCACAAGTGATGCTGTCTCTAGCAAAATTGTATGTGACGGTATATTTGTCCATTATATGCAATGTATTATGCAATCTAATTCGTGCATTAGTTTTTAAAAATTTATGCATTAAATTTTTTAAATTGTGTAAACAGTCAGCAATGGAAGATTGTAATGATCAATCTCTTGAAGGTTCGGACGATGCAATTGCTCCAGATGATATCTTTGCCCAAATTATGGGGAAGGATAGACCCGGCCATGTAAGGATGATGGGTAGGGGAGTGCGTCCTTCAGATTTATGGAACGAAACTTCTAAAAGCACATCGAACCGTTTGCTAGTGGAGTATCGAGAAAAGATTGAACGGCTAGAGGCAAGGCTTGCAACACAAGAAAGAGTTTGTGGTTCACAAGCAGACACTAGGCCAAATGTGATAGTCTCTAAGCCTTCCTCAGTAAATGCTACAACAACTCATATTGATCAGGTAGCTTTGCTTTTATTTTCATACCATTTTAAAATATATTACATATTCAAAATGGTGATTAATCAATTTTTATGTTTTGGAGGTTGGTACATACGTGTCTCTAAGAAGCATTTTCACAAAAAAAATTGTTGCCAAAGGATGTATTCATAGCATAGATCCAAGTACAAAAGTTGGCGGACAAATGTTAGGATTGAATTGGTGTGAAATAAATGTTAAAGTTGTGGTTGAACCTAAGGAGGAATTGATCAGACCCTACGACAACTTGCACGAGCTTTCCCAGACCGTTGGTCATATGATTGCTTGGCCATGTTTTTTGGTATATTTTATAAATTATTTACTTACATATAATTACAAATGCACTTTAGTTTGATCCATCGTGCATATCCACCTCTATGTATGCAGGTGGACCCATTAAGTGACAACCATTGAATATTGATACATTCTCTTCTTGGACTACAGGTACTTGGAAAATTTAAATAAATTATAGTATTTGTATGATTAATTTGGTATATGCATTTTATTATGCTACTTGTATTAGGGATTATTTTGACCTTTGCTTTTCTTCTCATGTTATACGTATGGCTTTGTGGCTGTAAATCATTTTAGATTCCCCAGTAGATATAGTTTCTTATCATATATCTCTAATACGCATTTTTATACATCATATAGTTTAGAGGGATGTTGATTGTGCTAAGTTTTATCTTCCTATAACATTGTTGCATCTTGCTCATAGCCTTATATACTTTGACATTATCTAAAATACAGGATATTCTAGAATTGGCACCACAGTTACCAGTTACAAAGTTTTGGTCGTCTATTTTCTAATATGTGTGTTTTTCTTAGGGGTGTCGAAACGGGTAGCGGCCTAGCGGGTAACGGATTCCCGTCCCGACTTGATACCAGCCGGGTATCGGGTACCCGCTACCCGACAAAAGCGGGAAACGGGGCGGGTTTTGGTAGTATAATTATAGTGTTGTGGGTATACCCGATAAACCCGCCAATAGCCGATATTTTGAAAGTTAGGGATTTCGAATTTTAATTTTAGCATTTTAGGAATGTAGGTCTCTAATCTCTTTTCTTCCTTTCCAATTTCTTCTTCTACCCGCCGGCGTTTGCACAGTACACATATACTATATCTTTTTACCGCTATCCAATCTTCATGGAGATATTAATTATATCATGTATCTTCAATTTTTTTATATTGATCTATAAACAGTCAGGGAAGGAGTGTGAAATATAGGAGTGTTATATATGTATTGTCAGGGCATACATTGTCACGCGTGTATTATCAGACACATATATGTATTGACTACTGGCAGTACTTGTATATGTATATGTGTGCATCGGGATTGCAGGTGCGGGTCGGGTACCCGCGGCGTCGGGTGCGGGATACCCGATAAGGTGTAGGGCGGGTATCGGGACCACACATATGGCTGAAATCGGGTGCGGGTACCCGCGGGTATCCGTTTCGACACCCCTAGTTTTTCTTCTCATTTGGTTATATTTCATTCTTTAACAGTTTGTTCCTTACAGCTTTTTAATTCTTCTGGTACATATTACATATATATAATTGTTGTTTATGTATAACTCCAGATTTATAAAATCAAATGTTTCAGGTGGTGTCGCAGAGAACGTTTGCTCTTTCGACAGATTTAAGAGGCAAACATATCTCAAGAAACAAGCAATACACTTCTGGATAGATAGGATTTTACTAGTTCTGGTATCTTTTGTGTATTTTACGTAGATGATGAACACTTTTAATATTGTTTAGTATGTAAATATATTACATTTTGGCATTACATACTTTGACCTTATGTTATTTGAATATGGCGTTTTATTGGAATTTGTTGTTTATGAAATTTTGTTGGATATTATAGTTTAATATGAATTTTATATATGTTGGAAGTGAAACTAGAATATTATGTATACACTATATATATATATATATATATATATATATATATATATATATACACGTCAAATATAATTTGAAGTATTTGAAGGATGTAAATATAAATTATAGAAATTTGTAGACTAGATTGTAAATTATTTAAAATGCAGGATGAAATTGAAATAATATTTATTTATGGGGGGTATTCCTTAAATATTCGTCAAGTATATTGGTGTAGTCTAATAGAACATGTTGTGGCAATTTCTAGTGTCATTAGATGTGATTCTTCATTACATTTTTTGAGTGTAGCAATGATTGATCTTTACTTACACATGAACTATTATTACATGTGTTGGGGCTGACACTTACTTCAAGTGCCACTATAGATAAAGTGTAATGTTAACATAATTCTGGTGGCATTTTGAAGTGCCATAAAAAACCAATTTTCTAGTAGTGTGTAAGGAAACAAAACTAAGAAGATGAGGATAGAGTATGAGAATAATTTTCCACCAGTTGATAATAAAACTATTCAACCACATCACGACTGTCAAAGAATGGTTTCTAGTGGATTCATATAAATTAGTAGTAGTATAACTTAATATTAAGTTATTAACAGTATAGTTATCAATATTTAAACATTTTTTAAAATTAAAAAAGTATTTATCGACAATCATAATTAATGTTGTTGAGACCAAAACTATTAGTCCCGGCACAAAATATGAGAGATTAATCACTTTTTGGGGAAAGGGAACAGTAAAAATAACTTTAGAATATATCAATAAATAAAGAAAGGAGCATGTGCAATTAGTATGTAATTAAAAGTGAAGAACCTTTATAATTATCATAAAAGAATCCTAGAGCATTGTGACACCAGAACTTTATTGGTTTTGCTTCAGTTACAAGCTTACTTAATTGCAATTCAATTAATTTAGACATACTTATATCTGTACGTTAACCATCCATTCTTTCACAAACCCCTTACACTATATATCATTTATTTATAAGTATTACCGTTTTAAATTAAATTCAAATATTCCTTTAACAAAAACAACCCTTTCAGTTAAGTCATACTAAGGGAGTGTATAAGAATTTATCCTCCTTCAATTTCTTTAATTTATGTATTTTCGCATAAAAATCAACACACATAATTTAATCTCTTTCTCCTAATAGAAAAGAGGCAACATTATTAGCAATACAAATGAGGCATTGAAAGTTGAAAGTGGTAGAGTCAATTCCTGTATGGTTAGACCATGTATATGACAGAATGAAAACAGAATCTTGTGACAAAATTATACATGCAAAACCCCATTTGACAGCTCCACCTCTCTGCATGTACAAATATAGCCTACTGTTCTTGTTCCCCTAATTCATTTTCTTTTTTAACATAAAATATTCAGAGTAATTGCACATTAAATTATATAGTTTGGGCAAATTTTTTATCTGTAAAAACCCTTTTCCAAACGTGATAATTTTTGTTGAAATCATAATTTTTCGTTAACTTCCAACCAATCTTATAAATTTGAAGTTAGAATAAAATAGTATTTTTTTATTAATTTTTTGCAATTGTTCAACAATAATTAAAATTAAACTATATGTGAGTACTAATCAGATATAATGTGACAATAAAACCAAGTTATTCATGATAAATAGTCGTCGTTTTAATTAACACATAACCTAGAAAGACATTGTAATTTTTTACTATTGAGAGACAATTGCTAAGAATAAAAAAATTGTGATTTGAACAACACTTGTCTTGTTTAAAAATTCGCAATATCGTTTCAATTTTCAAAATTAACTAGAATTCGACAACTAATAATTTATTCATGCAAAACGATAAATTAAAATTCGACGTACCGTAGACATCGCCGCTGAATCCATGCGCCTCGGCCGGCGACTCCCACACCATCTTCACCGACGGAGACGCCTGCCGAAACCCCCTCCCCGTCGGCGGCGGCGGCGGGCTGACAGCGGCGGCGATATCGAACTCATTGAAATTAGACGCTCTCGGAGTGGGCTGCAGCGAGTAGGCGTCCGACGAGGCATAGCCCGACAGCCTCGGGCTGACGGGTCGGAGCCCGAACCCGAACTCGTGGGGCGTGTTGATGGAAAAGATCTCGGCGTTGGAGAGGTTCGATGCTCTGGGCGTGAGGCCCATGGAGGAGGACGGGGCCGCGGACGACGTGGACCGTCGGATCCTCACGCGGATGCGGCCGTTGTCGTCGATCTCCGAGTCCGTGCAGAGCGGGTCCCGCCCGTCGAGGGAGATGACGTCGTTGTCGATTTGGAATCGGGTTATTGCAGCGGCGGTTTGGCCCGGGAATTGGGTTTGGATTAGTATCTTCGCGGCCCGGTACTCGAAGAGGAAGAGGAGTAGGGTGTACCTGAATTAATTAACATCAAATTAAATACTATTAGTATCAATTTCTAAGAAAATTTAGTTCGAGTGAATCATTAATCTTTGATCTTTGTTATAGGTTAAGTTAAGATCTTCTAGTGTATATAGTAATCGATTAGAGTTAGTGTTCGTAACAATCGACACTCCTTAATGGACAACATTGAGTCAGTAGGTCATCACATTGACGACTAAAAATAATTTTTTTAGGAGAGACTTATTATAATTCATTTGATCTATAAAATGAGGAGTAATTTATCAGGAGAAATGACTCATAGTACTTATTTTATAAGGATTGTTGAATTAATAATGTATTATTCCAAAAATATTGGTATGATTACCCATCAATTTTTATGACATATGGTGCAGGCTCATAAATAGAAACCTATAGACTAAACAAAATTTTATTTTTGGACATTTAGTTAGATTTTTAGCCAAATTCAAAATCGATATCTCATTTTTATCAATGAACGTGTGACAGATAGTGACTTTACATTATAATAAACAATTTGCGAAACGCAATAAATGTCATGTGACAAGTTTTTCAAATCAAACAAATGATGATTAAAGAAAAACAAAAATGGTGCAAGATTTTCTAAAGTTTGAGGAATCCAAAGGTGAAAGCGACAGTGTAAGAAACATATGTGTAGAGTGGTCAAAAGAAAAATGAACAATCACATTCCTACCTTCACAATAATGTATCTTGTATTTTTAGGCCAAAAAAAGTTTCACTTTATGACTGCCCCCCATATGTTTGACTTATGTCCCCCCTACTCACTTTTGTACTAAGTTTTTCCTTTAATAACAACAAAACTCTTAACACCCCAAACTCCTTCAGATGATGTCATTATTCGTTTCATTTAGTTATCATATATTGGTTTTATTTTACAATTCATAAAATTCTATCATGAGTCATTGACTTACACAACCATATAACCAAGCTGAAACACACAATAATATTTGACCCAACAATATAAATGAGCTTAATTTGGTCAAATTCGATGGATGCCGAATGAAACAAACAAATATATCACATTAGATGCAACTTTAGAACTTGAACCAGAACCACTATAGTATAACTTTGGTAAAATTTTAACCGACCCAACAAAATATAACATGCCCGAACATAAAAATGACCAACACAAACTTAAAATTTGGTCAATATTGGTAGTAGACCGGTCCACCTCGATCAGAAAAAAGGGTGACCATAAAGCTTTAACTGACTCAACAATATAGCTGAATTAGAACAGAAAAATGATTGACACAACAATATATATTCAGTCTAGTGTGACTCGATCAGAAAAAAAAATCCAACCCTAACTCGAAGTGCTAACGAAACAAACAAATATCACACACCAGTGTAGAGAGAGAACATACCAAATAATGCATTGGAGAACAACAAGTTGGACCATCCGTGTCTGCGTGAACTCCCCATACATGGCTTTAAGCAAAGGGATTCCCATCACCAAAGTGTTGGGCAGAGTCGAGACCGAAAACAGCGTGATGAGCCACTCGAGCCGGCCCCCGAGGAGGAGGCACCAGGCCGAGAGAAGCGCGAGGATGAAGGCCTTGGAGAGCGTGTCAGCGAGTATGAACTCGGCGTCCATTTGGTAGGGGTTGTTGTGGGCGATGAAGTGGAAGGAGAGGACGGGGACGGCGAAGACGGCCACGAAGCGGTTCACGCCCGAGCACTGCTCGGGCGTGAACATCTTCCACCACTTGACGGAGGCGTAGGCGACCAGCATTGCGGAGTAGAGCGGGACCATGGCGCACATCACGCTGTAGAGGTCGTCGCCGCTTATCATAATGAGTGAGTGAGTGAGGGAGTGAGTGAGTGAGGAGTGGTTGTGAGGGAGGGGGTGATATCAATATGTAGTGTTGGAGTGAGTTTGTGGGGTTGGGGGATTTTGTTTTTACTTTGCATTATCTAAGATAGGTAAATATTTACTTCTTCTGTCCGGCAAAATATGTGTTCCACTTTGACTCTGACATGAGCTTTAATAAAGGGGGAAATAGCCATTTAAATCACCATGTTTGGTCAAAATTTGCTCTATCCCACAAAGTTTGAAATCCGTTAAGTAAATCACGAAATTTCAAATTTTCTAGTTTATCGCATAAGTCGAATTTTAGGACGAATCTTTGTGGACGTGGATTGAGATTTCAAGATGGATTGAGATTTAAACCACGAAAAATATGCGTGTATAATCCGAAGTGTAATCACAAGGAGCTTGATCTTAAAGTTAAATTGAGATTTCAAGATGAATTTCAATGTAGAAATGCAAATATTCCACCTGAAATTTGACCCATGGGATAAACTAGGAAAACTGAAACTTCGTGAATTAATTAGCGGATTTTAAACTTTGTGGGATAGACCAGATTTTGACCAAACATGGTGATTTAAATGGTTATTTACCCTTAATAAAATGTAAGTTAAGAAATTTAGAGGAAAGAACTTCATATCCTCCCTATGTCGTACTTTAAGTCGAGCAATTTTTTATTCGACATGAGATTTTATGTAGTTTCGGGTTGTGAGTTGAGTGGAAAGAATAAATATTGTCATATTTTAGGAAATGTGTTATTTAGACTAAGACATCTATAAAAAGTAAAATGTGTCATTTAAAGTGGAACAAAATGAGTTAATTTTATAAATAAAATGTAAATAAAAATATATTTGCGGAATGGAAAAATGAGATACGTATTAGTTTTATTCAAAGATGAAAAAAATAAGACACATGCTACTAGACAATCTCTAGTTATGAATTATAATGCTTGATGTGTTATAACTCATAATGGAGGATCTTGAATACATATAACCTCCTTTTTGGAGTTGACTCCTATTACAAATTTTTTTTAATAAAGAACATAATACTCACAAAAATGCATTAGAAAAAAAAAGTGAAATATTGATTATGGAACATGGCCGGATTTTATTGCGCCATGATTTGTTCGTGCGTTTGTTGTGTGTTATATATCATGAAACGCTTTTTAGGCGTGCAAAATGAGGTCTGACTATTGTATGATGAAAATCTAGCCTCAAATTCAATCATTGTTATCAAACTCATATACTTTACCTTTTCAATTTAACCCCCACAAAATGTTGTTCTATCTTTGTGATTTTTCTATTTTATTTTTATTTTTTTGCTAGCTATCAGATCTCTATGATGAATGATGTTGCAAGATAAAATCGAGATGAGTTATGTTATTTGCCTACTGTTTTTGTGTATTGATTGATTTCGACATTTTAGCATGCCAATTTAATTTCCATGGCTTAAGTTATAAGTTGGGTACTTTATCAAAATTGTAATCCTATATACCTTATCAAAACTATTGATACGAGTAAAAGCAAATCGTTACTTTATCAAATTTTTCAATAATACTAATTTTGGTATGATCAATTTAAATACTGATATCATATGGAAATATCATTATATCAAAATCTTATTTCGTACAGTTATATATATTCGGTATATATTAGTACTATGGTGTTTACCGTACTATTGCAATATATATCGAACTTTAATGTTAAAAGTGGGTGGTTTTAGGGTTTGACACAAACAATAATTAATGTAACAATGTGTAGTACATTGTACAATAGTGGTGAAAAAGGGTCACTATCCAATAGGTGAAACTTTTGTTATGTCTACAAAGTTGCGCAACTTTTCTAATTAATTGCTCTCGAAAAATCTTATACCTATATATATAATTTTATTTCCGGACTAAAGTTCACATATCATTAAGTTCACCTCGCACTTCCAACAACTGATATCACAACAATTGGAGATGGAAAATCTCAATAAGATACTCGAGGAAACAAATTTTGATTTTAAAAGATGCAGATCTCGAATTGGTTTAGCAATATATTATATATTCTCTGCTTAATCTAAACATTACTCACTAGGGGAGCATCCTTAATTTGAAACACATTTCCAACCTTGTGCTGACACGTGACATGTAACATACAATATTGTAAACACAAATATGCAATATATATTTGTGGAAGTTTTAGATGGAGTTCCGCATATTCTGTTTTAGTATAAGTTGATTATATTTTATATTGTTGAGTTTTGCATTATAAACATAAATTGTCTAGAATGCAAAATAAACTATACTATATACATGCAATTCGTCTATATATAATGCAAATTAAACCGTCAGTATCTGCATGCAAAACTCAACAATAAAAAATGCAATATGTCTATAACTAAAATGCAATATGCGGAAATCTATCTATAACTTCCACAAATGTATATTGTATGTATGTGTTTATAATACTGCATGTTACGTGTTACGTGACAGCACGGGGTTGGAAATACATCATAACTATAGAAGTAGTTACTATTTTCTAAGCACATACCCTGCTTACTGTATATACATACATATTAGGCATAATTTATTTATAAACAGACATATTATTGTAAATTTATTCAAATATGAAAAACATATTGAAATAAAAAGGTGGATAAATAAATTGAATTTGGTTGGTGCTAGGAAATAACCGGCAGGGTTTGACAGTTTGTCTTACACTGATGGGCAGTGGAAAGCGAAAACACAGGTGGTGGCGTGTCATTGGCCGGCCCATCAAACTCTGCCTTGTCTCCACCTATGTTCAATTATTCAAGGTTAAATTGGGCTTGATGTTTGTATTAAATAGTATTTTAAATTGGGCCTAGGCCCACATAAAGGATAGACATGGGCTTCTTTTAATAAGAAATCGTGGTGAAATGCGGAAAAGAAGCATAGGAGTGGGACAACTAATGGTGAAATTGCAGATTCAATATTATTAATTCCTCGGACTAGTATATATATGACTTAAGATTGGGATAAATCTTGAATTGAATTCTAATCATTCTTATACACGGAAGATGTGAGGGAGAAAAAATACTAAAATAACTTAGTAAGTTAAACGTGACTAAGGATTGGAGTGGATCTTAATTAGAATGATCTATATTAGCAAAATATTCTCAATAAAAGAATTCTTTTTTGAATTACTGAAATAAGTAGTACTACTATATTTATGACTTAAGATTTGAATGGTTATATACGGAAGATCTAGAAAAAAAAAGAAGATACTCTACTAAAATTACAAATTTGATTGAATTGAATATATTAATGATCAATCTTAGCCACAAGTCATTGATTTAATTATATATAGCGAGATTGACATAGTAAGATTTACAATTAAGAATGGCTTCCTCAATCCTCCGATCTATATTCTGTGGAATGAGGATGAGCGGCAACACTTCGCCGCCGCCGCAGCCGCCATCGCCACCGAAATTATCACCCCCTTTCCTGATACTACCGTCACCCTACGAAGTCGGATATAAAGAGTTGTACAGCCTTACCGAGAAGAAAGTGGTGAGCATCGACAAAGCTGCGCCGCCGCCGGCGGGTGAAGCACATGGGATGGCGTCATTCAATGAAAGACTTTCCTCTTCGATCCCATCACCGGCTGCTACATAGAGCTCCCCGACATCGACGACGCCACTGAGCCCTGCCAGTATATCATCCTAACCTCCTCTCCCGACTCCCCCGCCTGCCGCGCCATCATGATTTGCCAACCTTCCTACAGCCTTGCGGCCTGCTTCCCCGCCCACGGACGGGGAGCCAGCTGGCTCTCCGTCGGCGGCGGCCAGGGCTCCACCCGCCACAACCACCTCTTCTGCCTATTTGCCAAGTCGGTCTCGAATATCCCTCATCCTTACTATGGAACGCCCAAGTTTGCTTTCAACAGGACGAGGTCGGGTCCTCGACCCACGCTTGCTGCCGGTATCTTGTCACCGATGAGCATTCCGACCGCCTATTTCTAGTGATGCGTATTATGTTGGATCTTGCTCCTGATGATGATGACGACGACGACGATGATGTTGATGAGGAGAAGGAGGAGGAGGAGTGGAGAAGCATTTCATGCAGCTTTTATCACAAAACCCTTCGTTTCCGTGTATATGAAATTGATCTTGCTCCAATTCCGCATTACGACTAGTATTTTCATCTGTTTTTTGCTTTATCATCTTATTCACTTTCTTGTGTTTTGCTTTATCATCTTATTCACTAATGTTATCTTCCTATTATATATTCATCATTTTAATGGAGTGTATTAGATCTAATTCTTTTAGTATCATTATGGTCATCAATTTAATTAGTAAAGTCAATACTCTAAAAATTACTAGTACAACTCTAAAAGTTTAGATTGACTAGGAGAATAGATCGAATATGGTACTCCTAGTATATTGATGACCAGAAAAACGCCGGACAGCTTTTACTTACAGTTGGAAATAACTACTTGGATTTTATTTTATATTCATTTTTTTGGAACCAAGTGGTTGGATTTATTTGTGGGGAGTAAGGAGTTTAAGTATTAGGACCCACAGACAACCCGGTGCCCTTGTTTGGAGAAATATGGAGTACTCCTTGTTACCTATTATTTTCATTTAAATTATAGTAGTAATTTTTAATTAATTTTTGGTTAATTTTAATATTTTATATTAAATTTTAAATAATACGAATTAAATCTTAATTTTATTACTCCATATCATTCACAATTATTCCAATATAGGATATATTTGTACTCAACAATAACATATACTACTATTATTCAAGTATTACTCCATTAACAATTATCTTTCATATTATACTCCCATGGTATTTTTTAATCAACTGCACCCTCCATTCCTTGTTAATAAAGACATTTCTTTTCGGAACGGAATTTAAGAATAGTGTGTTAGATGAATGGTGAATAAAGTAAGAGAGATAAAGAGTGAATAAATTTAAAAGGGAAAATTACTTTTTGCCAAAAACAGAAATGACTCAATTAACTTGTAACTTTCCGAAATTAAAAAAAATGACTCTATTAACATGGAACTGAGGGAGTACTATACAATATCATGTTCTTATGCCCACCGACTAATTATGTATTCCGATTCTTTTATTTAATTGATCAAGATATGTTAAATACATGGGAACATTATAAATGTACGTATAATTTTAGTGTTATTTTATTTTTTCAACTAACAAGCATTCTATATTTTTAATTTGTTAATTTTTTACAACAAAAATAATTTAAAACAAATAGAAATTATTATTTAAAAATAATATGATAAGATAATATATAATTGTATGGTTGGGTGGTTATTGATAAATCAGTAAAAATAGCTATGGTTGGATTGGATAAATATTGATGATGTAGAGGAGATAAAAACTAATTATTAATTAAATATTGAAAATGTGGATGGTTGAGTTGGGTTGGATGATTGCTGATAAACATAGTCTAAGCATGGTGAACGTGCTACCAAGGGCGGATCCACGTTGGGGCATGGGGTTTCTTTGAATCCCCACCCATTTGAACTTCACTATATGTATAGTATTCGTACTAAAATTCACAAACGACTACTTAGCGTAAGCGGTAGGCAGTGAGACATGCAACAAGTGATGCTATTTTTTACTGCACCATTATTTCTTGGATTTCCATAGTTATTTTTTAACTTGTACTTTTGGATTTCCATTTATATTTTATCCACGCGCTAGTAGATTTCTCATAGCTAGATGCCTAGATTAATTAATTCGTTTGTTTACTACTATTACTAATTAGTAAATCATTTTTCTGATTTTCATAGTAAATTCATTATTTAGTAGTAATTATTAATTTATTTATGTTTGTTCTTCACATTTAGCAAAAAATTAGGGCTGGAGTAGCCGGGCGGTGGGAAGGAGGAGGCTGCGTCTGAGACTCTGCGTGAATTAAATAAAATTAGGGCTCTATAGTTTTGAATCTTTTATAAAAATGATTAAAAGAAAAAGATTAGTTGTTAAAGAAAATTAGGGCTCTCTAATTTAATACTTGCATTAAACTTATATAAAAACACTTGTTAATGAAATACATTATACTATTATTTATCTAAATTTTTATTACATACATTCATGTATATTATTATTATTTGAATAAATTAATTATCTAAATTAGGTTAAGGTTATGTAGTGGGCTAGCGTTTTAGGCCTCCGACTCATTGGGCCACAAAAGTTCTACAAGAAAAAATCAAAACACGAAGTTCCACCCCTAGGTTTTAATCATAGATTTTGATTTGATTATCCTCCAATTGTTTCATTAGTACATAACTACGGAGTTCGAATTAATTTGCATAATAATATGCCTACATTGTTTTTTTGCATACTGATATGCATTCCTTTGGTAGATGTATCGAAAATAGTGTATGTATTATTTTATTTCACGGTTGCATCCTCTATCAAATTATCTCCACTTGTAATGGAGTACATAATTTTACTTATTTTATTAATAGTTAATTAGGCATGTAAACATTTAAAAGATATTAGTACAAAGTTTTAAATACGAAAGCAAACACTCAAGTCACTAATATTGAAAACGATTCATAATCATATAGGGCATATTAATACTACTTCTAGCTTTCATCATTCTAGATAAATAAAAAAGTAACAAGACTACTTATCATAATCAGCCGAACTTGAAATGATTCAAAACATATTATTTCATCCCCACAGTAATATTACTAAAACAATATTGTTACTGGCTGAAACAAATGTACCTTGCTATCTATTAAGGTTGGAGTTTCTTCTGGTTGATTTTCACTATCAAGCTTAACAACATCGTTAAACTGAAATGACCTAATATAAAGTCAGAAATAAAAAAAATAATGGTAAAATTAACATTAACACGGAAGATTGTTGAATTTGGAGGATACAGGTTTAAGAAGCATACTTTTCATCTTTTGTCTCATTCTTCTTAGGTTTAACCCTCGCAATAGTTTCCAGGACTGCCTGAGAAATAGGGGCAGAGAGACATCCAAATTGAAAATGAAGGCATGATGAAAGGGGGAATAATCGCAAAGAAAATGTGTTTTAAATAATGCTCGTGATGTTTAGTTAAGTTTAGATATTTGAGGTAATGAACTTGATTGAAATTGTTTTTTTACGTCCAACTCGATAATTTATACTACTATGATAAAAATACCATTGAAGTTGTCAAGATTGCGTGACAATGCACGTGAGAAATGATTTTTTAATTGGGCTTCAAAAAACTCTGAATTGGTTTTGAGTTAAAAAGATCTATATACTGACTGAGAACAGAACAAAAAAATATTAAAAACACTGGAATAAAATTGATAAATTTTAAAGCGTCAAAGTTTGAGATAAAAATTGGGATAAAAGTAGGGATAGAATTAACTTTTTTTAGTATATTATGTAAGCACGTAGATAACTAATTTTGTAGAATTTTGGTTATTAAATAAAATTAGGGAAGTGTGAAATCTTATTCCTTGTGTAGCTATTCGAGGACGCAATTAAATCTCATCCCACATCGGATTTTTTCTGTTGGAGTTCGATTTCATTTTGTTCAAATAAGAATTGGAGAGAACAAAGATAAGAGAAATTTAAAAAGTTACAAAGAGGCCTAAAAGGGCCAATACAAATACTTTTGAAACATAGCTCAAAATTTGTGGTGGTAACTGGTAAGAAACAAAAGCACAAATTATAATGAATAAATGCATGAATTTTGTATCCAATTCGATATACGATGTCTTTTACGCCTAAGGACGAGATCTTTCAATGAAAGAACAACTATATTGTATATAGGTAAAAAGGGTCCATATAAAAATTGTAAGAATAAAATTGATAAGCTTCAAAAGTACGCAGAACACGAAAAAGAGATGTGAGGTGCGCTCAAGTGCCGCTCACTATCTTTTCTCTAAAATAATAATAGATTCAAACATCATAATTTTTTCAGTCTAATTTTCAAAAGTACGAACTATACTCTAAGCTTTTTAACATGACTACTTATCAAAATCAGCAATCCTCCTCGCCCCTCCCCCTCTGGTACTTCTCTTTCTTCTCTTGACGGTATTGCACCTTCAGCCGCTCATAGGATTCGTCTGTTGTCAAACACTAGTTCCACGGACATGGGTCCATAAATCTGCATGGATGACCCCCTAGCTTGTAGTTGCCGCAGTGATTGCAGAAATCACTGGGGCGGTTGCTTTTGACACCGTGGTAGCTTTTCCAATGCTCCGTAATGGGCACTTTGCTTTTCCTGCGAAAATTTGGACACTCAACATGATTGCAAGGGAATCTCCCTTGCTTTACTTTCTTTTTCAAGAGTTTCTCCTTCGCAGGAATGCAAAAGGCAACTCCATTTCCACCACCAACCAAACCTACAAAAAAATAACCACAATTAGTTCTTTAATTTTGTAAAAAAAAAAGAAAGGTTTCTTCTACCTAGAGAATGAATCATCTTAATCTCCAATTTGAAGTTAGAAATAAAAAATGAAATGCAGAGAACATCTGTGAATCGGGTCACATCTACTGGACCAATCCACCGGATTAGCCTACCGGGTCAATCTGAAAATGGTTGTTACACATTCTCAAAATTATGATTTCAAACATCATAATTTTTTCGTCTAATTTTCAAAAGTACGAACTAGACCAATACTCTAAGTTTTTTAACAGGACTACTTATCAAAATCAGCAATCCTCATTCCTCTCCTCCTCCCCTCCGCCCTCTGGTACTTTTCTTTCTTCTCTTGACGGTATTGCTCCTTCAACCGCTCATAGGATTCGTCTGTTGTCAAACACTAGTTCCACGGACATGGGTCCATAAATCTGCATGGATGACCCCCTAGCTTGTAGTTGCCGCAGTGATTGCAGAAATCACTGGGGCGGTTGCTTTTGACACCGTGGTAGCCCTTCCAATGCTCCGTAATGGGCACTTTTCTTTTCCTGCGAAAATTTGGACACTCAACATGATTGCAAGGGAATCTCTCTTGCTTTACTTTCTTTTTCAAGAGTTTCTCCTTCGCAGGAATGCAAAAGGCAACTCCATTTCCACCACCAACCAAACCTACAAAAAAATAACCACAATTAGTTCTTTAATTTTGTAAAAAAAAAAGAAAGGTTTCTTCTACCTAGAGAATGAATCATCTTAATCTCCAATTTGAAGTTAGAAATAAAAAATGAAATGCAGAGAACATCTATAATGGGATGTGAATCGGGTCACATACTGGACCAATCCACCGGACTAGCATACATGGTCAATCTGAAAATGGTTGTTACACATTCTCAAAAGTACGAACTAGACCAATACTCTAAGCTTTTTAACAGGACTACTTATCAAAATCAGCAATCCTCCTCCCCCTCCCCCCTCTGGTACTTCTCTTTCTTCTCTTGACGGTATTGCCCCTTCAATCGCTCATTGGATTCGTTTGTTGTCAAACACTGCTTCCACGGACATGGGTCCTAAATCTGCACGGATGACCCCCTAGCTTGTAGTTGCCGCAGTGATCGCAGAAATCACTGGGGCAGTTGCTTTTGACACCGTGGTAGCCCTTCCAGTGCTCCGTAATGGGCAGTTTGTTGTTCCTGCGAAAATTTGGACATTCAACGTGATTGCAAGGGAATCTCCCTTGCTTGACTTTCTTTTTCAAGGGTTTCTCCTTCGCATAAATACAAAAGACAACTCTATTTCCACCAACCAACCAAACCTACAAAAAAATAACCACAATTAGTTCTTAATTTTGTAAAAAAAAAGAAAGGTTTCTTCTACCTAAAGAATAAGTCATCTTAATCTCCAATTTGAAGTTAGAAATAAAAAATGAAATACAGAGAACATCTATATAGGGATGTGAATCGGGTCATATCTACTGGACCAATCCACCGGGTTAGCCTACCGGGTCAATCTGAAAATGGGTGTTACACATTCTCAAAATATGTACTCCCTCCGTCCATGAAATATTGTCCAGTTTTGCTATTTTTATCCGTCTGTGTAAAGTTGTCCACTTTGTTTTTTTACTATTTTTGGTAAATGTACCACACTTTCCACTAACTCTTTACACTCACATCTTATAAAATCCTATTTTTGGTAAATGTACCACACTTTCCACTAACTCTTTACACTCACATCCTATAAAATCGAATTCCGTCTTGGTTCTGTTTTGCCAACACGGTGGAAGAATGTAATTGCGATGAGCAAAGTGAAATGCTTACCTTCATTACTCTCTACCTGCAACTTATAATCGAAATAGCATAAGTTTATTTTTCAACCTTATTGCCTATATGATTATTGTGAAAATGTCAGATTTCCATATGCCCACCGCCACTCCCACATTTCATTTGAATCAAAATTTCTAGATTTGAGAAATGGATGCTCTAGGTACCTCAGTGGCAAAATTTCCTTCTTCCACCTTCTCCGTGACTGCTGCCAAGGAGAAATCGATGGAGGAAAAGTTCAAACAAGGGAGATACAGGTGCAAAAAATTGGACTGCCCACTCAAACTCAGATGCAATAGTGGACAACCGATCAAAACTCACTGGAAGAAGACTCACGGCGCCGAGAGCAACATCGTCAAGGACTTTTGCTAGCACTGTGGCAACTACAAGCATGCAGATGATCCATGCAGCTTCCTCGACCCATGTCCATGGAAGGAGAAGCTGACGAAAGAGCCTGTCTTAGAAAGATTGAAAAAACTATACTACGAAGAAAAGGAAGCCAAAGAGAAGGAGATGAACACTACTTTACTTTACTTATCCCACAAGATACTCGAGTATATGAAACAAGCATTATTAAATTTTAAAAGTAAAAGTTATTCAATAATTGAAACATGTTAGTGTAAAATAGCAAAACTGGATAATATTTCACAGACGGATGGAGTACCTATTTTGAGAATGTGTAACACCCATTTTCAAATTGACCCGGTGGATTGGTCCAGTAGATGTGATCCGATTCACATCCCTATATAGATTACCATGAGACTGGAATATAGAGCCGAAACTTATTTCTTGAAGTGCTGGAATCCTCAAAAATTTGAGTAATATTCATGGCTAACACCAATGATATTTTATACTAACATGTTTGGATCTACGATGAAGACGAAATATTGTGTACGAACGATTCAAACAACGCTCTGAGGATGAATTTCAATTCCGAAAATTTGTATGAAGATGATACACACAACTAGCAAGAGGAGATAATACGAGAAGGTTCACAAAACGAGATGATACGAGAAGTATTATTTGGATGGCAACATTAAAAAATTAAGAAATTAGATGTAAATAAGTATTGGAGTATTATTTAATTGGATATAAATAACTATTATTATTATTAAATGATAACATTAGAAAATTAATTACATACGCATATAGTCATTTTTACAAATAAGAATTTTAAAAATGATTTAGTATTGAAAAATTAATTGAACGTTAATGACTATTATTCCAATGGATGATAATGTTTAGAAATTAAGTACATACGCATACATTCGATTTAATAGTTTAGAATTTTAAGAATTATTTGGTAATTAATAATAATTGGACGTGAATGACCACTAATATTCCATTGGATGATGACGTAAAGGAATAAAGTATATGCACATGGAGTTGTTTTTATAACTTAGTTTAAAGTTTAATTAATAATAAAATAATTGGATGTGAATGGATATGATTATTTCATTAGACGACAATAATAAAGATATTAACTTAAAATTTTAAGAATGATTTCGTAATAAAAAAAATAATTGGAACGGAACGACTACTCCTATTTCATTGGATGATAACATTAAAAAATTATACTCCTATTCTCCAATGCAAAAAGTGAATATTGAATTAATGGTCTCAATAAGAAACAAACTTGTGAAAAATGGTGAATATAATCGGAAGATGAAATAAGATGATAAAGCAAAATACAAGAAACAAATGAAGACACTAGTGGAATTGGAGTGAGCCACATGGCTGGAGCAATCCTAGAGGAGGAATAGGTAGGTTTCTGAGAGGGATAATAATCGATGGAACATATTTTGCCATTCACATAATTATAGATGCCAATGTCGTTATTTCTTCCAACATCAGCATCATAACTAATACCATCATACTATGTCAATGTGGCTATGTATAATGGAGTGTCCCTCAAATTTAATCAATGACTTGTGGGCTACGATTGATCATTGATATATATTCTATTCAATCAAATTTGTTATTTTAGTAGAGTATCTTTTTTTCTAGATCTTATGTATATAAGAAAGAGTAGAATTCAATTCAAATCTCAAGTCATAAATACTAGTATTTGAGTAATTCATTCCAATTTAAAAAAAGAAATCTTTTATTGAGAATTTTTTGTTAATATAAGATCATTCATTACAATTCAAGATCCACCCCAATCCTTAGTCACGTTTAACTTACTGAGTTATTTTAGTATTTTTTTTCTCCCTCACATCTTCCGTGTATAAGAATGATTAGAATTCGATTCAAGATTTATCCCAATCCTAAGTCATATAGTATATACTACTCCGAGTAATTAATAAAATTTTATACTATAAAAAAGCTAGAAAAGAGATCTTCTGTAAATTCGTAACATAAGAAAGATCATTAGAATACGATTCAATATTCATCTCAATCTTACTATATGAGTAAGTAGTAATTAATAATTAAAAAAATATGTTAATGAGTTAACTAAAGGAAGAATAAAGTAATAAAGTAGGAAATGAAAAAGGTAAAGAAAAAATAGAATAAAGTAAGAGACTGTAAAGTAGGTGGGAAGAAATGTGTTGCTTTTACTAAAAATCGAAAAGACTTCATTACTATGGAACGTACCAAAATGGCAAAATGACTTTCGCACACAATTCAAAGCATTCTCTGCATACACAACATAAGCTTTCTCCCTCTCTTGTATTATCTTTCTGTCAAAGCTTTGCCCTCGTCTCCATCCAGTTTGCCGGAACTCTGCTGATGGCGGTGCACAAGCCAATCCGAGAGCACTACCGGGGGCATATCCCGTCTTGAAGACAGAAGCATCCTCGACTCGGCTTATTAACCTTTCACAGTTTTATTTTTCGAGTTTAACATTGTAATTTACGTTTCAATCTTTTTCTGTATTCCTTCTTTTCAGTTATTACGCACAGTTTATCTCGTGTATTCCAGAAACCAACAACACTCATGGACCTGTGCGATGGGATTGGTCGACCCCAACAGACCCTAAACACACAAGCCATCCACAAATAAAGGAGGTTTTAATAGATAAATGAAAATCTACAGAACTATTATGTGTACATTTGAACCTCACCTCCCAGTTTACGAAAATCGAAAAATCGAAAAAACAAGAACTAGAATCATAGAACTACAGTAGAGAATTGAAATTTACGATTTGGCTTATCATTTTATAGCAATTTCAGCAGTCTTTTCTACGACTTCATTTTGAAGAGAAGGAGGCGAGGAGGAGAAGGAAGAACTGGAAAACCCCCAGTCAGTCCTTCAAATACACGGAAGCTTTTGCTGAGGGCGTAGTTTCAATCTTGGCGAATCTACTCTTGCTTCTGAATGTCGCGTAAGTTGTTTGACTATCTCATCAACAGTCCCCATTAGATGCCACAGCAAGGACGATCAAGGTCCAAAAACGAGCTCCTTCAACGAGACGAAGGGTGAACTGAGACCATTCGCTTGTGAATCCCTCGAAAACGTTAGCACTGAATCAGCATCAATGTGTCAAATGCAAAATTTACTAAGTTGGGCTTAGGAAAAGCACATATGAATCAGTACTTCGTATATATAGCCTGTAGCGAATTTTAACCTTTCGTACAAGCTGGATCGAGATATGGACCTTAGCAAGATTATACTCATCTACTTGACTAGCATTAGCCCCAATAATAAAGATTAAATGACTCAAAAGCATTGACAGAAACTCGAGACGAACCTATCCAGGCGAGGAAGGAGACAGTTGAAGCTATGTAGAATCCGGGGCTGATACATTTGAAGCTGAAATCATAGAACTTCCCTGTAAGCCAAAGAGAAATCTATGCAATAACAAGGCTGGATATATCGTTGCAAGCAAATTACCAGTACAAACACGTAAGATTTCCCCATCCGTAGAAGACAGATCCCCATGCTGATCCAACAAACCTGCATACACATTTTAATCAACAATCCCTTTTCTCGTTCAACTTGATATCATGTTCTGCATCGCTAAAGAATCTAGGCTTTTGAAACTCGAATCGTTAAAATCCCAAAAGCATCAAGTATACTGAATTTCTTGCTTAGATAAGATACCATATGAGTTTGAAGGAGAAGTACTAGACAAAGGGCCAGTAGAAACAAACATACCACATAAAATCCCGAACAAACAGTGCACGTGGAATCATAAGCCCGTTGCCAATCATGGCCAGCAGCATTGACACGGCTGATAAACCTTTTATGTTGTCAGGAGTCAGAAGATTTGTCCACTGAAAGAAATTTGAATTTTCTTTGTTAGAAGAACGGGTTAGGAGGTGATTATATTGGTACTACAGAATGGGATCATTGTAGGAATGAAATAGTTTTTTTTAAAGATGTACTACTATTACAATTCACACACATCTCATGCTCACGCACCCGAGGTGAATATGGGAAATAAATATATGTAAAAGAGGATGAAAGAATAAACCATTTGTGCAACAGCCATCCACATGAAAAGAACAGTAGCGGTCCACCCAGATATCGATCCAAGAATTTTGACACCTTTGTCAGAGAGCTTGCCCATGCGACCCTGAAAATTTTACGCGTAAATACAGATGATTCTCAATTTTGGATCCTGTTGCAATCCAAACAACCATCAGTATACACATTAACACGTATTTTATGAGGCATGAAAGAAAACTAGAGTGATATTTAAACATAATTTAGAAATGCATTTACACTTTTTTATTTGTATTCTAACCATTTAGTGTGGTAGGCATGTTTCTTAGGTCTAGCATGAAAGTTATTCCGAAGCCCTATACAGAAGCTCTATGAAACTAGTTTTTATTCAGGTTCCGCTTACAGTTACTAAACCTATTGGGACAACCTTTCTAACGCACAAGGAACGTATAGAAACCCCTAAAGCAGAGCAAAAGCATAGAGATTATCTCAAAAAAAAGAGATTATTTTCACCCTTTGTATTTGACAAATAAATGAGCTGTGGAGCCATCATCTCACCATAAATACAGCAACCAGAGAGGTAATGAAGGCAATAGTCCCCGGCAAGACAGTGTTTGGCACATAAGGAATGAAAGTCGACCACATGACCTGCAGCAACCACGGACAATTGTTATCAAGTGGTTCGAAAGAGCCTATGAATCATCTTGAGAATCTGAGACTACAGAAATTATTACTTGTGGAAGGACGGAGAGCCCAGCTACTGTAACGAAGTCCTCCCAAAAGCGCCAGATTTCAGGGTGGAGCCAGTCGAAATATTTCAGAAAGTTTAAAGTCATGCCACAAGCGACAATGATGGAAGTCGCAACAAAATGAGGGAGAGGCATAGCTCCACCCATAGCCAGCTGCAACAATACCACATACGTTGATATTACTCCTAAGCTTTGCACTACAACTGCTTCGGTCTCCATCTTCTTAATAAAGTACGAGGCTAGACAAAGATTTCCAAGCAATCCTGTAAGCATGCCCTGCAACATAAGAGGATTTAATGCACACCACTTATAATTTTCATTCCCCAGCAACAATAAGGCCCAACAAAATCCCTAACCAGCCATGGAACAGCCAGAAGTGCAGAAGTGTTCCCCGACAGAAGATTCCGCGTATTGAGTATGATCTGAGGCAGCTGCAACAGCAAGAATGGCAAATTCGCAGCTCCAGCAAACTTTGCTGTCATTGAATCCCATTGCTGAAAGCCTTCGCCTTTTTCCACCTCGGCTGATTCCTTCATATAGTTTTATTTTGTTAAACACAAATGGTAAGAGGAACAATAAATGAACAAGTTAACAATTAGACATAAAAACCTGACTGCTCGAATGCAGATCATCTGAGCTAGAACAAGAAACAGTCTTGTCCCTATAGCAACAGACTGATTGACCATGAAAGAGAGCCTCCTTCAAGGGAAGCTTGTTCTTGATGCCTCGTCTCAAGTGTATCGGAGGGGACGAGACAAACTCCAAACTTCGTGGATCAGAACTGAACGAGCACCTGATTGATGGCCTAGGCATCTGCAGCGGTATCTTACCCGAGATTATCATCGCACCCGCCATCGATTAAGAAAAAGCAATCACAATCCTCTAATTTGCAGCGCTCCAATAGTGAGAGTTAACTTAACTAGTCACTTTTACACTCAGTTGCAGAAACTTATAACAATCAACCGCAACTTCAACACTTCAAGCTAAAACCTATTGACAGAGCAATGGCAAATAAAGGACACCATTGTTAAGAACAAATTCCCTCAGCTCAAATCAAGAATTATACTCTCCACAATAAAAAAGATGAAATTTTGGCATTGTGTAATCCACATTCAAGTACAACAATCTTTCTACTGCAATGCCAACCAAAAAAACAACAAAAACAATCAAACTTCAAGAATTCTGCAAAACCCTTTTGGGCATTTCATCAAGCAGCTAGGCAGCTTCAGCAAAATAAAGCTCAAATCAATCATCAGTCACAAATTAAAAGGCTCAACTTACATATATCATCTTCTTCCCAGAATCTTGAATTTAAGTCAGAAATAGTGAGTTCTTGTCGAAGATTGTTTTTTTGAGGAAATTTTAAATTTCCGAGCTATCGTTGTGGTTGCGCAAAAAAGTAAAAAAGGTGGTGCTTTGTCTGTTTTCTACTTGCAGAAATATCTCAAGATTCACGATCTTTTATTTAATTTTATGGGAAAAGGGAATTGGAGAAGATAGAAAATTAGGAATCACGGTTTCTCACTTTTTTCGTTTAGCGATCCAATGAGAATTAATATGGGAGTAAATAACTTTGACATGAATTGAATCTAATTTTTCCATAGCCACTTTATGAAATATGCACAAAAAATATGCAATTTAAATAGTAAAATGATTTATGTGATTCCATTCTTTTGGATTCAAATACAATTACGTCTCAACCACACACAAAAAATACCTATTTTCGAGATAATTTTTGAACTTTTATTCGAATTTATTAATTCCACCAAGTTTCAATATACCTATAATTACTACAATAATACATTTGAATTTATATATTTCTTGAGATAATCACCTTTTCCTAAAACTTTGTCAATGTATCCAAATAGACGGTGCTCTTACTTAGAAAATAATATTGCAAAAAATGATACTATTGTAATTATATTCATTGTTAAAAGCATCCAAGATCTTTTTTGTTTATAACTTTTATTTACATTAATTTGTGAATAAATCAAATACTAAAATTTCATTAAAGAACAAAAGTTATACTCATATAAAATAAATGAAAATTCACACACAAAAAAATTGGGGAATGTTTTATAAATGAATAATAATAATAATAATAATAATAATAATAATAAAACCTATTTTTATAATTATTAAAAATTATAATGACACATGGCATGTTTTGATTGGATAGCGGATAGTCTCTTACATGGACCACTGTACGAGCACAACATACTCAACTGTCTGCCGACACGTGCTCAAAATGATTGTAGAGCATGCGGCTACGGTTGCTCTAAGATTAAAAAACTTATGAATAAACTATAGGTTCAAATAAAAATAGTGTCAATTTCAACAATTAATCATTCATACATAAGTTTGTTAACTTCCAACTCCATACTGAATTAATAATCTTGAATAAACCAACAATTTTTAATTATAGTAAGTAGTACTTCACTACTGCTGCTTCAGTCTGCAGCTAAATTTATTTGCTATAATTTTTCCAATAAGCAGAAATTTATCTACTTAGAAGCAGAAGAAGCTCCTTTCTCATTATCAACACAATACATATCATCCTTCTCCTTCTTGTTGAAATCTTTCTCAAACCTCTCATCCTTTTCAATGGATATAGCTTTGGCCTCTCCTCCATTAGGCCCCCTCACAATGTCTTCCTTCACCCTCACATGCTCGTCTCGACGTATCACCCCAGCCTCCTCCTCGGTCTTCTTCTCACCCTTCTTCCTCGTCAGCAAGTGCCACATTGCTAGTAGGCACAGGGCCAGAAGGACGCACCACCCGAACGAGACCACCACCACGATGAAGGCAATATGAGCAGCCATTTTAGTTATGATAATGATGATGATTTGAGTTTGTTTTGTATTTTAGTTTGGGAATGTGGATGAAGAGAGATATGGTTTTGCCTCTCTTTATATTGTGATGGAATGTTCATGTATTTTTATGCTTTGAAGGGTTGAGAGACTTAGCTCCCATGTTAAGGTTTGCTTTTGATTGAAGTGGAAAACACCTTTTATTTCATTCACAAGTTTTTTGGAAAAAAAAAATTGTTTGGGGTGTTACCTACCACCAAGAGATTGTATGAGTTTAGAGGCTTATGACCATAATTTTATTTTAATTATTGGTCTTGACATGCTACCACAAATAGATAAAGTATTGTTACATATGTAAGGGTAATTCTGTTCACAGTCCTCATTTTACTTACTAAAGCATAGTATCTAATTAAAAATGATGAAGGTGATTTGAATATAGTTTTTTTTTTCATCAAATTTTAATTTTGTATACGTTTTAAAATCTACTTATAAATTATATACTATTAAACTATTAATTTATTTAGATTTTGTTATTAATCAAGATTCTAGCGTTGTTTAGTTTTATGGCTTACTTGCTTATGTAGCACTATCGGACGCCAATATTATTCCTAAACCCTATAATCTTTGATATATTTTTAGTTTAACGACATCGTTTTGGTCTAGTTAGATATTTTGACATGCCACATCAGACCAAGAGGCATCGTTTTGGACATTTCAGCATGTCATCTTGAATTCAACTTGAGGGAAATTCAATTTTATAGGAAATTGACTACACATTAAAATTTATGAATATTTCACCATATTCAAAGTTGGTGATAAAAGATCTTATAAACCCATAACTTTTGTACTTTTTTGGCTATTAGTCCAATTTGTAAATTTCAAGTGCTTCGAATTCAAATTAGAAGCTAATTTACTTAGGCATGTGTGCAAATGCATAACCAATTTAATTGGCTAGAAACGCTAGTCTTTCAATTCAATTTAACCTATTCATTAATTTAGTGAAACAGTAGTGTTTCAGTATCTAATTTAATTTACAGTAAACTGTCGTGTCTCAATTAAATTCAGCATGACCCATTTTAAAGCTTATTTAAGGGACATCCAAATTGCAAAATACCATAACCTAAGTTAACAAAAAAATGTCTTCTACTTCAGTGACACTATTATTTGCCACAACATGCTTTACTTTCATTTCGATCGCACTGACGCTCGACATCCCTGACGTAGGTGATGGCAGCTTAATCCCGGGACTTCCCATCCCAAGGTTAGGTGATGGCAATTTAATCCCTGGACTACCCATTCCAGGACTAAATTTGCCCGGCATCCCATGCCTAAACTCGGTGACAGGTGTGTCAGTGTGCATCAAAGATTTGATATCATCCGTTTTGAGCATCCAGTTGCGGCCCATCAGCACAGCATGTTGTGATTCAGTATTAAAAGTTGAAGATAGTTGTTGGCCAAAAGTTTTTCCTACCAACCCGTTGATTCCAGTTGTGATAGAGAGCATTTGCCAGTGGAGTCAAGCTCATCCGTTCCCGTTCTCGACCTCGGCCCCCCCACCGCCGGAACCATCAGCATAGTGGTTGTGTCGATGTAGTCGATGGTTGTTTTAATATTGTCGTTGTGATATGTTGCAATAGGCTAAGGATTCGTCCCTTTCATCGTTAAAAAAAACATTATTAATTGGAATATTAGTATTTCACATGTTCACAAGTTTTTTTGAAATAAGTTTTTGGAAATGAAATTGTTTAGTTTTGTATAATATCCTAATTTCTCATGTTCACAAGTTCAATTTGAAAGTATGTCTAATTTGATTTAGGAGAAACGGTCATGTTTCAATTCAATACAACTTTGGCTCATTTAAAGCTTATTTAAGTGACATCCAAATGCAAAATACCATAGCCTAACTAAACAAAAAAAAATGTCTCCAGTATGGTAAAATTATTATTCACCACATTATGCTTCTCTTCCGTTTTAATCACAATTGCGTTGGACATCCCTAACCTACCCGGCGTGGGATGGTGATGTCAATATTTTGCCGCGACTGTCTAAACTCGTGACGGGTATAGGAGAGTGTGCATCAAAGATTTGACATCATCAGTTTTGAGCATCAAGTCGCAACCCATCAGTTCAGCATGCTTACTTACATGGCATTGTCAGGAGCCAACGACATCACATCATAGGCAGCAAAACAACAACATTTTATATCAAATTAAATTATTTTATTTGTTGAATTAGGATATATAATAATAATAATAATAATTAAAAAAAAGGAATGAGATGGGAGAGAGAATGAAAATCAAGAAACAAGATGGAAGGGATAAATAAGTTCAAGAAAGGCTGTGCAGTTCCAATACACACCCAAAAAAGTTTTAATAAAAAAAATAATTATAGTCCTAACTAACTATGCTAAATGTAACACAAATGCAATACACAACTGTATAATCGAACACTTCATCACAATCTAAGGTCTATAAAAAGAAGAGGGAGAAAAGAAAAGGAAGTGATTCAAGAATTTAAGGTCCATAAATAGAAAAGGGAGAATAAAAAAAAAGGAGTGATTCAAGAATCTGTCTTTTGACAACGGTCCACATAAGCCTGCAGAGAGGGAGAACACAAGTTTGTGTGTTAGCACAAGGAATCAAAACTACTGCTTCACCACATCAGAAAATCCAATAAAATTGACTACAGATTTTGATGATAAATGAGGGATTTGGAGGCTGAGATCACAAACTGAAAGTAGCAATTCAGTCATAGGAAAAGAAAAATGTTAAGCAAAAGCACAGAGTTTACTTTACCTGTACAAGTTTGGTGATTTTGGGTTCGGAAAATGAGAGATACTGCTCAACTTTCTCTTGCGTCTTTGGAACGTGGTCGGTTTGAATAGAGCTTGTTATTTTGTCAACCACCTTTTTCACGATAGTTTTGTGAACGTCTCTGCTCATCCGGCCTTCCTTCCATTTAGGCTTCAGTTTGTCCTTCACAAACTCTACCAGAGAATTTTTAAACAGACGCATCCCTTTATCATCCTTGTTAGCGGTACTTTCATCGACTTTCCCATGGCTATCCAAAGTTTCAGATTGCTTGCCGTCTTGAACTCCTTTACTTTGCTCCCCTGTGCCCACTTTCACTTCATCACATTCTGGATTTTCTCGTGCTGTCTCTTGCGGCTTATGTGGCCTTCCGGGATGATCTATTTCTGAGTTATTTGCCGAAGGTACTTGATTGCCTTCATGCTCATTACTATTTCTACCATTCTCCACAGAACTGATTGGATCATGAGAAACTGTAACTGGATTGAGTTGTAGATTGGCTGTGCCGTCAAGTGGAACGTGGCCGGATGCATTAGATGTAGAAAGCACCATCCCTGTAGAATTGGAGACTTCTTCGACTGGAGGTTTTGTAGAATGTTGATTCTCAAATTTTTGATTCAGGACAGGAGCAACGTGCTGAAGAGCAGCAGATAGAAGAGTGTTTGCATATTGAGCAGACTGCTCGCTGGTTAAATTTGGAAAAGGCAATAAGGTGCTCGTCTCTGTCATCCCAGCCATTTGGATAGCGTTTTGAAGTTTCTGAGAGAGATTCAAATTAGCAACCTGGTGCATCTCAGCCCCATTCAAGGCTGGCATCTCTTTGCAAACGGCTTCCTTTGGAATAGATGAATACCCAGCAGGAAGTACACTTTCGCCATTTTGATGCGAGTTTTGCGCAGAGATAAAAGCTGGAACGGTGGCATTTCTGGAGTCTTTCACCTCATTGATAATGTCAGAATGGAATGAACTTACTACGTTGTTTTCTACTACTCCAAGGTTCTGATGTTGAATATGTAAAACTGGAGGAACATTCTGCTGCCAGGCATTCGAGGGAAACATTTGCTCTACCTGCAATTTGTTCGTACCATCTAGATTTTGCAACTGCAAATCATGAAACGCGAGGACATCCTGTTTGGCCATAATATTTTCCTCTATAACAGATTCAGTAGTACCTACATCTCCATCATAACTAGGCGCTGAAATATTCGTGTGTTGTGGAATTCCCCAATTTATATTCTCATTTCCCAAACCGTGGCTCATTCTATTGTCAAGAGTGCTGTCTGTAACAGTAACAGCAGAACTATTCCTACCTATATCATCTGAGATTCCACCTACATCATCCCATGGTTCCCATCTAGGGCCATCCCTCTTGTTAACCTTGTCGTGTGAGTGACGGTCATTGTCGCGTGAGCCACGGTCATTGTCACGTGAGCCACGGTCATTTTCGCGTGAACTACGGTCACTGTTGACTTTACCCAGCCTGCCCTCTAGACGATTAAAATTTGGATCCTCGTGAGAGAATTTGCAATTATCCCGATCACAATTCCCTGCTAGAAAATACTTGCAAGGTGGGTTCCTATTTCTGTAAGTCGAGGAGGAAAGTTTAGTACCTTCAACAGAAGTTTCATCGTGGTGAGAAAATTTGCAAGCGTCTCCCCACCTACACCTGCCTTTGACAAAGTTTCTGCACGGTACTGCACTTCTACTTTTATGTTGGAACTGCTCATCCTCTCCATGATAAGGATCAGAAACATCACCCCTTAATTCAATCCGAGGACCTCTGCTGTAAGACTGTTTAGATTCATTTCCGTGATCTGCCCTATTTCTCCGACTCTCTGATGTGTCCCCTCCCCCAAGGCCGCCATCCCTGTGACTGGTGTTTTTTGGATGGAAATGTTTGCTAAAACCATCTCTTCTGCCCCTTCCTGAAGCAAAATCGCCTTCAGTTGCCATCTCAGGTAGAATTCTCCTGTCACTCCATCCAGAAGCTTGATGTTTGTAATCTCCTAAAGGGCTACGACTTCTTGTCCAACCCCTTGCTTCACTGTCACTTCTGCTTCTGCTCCTTACGCTCACTCTTTCCCTTTCCCTGCCCCTACTCCTGCTCCTACTGCGACACCTGCCTCTACTCCTGCTTCTGCTCCTACTTCTTCCTGGGTACCTACAATAATAAGACAACAACCAAGCATGCACATTCAAAAAGATTGCATCACAATCCCGACATTTCATATTTCGTTTCAGAACATCTTAAAATAACTCCACTCCACCATATGCCACCTTATGACTAAAGGTAAAAGCTATTTTGTTATATACACAACAAAACACTGTTTAAGCACTCAGTAACATTACAGCTTAAATTGCTGCAGTGAAAGATTATTTAGACTTACTGATAAACTGAGAGAAACTAGAAGAGGGGGAGGGATATTAGAAAACAACAGTCCACATGTCGTAATCTTATTATGTGATGCCAAAAAAGGTCAACGATACAATTATAGCCTAGATTTACAGATACTACTGGTGTACCTGCGAGAATGGCTTCGGTCATCTTCAGGATATTGGTTGTATTTGAACTCAGGAGACATGTCCTGATAATAACTATTTTCACCGCCTATTCCCTTTTCTTCATATGCGCTCTCTCTACCTTTGGGATAGCTGTCATTCATCCAAGCAACTGGGTCTTCATGAATTGATTCCATAGACGGGTGACCAGAATGATACCTGAACTTCGGCACTCCGTGGGATCCAGATGCAGGAAACTCATGATTATGTTCACTATCATGACTGGGATACGTAAAAGGTTTTGTTACAGCTTCCTCGCTCCACAATGATTTGCGTTTTCTGCGCTCACCCATTAAAGAACTCTTGCTACAAAAGCTTGCCGTATATTTGTTTCAGCTCATGCAGCTGGATCTGTACAAAGAAAGCAATATAGCTAAACTCATCATTCTTGCACCATTTCAGGTTTACCAAATGTTTTCTTCTTGAAAAATTTACTCTACCATGTTCTCAAATAAGAAGCACAATTAATGAAACATTCTTCACAAACGTAAGACTTCTGCATTAAAAAAAATGAAATGTGCTGGTCCCTGAGCATGAACTATGATAAGCATAGACTGATTACCAATCAAATTTTGTTAAACAGTAGTAGACATCATTATGCTGCTCCTAGGCAATGCAAGCCAATTCATTCATGCAAGAAATTTATTTTTCTCTCTTTTCTTCGTGCGCGCCAGTGCACACAGGGAAGGGTGGACTATACTTCACAGAACTACACTGAGCTCCTTCCATTCATGTCCTATACATGTTGATTTTCTAAATATATCCTAGAGGTTAACCATTTCCAGCAAAGATCAAAGCTTCCAGTTGATTACAGTTCGCCTATGGAGTACCTTATCGAACTCAACACTGTGCCTACACTATCCATACTTTGTTGATGGTGCATACTCCTGAGTAATCAGAGCATACAGTATCTAGAACTGGCCCAGCCGCTCAGATGAAAAGAGGCTAACTTTTCACTTACGTACTATGGTCAAGTGGAAATATAGACTGGATAGCATTCCAATTATACGATGTCAATCTCAAATGCTCATCTGAAACATGGCGGTTATCTTAGTTAAACAATCATACCGAAGTTATACACTTGGATATTTCCTTATCCTGTAGACGCGCACATGCACTTTGTTGTTAGCTCTGTTAAATTAGTGAACCATTTAAGCAACAGATAGGCATACACAATAAATGGCTTCTCCAGAAGCTTCAAATGATAGTAAACAGCCAAGAAATACCATAAAGAGAAGAAATACGAAATGAGAAAAACCACCCGAATTTTAGCTCTAAGTAACATTCACAGTCAATCCGCAAATGCTATGCACCATCAATGACAGAAACACTAGTCCGAAACTCTCGTTTTGGGTAAACGATACATTAAGCAAAAATATGCTGCAAAAAGTAAGCCCAAAAGTATTGGAAAGTGAATACTCAATTAAAGAACCAATCTTCTACTTGTGGAAGAAAACAAATGCAGAAAAAACAAATCAAACAACTATACCAAATTATTCAATATATGCAGCAATTCACCAAACAGATAATCCCCAACAAACAACTCAATTAATTCCAAATCTGGCTCAAAGTTCACAGCTTTTCAGCTACACCTTCAAAACACCAAGCACTCGTGAGCTCAATTTGCAGGAAAACTCAAAATAAAAAAAGGTTCGAGCTAAACACAGAAATCAAATAACCGAAAACTAATTGAGCAAAAGCACAACCAAAAAAAGAAGAGGACGGCCAAATTAAACCTTTGAATCGAATCCCCAAACCCTCGTGACCAAGCTAGAGAGAGAAAGGGTGCGGGCCTGAGATTTACAGAGAGAATTGACTCAGTGAAAGTCGTTTGGTCGCAGGTTTTATGCGAATTTAGTAGAAAACTGTAAATTAGTAATAAAAAAAGAACCAAACTTCAAACAAAAGGTAAATTTCTAATTGAATCTAATCAAATAAATAGCCTTTGAAATGTGTACATTTGTTCTAACTAAATTAAATCAAATTAGGATTTAATAATCTTTAAATATAGTTTATAGATCCCTACTTATGTCTATTGATGGTAACTTATAATCTAATTATGGTGTATGCACAATTCTTAGTCATGGACAATTATCTACCCATATATATTTAGGTCTCGTTTGGTAATTGAGTTGGGATTTACCATATTATCAAATAATAAGAGTCAAAGAAAGCAAATCAAGATTTGGATCGGCCAGAACTCACCGGTAGAAGATTGAATAGGTTGTGCAAGAGATTTTTCTTGAATTTGCGGCGATATGCAGAAGATTTCTCTTAATTGTTGCGGCGATTGTGTGCCAATGTGCCCTATGTGTAAAATCCCGCTCTTTTATTTGTGGATAATTTGGTAATTAATTATTATTTTTGGGTAAAATTGTCCATTCACAATTTAAACATAAATGAAAATCTCTATATACCAAACAAGAAAGTAAATTTTGCAAATTGATCTAACATACCGAATACTAACTCATGATAATTTAATCATCTAAACCTAATAATTTAACATGATTCTTAACTGTTTAAGTAATCTCAATTCTCAATTACATACCAAACAAATCCAATATAAGTTAGTATTTAGTTTTGTGTAAATAAACTAACATAAGTAGATATTTTGTGTATTATATCAATAAAATAAATATTTAAGTTCAATGGATATATTAGTTTGTATTTAAATATGAAAGGTGAAAATTTTGAAAGCAATATATCATAATTTGACACGCATACCAAATATCAGGTTCATTAGGATAAAACAATAATTTTAATACTCCCTAGTATATAGATTTTTTTATAGTGATTTATTATAATCATATTTTATAATATAAAAAAAATAATAAATAAAAATGGACTTATATGTCTTATATTCCACATATTTTTCTGATATCCAATAGGCTACTTACTTTTTTTACATTCATATTCAAATCGGAAGATTAATGACTTGACTAAATTTTATGCAGTAGTTAACATAAATTGTATGAGTTGTTTACGCAAATGTCTCATATTCCTACGTAACTCGAATACGGGTCAATCGACTTTTTAGTTTATATTTTCAGTATAAATTCAAAATTATTTTAACCTCTCAAAGAGCAACATACTATCACTGCATCGTTCCATCTAAAAAATAAAACAAAATAATAGCTAAAATAGCAACATACTACCACTCCATCGTTCCATCTCAAAATTAAAACAAAATTATATGATAGCTCAAACAGCAATATACTATCACTGCATCGTTCCATCTCAAAAATAAAACAAAACCATAAATATATTTGTTCCAACTTCCACAAAACGAGGCTAACTCAAAATGTGAATACACAGCACAGCAAGATTGCTCTTGTTTGTTCATCACAAGCACAAAAACAAACCTCAAAAAATGTACCAACTTACAGTCTCTCAAATTTAGGCAGTTGATGCCGATTGCAACGTTTTGCTGCTCTCTGTATCTCTCTCCTCAATGAAGTAATCCTGAAGAGCCGTCATTTTAATCTTGTTCGATCTCAAGCTCTTGATCGCCGCAGCAGTAGCCAAGGCGCCGGCCACCGTTGTTATCACCGGAATCTTGTATGCCAGCGCCATCCTCCGGAGCTTCAGGCCGTCGATCTGGTCAAGCTGGTCGCCCGAGCTCGTCACCACCATCATCTGAATCTGCCCGTTGGCGATCATGTCAGCGGCATGAGGCCGCCCTTCATGCATCTTCAGCACACGCTCGACGGGGACGCCTCCTAGCTCGAGGACTTGAGCAGTCCCGGATGTCGCCACGATCTTGAAACCCAGGCTTGTGAAGGCTACGGCAATGGGGCCGAGATGGGGCTTGGTCAAGTCGTTCACGCTGAGGAATAGCGTCCCCGATAGCGGTGGCTTCTGCCCTGCGGCTATCAGCGCCTTTGCGAAGGCGATGGAGGATCCATAGTGGATGCCCATGACCTCGCCCGTGCTCCGCATCTCCGGGCCGAGGATGACATCGGCGCCTTGGAACTTCTCAAATGGGAGGACGGCTTCTTTTACAGATATATGTCTTGGGATGATCTCATCTGTGAAATGCAGGTCTTGAAGAGACTTGCCAGACATAACCAGTGCTGCGTACTTAGCTAGTGGGTGACCGATCGCCTTCGACACAAATGGGACGGTCCTTGAGGCTCGAGGGTTCGCCTCAAGCAAGAAGACATCTCCGGAAGTTGTGATTGCATATTGACAGTTCATAAGTCCACAAACATTCAAGCTCTTAGCTAATTTTGTAGTCCAAGACCTTATTGTCTCCAAGCTCGAAGACGACACTGTTTGTGTGGGAAGCATGCATGCTGAATCACCCGAATGGACACCGGCTTGCTCAATGTGCTCCATTATCCCACCAATCACAACATTACCATATGAATCAGCAAGCGCATCAATATCAATCTCGATAGCATCAGATAAGTACTTGTCAACCAAAACGGGACGGTCGGGATCCACCTTAACTGCAGTTTCGAGATAAGTAATGAGCTTCTCGTCACTGTAAACAATCTCCATTGCACGGCCTCCCAGAACATATGATGGTCTGACTACAACAGGGTAACCAACCTCCGCTGCAATAGCAAGAGCATCTTCCTCGCTCCTTGCAATTCCTCCTTGCGGCTGCTCAATCTTTAATTCTATTAGGATTGCGTTGAATCTCTTCCTATCCTCAGCCGCATCAATAGAATCAGGCGATGTGCCCCAGATGCGAACATTTCCAGAACCACTTCTGCATTTGGGCTTGTGCTCATCTATGTATTGCTGAATAGGAAGAGACAGTTTCAGCGGAGTTTGCCCACCAAACTGCACAATAATGCCATCAGGCCTTTCCAAGTCAATGATGTTGATAACATCTTCCACTGTGAGAGGTTCAAAGTAAAGCCGATCACTGGTGTCATAATCAGTTGACACTGTTTCAGGGTTGGAATTCATCATGATTGTTTCAAAGCCTGCGTCCTGAAAGATAAAGAAAAGAAGATATAAGCATGGACAATCAAATTGATGAAACTGAAATCAATTTAAGTTCCCCATTTGCTTATTCTTGCACTAACTGAATCAGATCCCATTCGGCAAATCAACAAATTCCTCTACCCAACTAATCAAAGACAAAGCTCTTATATAATTTTAGTATCAATAAAATTGATTTGCTAGTTGCTACTACATACGGGCAGTGAGTATATAAATCATACGAAATGGCACTATGGAATGACTTATATTTTCATCTTGGCCTATAATCTCAAAATAAACCATATTACAAGCTATAGTCAGATAGTCAGTGATATTTTCATCCAAGTCCTACAATGACCTATCACATGTAACATCCAAAATTGGAGTAGGAAGGATCAATCGGCAAATATAATTTCTAATCAGTAGCATATTATATTAACTGTTGCACATTTGCTAATCCATTTAGAAGATTTCTTGTATTGTAGTTGGGGAACTAAATTGCAAATGAGAGAACACAAAAGGAAATTAAACAATGACCAACCTGAAGGGCAAATGAAGTATGGCAGCAGCAGTAATCAAATTCAATTCCCTGGCCAATTCGATTTGGTCCCCCACCAAGGATCAAAACTTTTTTCTTGTTGGTAGGAGCTGATTCACATTCAGTTTCATATGAAGAATACATGTAAGGGGTATCAGCCTCGAACTCTGCTGCACATGTATCAACTCTTTTGTAAGCTGGTTTGACACCTAAAGACAACCTCTTTGATCGAACTTCATTCTCAGTGGACTTCGTAGCAAAAGCTATCTGAACATCACTGAAACCTCTCCTCTTCACTTCCCATAAATCATCCTTGGTCAATTCTGACAAACTCCGTGCTAACAGATATTGCTCCACATCCACAAGTTCTTTAAGCTGAGTGAGGAACCATGTGTCTATAAGACTCAACACATGGATGCCCTCCACTGTCATTCCTCGCTTCATGGCAGCATATATGGAATAAATACGATCGGGACTGGGTACCCTCAGGCTGTATTTTAGTTGTTCCCAGTCCCAGTCAAGTTCCTTGACCTTTCCACAACCCCATCCAGAGTAGCCACATTCTAGCGAGCGCACTGCTTTCTGAAAAGATTCCTGAAATGTCCGACCTACAGCCATGGATTCACCAACGGACTTCATTTGGGTGGTCAAAATAGGCTCAGAGCCAGGGAACTTCTCAAATGCAAACCTAGGTATCTGCATTCAAATATACAGAGTATATGAACATGTTTTGTGTTACAACACATCAAACTAAGAGCAACAAGATAGAGATAAATAAAAAGGGGAAAATGAATATTACCTTGGTTACAACATAATCTATAGAAGGTTCAAAACTTGCTGGTGTCTTCCTAGTGATGTCATTAGGAATCTGATCCAATGAATAACCAACTGACAATTTGGCAGCCATTTTGGCAATTGGGAAGCCAGTTGCTTTAGAGGCCAACGCAGATGATCTTGAAACTCTAGGGTTCATCTCGATTATCATCACTTCTCCATCTTTGGGATTAACAGCAAACTGAACATTTGAACCACCGCATTCAACTCCAATTTCCCTGATAATCGCAATAGAGTAATCCCTAAGACGTTGGTACTCCCTGTCCGTCAAGGTCTGTGCGGGGGCAACAGTGATGGAATCCCCTGTGTGAACCCCCATTGGGTCGATATTCTCAATTGAGCAAATAATCACCACATTGTCTGCCAAATCTCTCATAACCTCAAGCTCATACTCTTTCCATCCCAACAGCGACTTCTCCACCAAAACTTGTGTTGTCACGCTAGCCGCCAGGCCCGACTTACAAATAGCTTCAAACTCCTCCCTGTTATATGCAATTCCGCCTCCCGTCCCACCCAATGTGAACGCAGGCCGGATAATCAAAGGAAACTCCCCAATCCAGTTAGCAATCTCAAAACACTCCTCCAACGTTGTCCCAATCCCTGAAGGAGGTGTCTTGAGCCCAATATTCTTCATCGCCTGCTTGAACAGCTCTCTATCCTCAGCCTTCTTGATTGCATCAAGCTTCGCTCCAATCAGCTCCACTCCATACTTCTCAAGAGCACCACTCTCCGCCAATGCAACAGCAAGATTAAGCGCTGTTTGGCCCCCCATCGTGGGCAGCAGAGCATCCGGCCTCTCCTTCTCAAGCACTTGCTCCACCAACTCAGGTGTCATCGGCTCGATGTAAGTCCTATCCGCCAGGTCCGGATCAGTCATTATTGTAGCAGGATTTGAATTAATCAAGATCACCTCATACCCCTCCTCTTTAAGCGCCTTGCAAGCCTGCGTCCCCGAATAATCAAACTCGCAAGCTTGCCCTATCACAATCGGCCCCGCACCTAGGATCAAAATCTTCTTAATGTCGGTCCTTTTACCAATTTTTCCAGCACTAAACCCCTCTACATTCGATAAATCACCACTACTCTTACCACCACCACCACCACCACCACCACGCTCATTCTCACACTTCACACTATTCAACACTGACAGCCGAGTCGACAAGTATAAATTACTCAAATCCCTCCCCGATGCTACTCCCAATTGCCGCGAAACGCGCGGAAACCGCCTTTTTCCGGCGGATAAGTAACGACTGGATTGAGTGGACTCACATAGCACATTACCGCAGCTGTGCAGAGACTGACTCATCTCCTGTCAAACACCCTTATTCAATTTAGAAGCAGAATCCTGCATAAAAATTCATTCAGATAACAGGAAACCAGCAGCAATCATACAGATGCAACAGTGGGAAATACCTCGCTGACGGCGGCAGAGTGAGAGGTGAATGATTGGCGTTACTTTGTCACTGCTAGAGAGTGTGTGATGGTGCTGAAATAGAGAGGGAGGTGTGTTTGCATTTATGGTGAGGCTAGGGTTTACAGAGGAGGATTTGCCGGCGTTTTCTCCATTTGTAGTAAATAAATTAATGCGGTGAAGAAGGCGACAAATAAAAAAGATTTAATCATATAAAACTGGGTATATATTTTCGTTTGTCATCGAAATAGAGATTTTCGAAGTTTATCCAACCTTTTCTATGTGAAGTTTATTATAGTACTACAGTGTGTATTTCGGTTAAGTATGCCATCATCACATAGATACGAATCACATAGTCGTTTTAACAACTTTAGGTTTTGTAAATTCCATTGTATTTTTACCTCTTTGTATTATGTAAGTACAGTTTAGATAAAGTTGGGGACAAATAAAAGAGTTATCGGCATAGTGGTATGACAATTCTTTCTAACGGATGAGTTTTGTATTCCTTCTGTTTATAATATATGTCAGTTTGTTCCATAAAAGATGTTACATTTTATTTTTTTAGGAAAGCTCTCTCTCGTATTTATGGGACGGAAGGAGTACTGATCATAATTTTAGAAACACCAACGAGAAGGGGAGTAAGAGGTGAACCAATGTTTATCATGAAATGCAATTGATCACTATTATGTCTACGGTCTTAATTATTTGGGAGTAATTTACTGTGACTAGTTTTTTTTTTGTTCATTGCTCCTAGTATATGTATTAGTGTTTATATTTACGGTTAATTTTATGAATTCTTAAAAATTGCTTTAATTAGCATCTATAGCTCGTACTCATATTAATTGTTTAATGTTTATTCTATTTTTAAAGCACGTAACTCTGGACTTTGAATGTTAATTTAAGTTAAAAATTATTTAGCCATAAAAAGAGATCAAACTCGCCAATCTTCCGAAAGTTTGAGATTAAATTTGTTGACATTTCAAAATATGACACTTGATTTTTCAGGAAAAAAGATTTTTGCATTTTCTTATTTTCTTATAAAATATAATTATTTTGTTAAATAATTAAAAAAAACACATATAGTATTTTTAGAAAAGAGAAAAAACTAAGAAAAATATTTTATTAAATAATAAAAAATGTATAAGACATGAGATGCCCCATCTTTTTAAATATGATTGTTCAATTCATGGAAAAATAAATTATAAAATTGATTAATTAGAGGAAAAATATTCGATTGTGATATGCTACGTCAATTAACCTTATAATTAATTGTTTATATATATTTTGTGAGGGAATTAATTAAGAAAAGAAATGCAGTAGAAAAATAGAGAGAAATTCAAAAATTTCTTATTTTGAAAAATTCGCTGTGCCACCCTAAATTTTGAAAGGCGAACGGATTTAATTCCAAATTTCAAAGATGAAAGAATATGATCTCTTCATGAAGTTTCTCAAAATTTTTAAATAGAAAACATAGACATATATTCCGTCTATCTCAATTATTTGAATGGTAGTATTATGGATTATCCCTTATAAACCGTTTTACTCTATAAAATTTTATTTTTATTCTAAATAAAAGACCGCCGTCCGACCTACCAGCTGAACAAACGACGTCGTACTGGATCCCCTTCACCTGAATCTCTATTGACTGACTCTCTCTCCCAATTCCGTTTAATCCTACCATTCTTAAACCCCAATTCGTAAAGATTTGTGAATCAAACTGATCAGATCGACAATCCAACTGGATCTTTCGAAAAGGGAAAATGGTGCTGATTGCGGTTGTGCGAGATTACATCAATCGAATGCTACATGACATTTCCGGCATGAAAGTTCTCATCCTCGACTCTCAAACGGTGATTTTCGCTTTTCGCTTTTCGCATGCTCTCTTGCTTCTTTATATCGTTGAAATTTCGGTCTCGATTCGGCAGTTTATGTAATTTTTCTGTTATGGTTCTTAATTGATCGTTGAGCGTCTTTGTTCTGAGGCAATTGGGGTTAGAATTGAAACTTGGAATTTTAGTGGTATGCATTTTCATGATTCGTATTGGAAATTTGGATCACTAAACTGTACCTGAAATATGGATAAACGAGCTCAATTTGTTTGGCTCTATAGTATTAATTACAACTACGTTGAACAATGGAGTGAAATTAGGGAAGGTCAAGTGAACTGATCACATGCTCTGTTATCAGAATTCAAGATGCTAGTTAGCTTTTTGGTTGATGATTCGATGTGCCAACGTATATTTCAGAAACGGAACAAAGTTCAGAGTGTCTGATCGTCCACTTATTTAAGTTGAATATTGAAAATTGGCTGCAGGTTAGCGTTGTGAGTGTTGTATATTCACAGTCAGAGCTGCTTCAGAAAGAAGTGTTTCTTGTGGAACTTGTGGATTCCATTTCAATGTCAAAAGAACCCATGACACACCTGAAAGCTGTCTATTTTCTCCGTCCAACATCTGAGAATGTAGTTCTTGTGAGACGTCAGCTGAATCATCCTCGGTTTGGAGAGTACCACCTATGTGAGTATCATTTTATCTAGACCACGCATTAGTCATCGCGGAAAAGTAGGATATGGTTTGTTAATTTGCTTGTCAGAATTTCATTCAGATTTTACTTCAGAAGCTGCTTATGAATAGTTGGTGGTATCTTAATTTAGTGGAATGTGTTGTGGATGAGTGACTGAAGTCCCTAATGCCTGGTCATATTGTTACAGTTTTCTCCAATATGTTAAAAGACACTCAGCTGCACAATATGGCAGATGCAGATGAGCCTGAAGTAGTTCAACAAGTGCAGGTACTTCAAATTTTGTAGAAGTGCCTCTTCACTGCCAAGGAAACTGACATTTTTTATTACCCTATTGGTTTGCTTCATGTAGATGAAAATTGGCCTTTGTCTATTCTTTGGTATGCAGGAGTTCTATGCTGACTTTGTTGCACTTGATTCCCATCATTTCTCCTTAAATATTTCATCAAACCATATGTATATGCTTCCAGCCGTGGTGGATCCATCAGGTTTACAGCACTTTTGTGATCAAGCTATTGATGGGATTGCTGCCATCTTCCTGGCTCTAAAACGTAGACCTGTTATTCGTTATTCACAGACGTCTGATATAGCCAAAAGGATAGCACAAGAAGCGCTGGTGAGTTAAATTCCTACAGTGAACCTAGCATGCTTACTGGATGCTTTAGGAAGATACTACAGAACTGATTTGGGGTTAATTTTTTTGTTTCTGCAGAAGCTGATGTATCAGCAGGAGAGTGGTCTCTTTGATTTTCGGCGTTCAGAGGTTTCTCCGTTGTTGCTTATTCTCGATAGGCGAGATGACCCAGTGACTCCTCTTCTCAATCAATGGACATATCAGGTCATTGGCTCCTAAAAAAAGTTATTGATGTGGTATTACATACTAATATTCTTTCTGAATATGGCAATTTATTAGCTATTGTTATATGTAGGCCATGGTTCATGAATTGATAGGCATTCAAGACAATAAAGTAGATCTCAGAAACATTGGCAAGGCATCAAAGGACCACAAGGTTGTTTTCAGTATAACGTGGCTTTCTGCTTTGTCATTTCCAATGCATGAGGAAGTTTGTAACTTCAATTTATTTTTCACGCTCTCAGGAGGTTGTACTGTCTTCCGAGCAAGATCCCTTTTTCAAAGCCAACATGCATGAGAATTTCGGAGATATTGGGATGAATATCAAAAAGTTGGTGGATGATTTCCAGCAAATTGAAAAAAGTAATCAGAATATCCAGACAATAGGTTCGTCTTCAGTCATACGTCTTTATCAGACAGACACTCTATGATATTTTTCTTCTTTCTGTATCTGTTCATATGTCCTTGATGGAAATCTCAAACATGATGACATTTAATAATTTTGCAGAGGACATGGCTAAATTTGTTGACAACTACCCAGAATACAAAAAAATGCATGGCAATGTTTCCAAGCATGTGACATTGGTAACCGAAATGAGTAGGATTGTTGAAGAGCGGAAACTAATGTTAGTCTCACAAACCGAACAAGATTTAGCCTGTAATGGTGGGCAAGGGGCAGCGTTTGAGGTACAATGGTGCTTTTTCAAGTATTGAGTATAGATTTTCTTCCAATTATTTTCCCATTGGTCCTGATATTTTAGATGATTGTTACAATAGCTCTTATAGTGCATCTCAATTTCAGCAGTACATAGTATTTAATGAAAGGACATAACCTTAGGTCACTAAGCATGCCTGATATCTGCATTAAGATGCTGGAGATGCCATCCCTTGGATATCGTTGGATTTCATATAATCTGTTCCAATTTAAAAAGTGTCTATGTAACTGTCTTATACTGTGTGCTCCTATGCAGGCTGTTACAAACCTGTTAAACAACGAAAATATCTCAGATATTGACCGACTGCGCTTAGTCATGCTGTATGCTTTGCGGTATGAGAAAGAGAGCCCCGTCCAGCTGATGCAGTTATTCAATAAATTGGCATCTCAATCTCCAAAGTATAAACCAGGGGTATGTCTTTTTAAAACCGACCTGGAATTGGGTTCACATTTCTAACCGATTATCTACTCAATTTATTGGACTATTAGTCTCCCTGTGCGGGGATGGTATTCTGGACTTTGTAATACTGAAGTTGTCGATACGGGAGTACATTAATTGATTTTTGATGAATAGATTTTGTACTTTGCCAACGGGTTCTTTGATAGTTTACAAGATGTATAACATTTGCTATCTTGTTTGACAGCTTGTGCAATTCCTACTGAAGCAAGCTGGTGTTGATAGGCGAACTGGGGATCTTTATGGGAACAGAGATCTGCTCAATTATGCTCTTAACATGGCTCGCGGACTCAAAGTATGTCCACAAACTCACATCTAACTTTGCTTAATTAAAAAAAAAGTATCTCACTAGGTTTTGAAAATAAATCGTCTCTCTTTCTCAGGGAGTGGAGAATGTATACACTCAGCATCAGCCCCTGCTATCTCAGACGATGGAGAGCATTACTAAAGGGCGTTTGAGAGATGTGGACTACCCTTACATCGGAAACCATTTCCAACAAGCTAGGTACAGTCTTTGAAGTGTTCCCTCCCTTTAGAGCTAGTCAGGCGCGAGAAACTGCAATCAGCCACAATTGAACATATAGTTAGTTCTCTTTACAAAATGACATTGTTAGTAGGAGAGTATTCAACTAGTTTGTGTCTGCATAATTGGATTTATAGTGTTCAGCTGTAGATCATCTTCGAATATATTTCTTTGACAGGCCTCAGGATGTCATAATTTTCATTGTGGGCGGAACTACTTATGAGGAGGCCCGCATGGTTTCCCTCCAAAACGCTACAAATTCTGGAATTCGTTTCATCCTCGGTGGTTCAGCAATCCTCAATTCAAAGAGGTATGTTTGACTTTATTTGATTCAAAAGTTTCCCAATTCAAGGACTGCCTAAATCACTGCGACTGCTATATAGGTTTCTGAGGGACCTCGAGGAAGCACAGAGAATCATTCGGACAAGCACAAATGTGATATGAAACGCAACATGATGCCTCACACGAGGGAAAATTTTGGCTTGACATAGAGATTTGATTTCTAAAAATACCTGAGTTCGATGAAGATATCAACCTTGCTATCTGGATGGGTTTAGATTAGAGCAATTTTTGTTGTTCTGTACAACGTTGGTTATGTATTGTTTGTAATTGTACAACTATTTTATTCTTGTTTATACAACAAATCTTTAGGAATTCATTTGCAGTGAAACATTTGTGAAGTTGCATAGTGTTATGTATACATAGAATAGATAATCAGATTAAGGCTGCACTTTTATAAAATGTCTATGAAGTTTGCACATTTGAAAGTTGAAATGCTTTTGCTGTTTGCACTTAGTAAATTTTTTCAAACAAAATTACCCCCAGTCCACTAAATGTCTTTCTCCCCTTATGTATTTCATTTTATTTAATTCTATATTAGTAATTTTCATTTTAATAAATTCATATATTTTTATAATTAATTTACTGGATTGTAGTTTTATTGATGAATTAATTTACTATATATTTTTTATCTATTGATTTTATTTAATTTACTATTGTATATTTTTATTTTAATAAATTCATAGTAATTCTTACTTTAGTATTTTTTTTTAACAAATTCATGTATCATTATAATCAGTTAACTTTGATATACTAGTAAACAATTAGTAAACTACATTTTCCTCCAAATAAATATAGTAGTCTATTTCTTTTTCCAGGTTTACAAATAAATTAAGTCATAGTAGTATTTATTTTTAGAATGTCCCAGATTAAATAACTTATTTTATAATTTATTAAAAAGTAAAAATTCATTAAACACAATTTTCTCTACTTAATTCACTAAATATAACTTTTTTCTACTTAATTTAGTAGTAATAATTTTAAATCTGTGGAAATATAGCCACATCTCAACAGCGTACAGAGAATCTCGCCACGTATTTAGACTGTGAGATACTTGTGTGCCGCGACGGTGACACTAACACGATTCCTGAGTTCCCAACCGCCGAAGCAAAGGTCGATAGAGACGCGCTCGCTCTCTCAAAGACACGCATTCACACACGCTCGAACTGAGACTTTTTTATCTGAACCGAATCTCGATAGTCAGTCCACTTGACTATCGCTCCGAAAATCGGGAGGAAGCAAAACTTAGTTGATTTTGGGGAAGAGTATTTTCGCCATCGGTAAGAGGTTTAGCTCCGGCCTGAAAAAGCACTTTATACCTTGTTTTGATTGTGCTTGGTAAATTTGATGAACTTGTGTTGCTAGGGATTTGCTCGGATTTTTTAAACGATATTTTTAGGCGAATGAATTATTGTTTGGTGAACTGAATGCTGCACGGATTATTTTTGTAATTTTTCTTTAATGTTTGATAGTTGTTTACTAGAATTGATTATATTTCATTCAATATTTGATTGCACATAAGCTATTTGTGATAGGCGAATGGCGAATGTGATGTGATCTGGTGGAATGGGGTTGTTTATCAGGATTTTAGGTTCTCGTTGACGGAGCTCGATTTGCATTAATATGCTGAGAAGCTTGGATGATCTGCTGCAATGCGGTGGAAAGGGGTTTTAGTATCGTTACTATGTCTTGCCTCTTCGGGTGAATCAACAGACTTGATTTCTAGATTTTCTTCTATAGCTTTGGGTACTGAGACGTCTTCCCTGTACAAATGGACGGTTGCCAGTGCGGGGATATTCGTGGCTGTGGCTCTTCTTCTGTCTACATTTCTTATCTTTGAGCATTTAGCTGCGTACAATAAGCCTGAGGTTCGTTATAGGTTTTGCCTTTTGATATTTGTTCTAGCTTCATAGTTGATTGTCTATCTTTGGGTAGACCCGTTATCTTTATCATTTACTCCATTTATCAATGCTATATGGAGTAGTTCTGATTGATTTCTGCAGTTTTAACAAGAATGTCTTTATATGTTCAGGAGCAAAAATTTTTGGTTGGCCTGATTCTGATGGTTCCTGTTTATGCAGTGGAATCGGTAAAGATAGCTTATCACAACTTATGTTTCCTATTCCTCTCAATGTGAGAGCATCACTGCATTCAAGAGATGAGAGTTGAACAAAACCATATAGTACTCCAGTAAATAACATGTTGGAGGAATTGTTTCCATGATTTGTTTTTTTTGTGATGTTTCTGTTTAGTGCATTATACACTTATGCTAAGTTATGACAAGGAACTGGGTTTTGTTTCATGTATGTTGAAATAACTTCATCAAGTCGATATGCGATTTTGTTCACTCTGCTTGGTGTTAGTTATTAGGGAGGGTGTATCTCAATATGATTGCTTTTGTACGGTAATACAATCGTAGAGATCATACAGTTATTTTGTTGGACATAAGATTAAGATGTTTAAGTATTTGACTCCTTAGGTGCACTTCACCGTAATTTCATTATCAATAATCTATGCTCTATAGTCTATATGTTCGCATTTTTCTGGATTTATTTTCTCTAATTAGGATGGCGCAAAGTTTTTATTTTATAAATGATGTCCTTGCTTTTTTGTGAACAGTTCTTGTCGTTATTGAATGAAGATGCTGCTTTTAACTGTGAAGTTATCCGGGATTGTTATGAAGCTTTTGCCTTGTATTGCTTTGAGAGATATCTCATAGCCTGCTTAGGTATGTCCTCTGGTGCAAAACTTGTATTGTAAACATATCATTATGTAATGCTAACATTATATTGAGTTACAAATCATACCTTCTTTTGTGGCCCTTCTTTTGGCATTCTAAAAGTTGTGTTCCAAAATGTTATCTGTTCAGTTAGTGAATAAATCACTTGTACACTAAAGATGTAAAAGGTTCGAATCCCTCGATGCAGTTGTGCTTAAATAACTCATTGTCTCATTCTAATGAATGGCTTCTATAGCAATGAACAATGTTATCTCAACATTTAGATCTTTCATTAATCATTAACTTAGATTATCCTTGGGTCTTTCTAGTCCTCGGGTCTTCAAAACTAGAAAGAGTGTTAAAAGTGGAATGTTGAGTAAATGAGATTCTTGTTTTTTTATTGATTAACATTTTAGATATTTAAGATTTGATTGTTTGATGCTTATCTTTGTGCAGCATGATACTAGTATGTTATTATATAGGCAAAACAGTAATTATTTTGTGTTGATCACATTATTAGTTATTCTTTACATTTTTTTCTTTTCAAGAATAAAAGATGTACTAAGTTGATGGGCATATCAAATCCTGCAGGTGGGGAGGAAAGTACCATTGAATTTATGGAAAACCAGAACTGGATCACTTCTAGTCTACCTATTATAGATGAAACTTATGCTTATGGTGTTGTCGAGCACCCTTTTCCATTGAATTGTTGTCTGAGGGATTGGAAACTAGGCTCCGAGTTCTATCAAGGCGTGAAAATTGGCATCGTCCAATATGTATGCATGCTATTTTTCATTAAACAAAATTTAATGTTATGTATATGTATTGACTGCAATCTGAATGCCTATATCTGTAGATGCTACTGAAGCTGATATGTGCCTTACTAGCAATGCTCTTTCAGTCTTTGGGTGTATATGGAGATGGAAAGTTTGAATGGGGTTATGCGTAAGTTTTTGCTTTGAGGCTCTTTAGTGTACCATTTTGGTGTGTATTTACCCAAGATAGTTTTTTTTGCTAATCAATTTATAATCTGCTTGCAGTTATCCATATTTGGCAGTTGTTCTCAACTTCAGCCAGACTTGGGCCTTGTATTGCCTTGTGCAATTCTATTCTGTTACCAAGAATAAGTTGGCACCTATTAAACCTTTGGCTAAGTTTCTGACATTTAAGTCAATTGTGTTCTTGACATGGTGGCAAGGTGTTGCCGTAGCTTTTCTTTTCTCTTTTGGAGCTCTGCAAGGGTCACTAGCACTGGTTCTGAAGGCACGTATACAAGACTATATTATCTGTATTGAGGTGTGGGAAGTATTTCATAAGCAACCTTCCAATTTAGATAATAAAGATTCTAGACAATGCTGAATTTTACTATCCTTATCCTCAAATTTCCAATATACTTGTTATTCAGATGGGCATTGCTGCTGTGGTACATCTGTATGTGTTTCCTGCTGTACCTTACAAACGTGGAGAGAGATGTGTAAAAAATGTAGCTGTGCTGACAGATTATGCATCATTAGGAACTCCACCAGATCCAGAGGAGGTTCGAGATAGTGAACGATCAACTCGAGTTCGCTTTTCTCGGCAAGAAGACAGAGTGCAAACTCCAAAGCTCCATCAGAGTGTTCGTGATGTGGTCATTGGTAGTGGTGAAATTGTGAGATCATCATACTTGCTTCTCTATTTACTCAATTAATGCACTGCATGAGCTTTTCTTTTGGCCATCACCATAAATAACTGTTAATTTGATATTTTTTCTAGATTGTCGATGACATGAAGTTCACAGTATCACACGTTGTAGAACCGGTTGAAAGAGGACTTGCAAAGATCAACAAAACTTTTCATAAGATATCCGAAAATGTGAAACGGTATGATGAGGAGCGTAAGAAGTCGAAAGATGATACCCATCTCGTCCCTCTGATCTCAGGAAAAGAATTCTCGGACGTGCATGACAACCTTCCTGAAGGCAGTTTGAGTGACAGCGGTGTTTCGGATGGGAAGAGGCCTCGGTACAAATTTAGAAGTTCGTCTTGGTTGAAACACAGATAACATATTTTTATCACAGGTGACTATCTCTAACTGCACTTGCACATTATGAATTTACCCTCTTGACGACTTTCTTTAGTTCAAGTGGGCAGTTTGAGTATCTACTTCTTAGGTTAGGCGTGACGATGCAGGAAAATACATCTTGTAAATCTGAGTAACCTTTTAGGTTTCTAACCGCGACGAGACATTGTTTTTATGGTGTCCGGTCGCATTGTTTCGTAGGAATACAAACTGGCACTTTGCAGAGTTGAACTTTCCTTTACTGGAATAGTTTGTAATTCATCAATTGAAGGATATTCATGTAACAAACATCATATGTAATATCTGATGCAGTTCTATGATCAGTTCTGCAAATGTTTGGTCCTCAATCAAATGTGTTTCTTGATCTTGTAGATGCTTGCTTGAATCATAAATGTGAATTTATATGGAAGCAGCATAGTGAAATCATCTTCTTTGTGGTACTAATGTGTTTTGAACTATTCAACTTTTAACCTATTTAACTGTGTAAGAATTGATAGACCCAACGATAGATGTGAATTTTAAATGGTTAATTAAGTGTTGAGATTAAGATGATCGCTTATTTTTTGATTAAAACAGAAATTCGTAATATTGAGCATTAGAAATTATCAAACATAATATTCTACTATCTATTAAAATCACAATACAATAGTAGTGGTAATATATCTAGAAAAAAAACCATAAAATTAGTACTATTACTTTCTTAGAGCATCTCCAATGGCGGCGAGCTGGCCGGTCCGGCGAAAAAATCGGCGACCCGACGCCGATTTTCCGGCGCTGGCCGATCCGCTCGCCGGTCGGCTGGCCGCCATTGCAGGCTCCCAATCGGCGAGCGATCGGCCAATTCAATTTTTTTTTAATTTTGGGGTAGCCGGGTCGAACAACGACCTCAACGTACTCAACTCGTCGCCCCTTTTCAACGAGCAGTGCCAGAGCGTCGGTCCGGCCATTAGCTTTATCGCCAACAAGGACGTGGAGCGCGCATTTGGTGTGCTCCAGTCTCGATGGGCGGCAATTAGGGGTCCAACGCGTTTGTGGCATGTCGACTGCATTGCTGATATAATGTACGCCTGTATTAGCTTGCACAACATGATTGTCGAAGATGAAGGTGTACAACTGACTAGTTGGGCCAATGACGATGCTAATGAAGCTGGCTCAAGCCACGGCGTTGCCGCCCCCAACGTACGAAGAGGGTACCTCACGATGAAGTCGGCCGCCTCAAGGCACATGCCGACATACACCAAGTGGATGCTCATATTCGACTCCAAAAGGATTTAATTGAAGAGTTGTGGGCACAGAGGACTGCACGTAGTTAGATTTTTTTTAATTAATGTAATTTTTTAATTAATGTACTTTTTTTAATTTAAATATTATTATTGAATTTTCTCGTATTTGTGTCGTAAATTTAATTCTGTATTTTGTGTGATTGTTAATTATTTATTTTTTATAGTTTTGTTTATTGTGGCTAGCCTATTGCTTGTCCAGCTGTTTATCCGGCAGGAGGAGTTCGTGGCTAGCCTATAGGCCAGCTTAAAACCATTGGAGATGCTCTCCTTATCAAGTAGCCAAAGGGTAAGCCGTAATTCAACATAATGATTAGGGTTTTGAATATTTTTCCTTTTATAAATGAGGAGCCTACTCTCTTAATTCCGCTGAATGCATCTGCTTAGGGGTGGGTCGATACGATATATCGTATCGAAAACGTTGTATCGTATATCGTATCGAAAATATCGATATGAAAGAATTTCATATCGTTATCGTATCGAAAGTTTCGATATATCGAACTTTCGATATGGAGGATATCTATATCGTTATCGTATCGATATTTCGATATATCGTACCGAAATTCGATATATCGTACCGAAATTCGATATATCGAAAATATCGATATATATCGTATATTCGATATAAAACGATATATCGAAAATATCAATATATATCTTATATTCGATATAAAACGATATATCGCGATATAAGGAAATTCATATCGTTATCGTATCGAAAACTTACCATACGGTATCGTTTCGTATCGAAAATTACGATATATCGAAAATCCGATAATTTTTCGATATTTTTCAATACGATACGAGTGAATAGTGATATATCATTTTTTCGATATTTTTCCCCAGCCCTACATCTGCTATACTCTCTTGTTTTTGCTCTGTTTCTTTTGACTCTGAAATTAGGCCGTTTTTGAAACTTGAAATCAGTTTGATTTCGAAGGGCGGTGATGAGAATGTAGATAATGTCATGCACCACTCCGACGATCTTCGTGTGACGACAACATCTCATACCCAAACAATTTCTGACCCCTTATCTCTATTCCATTTTATTTTTCCAAATGTTATCTCAATTTGTAATATTTTTTCCAAAATACTTATTTTATCATAGATTTGTTTGATGGGATCTTTCTTATGAAAGTTCAAACCATGATGCGGACCGTACAGCATTTCAATGCTTCTGGGGATAAATTTTGGTGTCTGATGGTTCTTCATTTTTTTTGGATAATTTCTGGAAATGTTGTCAAATTAAAATTAGTTTATTCTATTTTTGGATTAATTCAAAATGTGTACTAGTATTTAGCAGTATGTTTGATATCGGTATTTTTTTTCTATAAATAATCTCGGATTTTATACCGCTTTTTGAAATTGTTGAAGCTAATCGTTCTATACTTGGTCGAAATCTAATACTGTTACAAATTGTTAAATTCGAAACAATTCAGCTTCAATAATTGCAAAGTCTTAATCACAAAATCCTTATGCCATTTTAAAGTAATGTTCTTGTAAGCAGAAATTTATTTTACTTTATTAAACTAATAATCCACTAGTAATAAATTTAGTAGTGATGAATCTTTACCTATACCACTACCTCATTGTAAAAAGAGAGTAAATGAAATGGTTTGTATTGTTAGCCGAAAGTGAACAATATAGGAAGTAGTAGAAGAAAAATAACGTCACATGCATTAAAATTTAAATGAGATTAAATTTTGTAAATGGATCAAAATTGAAAATTTAAGACCATTGATCCTTCAAAAAATAAGTATAAAAAAAATATATTTATATTTCATCAACTATGCAGCTTATGTTGTGTAAACTCAAAAAATAAATTAAGACAAAAGTTATTAAGCCCAAGGCAGCCAACCAGGAAATGGTGCAGTTCCACAATAACTGAACAACCCCTTGATTTCCGGGCATCCATTAGGGTACGGGATCGACCGGTGAAAGGGATCGCGCCCGAGCTTTTTGCGGCTCAACGCACCTAAACAACCATAAGGATCTTCTTGAAACTGAGACCTCACCAGGGCTTCGCCTTTCAGTGCAGCTTCTCTTGAGTTTTGAGAGGACGCCGTGCCTGAATACAGGAACCGGAACTCTGGAAACCTAATCGCCAAACGGTGTAAATGGACGAACCTCTCCTCCTTAAAGTCGTAGCCTACCACCTGAGTAAAGCCATAGGCAGTTCAAATACTCCTTGGTGGACAAGTTCGTAATCAAATCTTACTTAATTCACTAAACAAAACTTTCTCAATCTTGTGATGATGAAAAGAAACGCTTTATTTAACTTGGGACATATGGAGTATGAATAATAGGAATATTAGAACTAAATATTACACAAATTTTTGTAGTTTAAATAATTGAAAGAAATGCTTTTTAGTTCGGAAAAAAGCACACTTTACAAATTTTAACTACCAAACTCAAGAGTTTGAGATTTTACAATTTAGAGACAGGGAAGTGTAATGAACTTACAGTAATGTTGTGTGGATATGTGCCGGTAAGCTCCCGAAAGCGACAGACGCTAAAGAGAAGATTCTCAAAGCTATCTCGAGCATGCTCTTCAGTTAGTGCTCTACTTCTCACGCTGTCTCGTTTGCCTGCAGAATTTTTGACGGTCGGGATATAACCATGAGATGCATTACTAGAAAATAATCAGCAATCTAACATCAAAATAGGTTTCTTTGGTATTAGTCTAACACTGTATCGAGACGAGTAGCCAAAATCCATCAACCTCAGAAAGCCATACGAAAGCAAAAGATTACTAAATAGCAATCATCTGAGGGAAATATCAAAGCGAATACCAAGTTCAAATGTTACCACAAGTCTAATAACTTTCTAAACAATATGAGTCAAATGATGAGCTAAAGAATTAGAGTATATGATTGAGGTCAAGTACCACATAACACAGATTGCAGAACAAACTCTTTCGTACTTCAAATGATGTACATACAGATCAAACAAACAAAGTCCATGAGGTTTGAGTTCTCTCACCTACTTTCCATAGTCCTAAAATGATAAATGATCTTATAACTTCATCAATAATTGGGAATGATCAAACAAACAAATTCCATGAGGTGCAAGTTCTCTCTTCTACGAGCAATACTTGTATTTAGTTTCAAAGACAACTAGTTATTTAGTTGTACAAGTTTCGAAGAATCTTTGGTTGCAATAATATCACAATATTCACTCATACCACTTCCCAAAGGGAATAATCCAAAACCATCCCGATCCTTGTACTTAACCACGTCAATTTGGTTCTAGAGAGATCACCAATGTAGACCAAGACTTCCTAGCTAGGATCCAGAAATGGCATCAAATTATCTCACTTAAATCTGTCAAGGACTAATAGCCATGCTCGAGTCCAGGAAACACAGATAAAACAAGAATGCAGACGAAGTGAGATGTGGAAATGTTGCAACTTAGGTTATTCTAGAATACGAAAAAAGGATGCTAACTTTCCAGTAGAGACAACAAGTTACACATATCATCTTAAAAATCCAGAAAAAATTACTTTTAACAAAAACTTCACAGCTCGAACGCTCAACAGCATCAACCAACAAACAGTAAGTGACTTCAAGAACTATCATTCAGTCCAATTCATGAATCCATGCTTCACTAATATATACTCAAACATCAAAATCATATAAGGTTGATCATCAACATTAGTTTCCATCTCACCAAAACCAGCCACATCCACACAACTTACAAAAACTACAAAAATTGAAACAAGAACTCACCAAACCATTGCTTGGACTCCGCCACGGTCCAATAACTCTGAGCTTCGCTCCGTGGACCAGCTTCCTTCCGAGTCTCACCCCCACTGAACAAGAGCAACGCTGCATCATCCTTGGCTGCAATCTCCACTCCCCTCTCAATATGCGTGACAAACGTTGCAGCTTGCCCCGGATGCTTCTGATACGGCTCCAAATACCAAGCATCCTCCTTATCCACCTTCTCACAGCTACTACTCGTGTAAACCGAATGCCCGGCCACCATCACAAGATTCCTCAAGCTACCAAAAGGGTAACTATCTCTATCCGCATTCCTATCCACTACCCCATAAGAAGACATCATTCTCACACCTCCATCATACACCGAGAACAAAATCAGGACAGCAATGCCAATTGACAAGAAAATCAAGAACACCAGCAAAAGGGGGTGGAGTTTAACACAATGATGTATCCTATTTCCTAGCGATTTGATCATTCTCAAGAGATTATTTTTTGGCTTTCGTGATTTCTTAGGAATCCCAGATTCCAAGTCAAAATCCCTCCTTGGATATGCTTGGAATGACTTGGGACTATTGCTAGCTCCAAATGAATAACTTGGCTTCATAGATTAGATAAATCAAATCCAAGAACCTAGTGCAAATGTGTGCAACAAATCAAGAAAAATAACAGTGGACACCATGAATTTCAAGCATGCCCTTTTCAAATTTCAACACCAATAAATGAGGAATTCGCAACGTTGAGAGTGAAAAAGTTGGGGAATTGACGAAGCCGGTTGGGAATTTGGTCGAATGAAGTGAAATTCGAAGTGATTGTAAATCTGAATTGGGTGATTTCAGATAATGAGCTTTTGATCTTCAAGAATAATGCAGCAGTGCTGAATTCGACGGAATCGATAGAGAAATGAGAGATCAAACAAACAAATCACAGTGATTTAGGGTGATTTGTAATTGATGGGATCTAGCCAAGAATGAGTCAACTGAGAATTTGTTGCTTTCATTTTACATAAATCTGATCAAAATGAATTGAAAAGGCGTTTTTGTACTTAATTTAGGATATACTTATGAATATAATTTACTTATTCTAGCATAGACTTTGAGAATTGACTTTCGAGAAATAATTAAAATCAACGTTATTTTATTTTCTAAATTTATGTTCAAAACATCTTCTGTGTTTTGAGTAACACAAAAGTTGTAATTTAATACTACTATCATTATTACATAAATTTAATATTTATTATCTAAATTCAACCAAATTTCTTGAAGATTAAAAATAAATGCTGGTTAATTAGTTTATAAACTGAATTTTCAGTATTTTAAAGTTTTAATTTCGATTTTGATTTACTTTTGTACAATTTTTGTTTTTTTTTTAAAAAAAAATTATTGTCTGATATATTTTTTGTAGCTTTAACTTCGAGAAATTTTCAATTACTATAACTTTGTAAAAAATTGAAATATTTCAAAAATGTTAATTCTAGAATTTTTTTATAAATAATTTAAAATTGATATTATAAATTTAAAATTAAAAAACAACACTAAATAAATCAAATTAATGATATAAACTGAAAACAATTGAAACTTAAATCTATATAAATGCTTCCAAAACCCAATGGAATTGCAAATGCTATATTGGACTTGGGCTACACCAATTAATTAGGCTACATAGTCCATGTATCTTTATTTTTTGAGTCGCTTGAAATTCATAATCTGCATCGAATATTTTAGAAAATATAGTCCAATAATTTGGAGCTTTGATATATAATAAATATTGGTCCTTGCAGATAATGAATGAACAATAAATTTAGCCCCACTTAAGGTTGTGAGTTATGTGATTCTTGATTTTTCTACCAAACCACTATCAACATTCCACCTTCTTGTCTTCAATACAATTACTTTACATATGTTATATATGGAAAAAAATGTATTTTCTATGAAATTTTGTATTTCATTGAACTTATTTATTTATTCTTCATAATTTATTTCATTGTTTGGTACTCGTATCATATTATTCTCTTTTTAGTCACACTACTATAGAAGTAATGGGGCCCATTAATTACTGAAATTAATTTGGTCCATGAATATTTGGAAAGCCCAACACGGTTTCTAAGTTCGTGACTCTATAAAATTTCTTCTGTTTTTCTTTTGAAATGGAGTACTATATAATACTAGTAATATTCTTTAGTTACGTATAAATAATACTCCCTCCGTCCCATGTTACTTGCACGGTTGCTTTTCGGCTCGTCACAAATTCCTTACACTATTTATAGTTTAAGTAAGAATTAATGCATTTAACGAATATGCTAGATTAAGTTAAGATCGCATTTATTAAGTGATGTCTCATTACACTTAAAATTCTAATTTAATTATAGTAAAAAATCAATCCAAAATTTACGGCCTAAAATGAAAAGTGCGAGTAACATGGGACGGGGGAGTATATAGAATGCATATAAATAATGCGGCAAAGAGCATATTTGTACATATAATTAATATTGAGTTCACTCGTGCTCTGCTTTGAATATAGTTTATTTAAGTGCTCCAACCACTCGTACTTAAAATGTTTGGTTATGGCGACTGACAAGGAGTATAATATTTCGAAGATTTAATAAAATTACGTAACTTCGAGTTTAATTTGTGTTTTGATTTCAAAATAAATTTTAGTGAGAAAGTTGTGAAATACCATCGTTTTGGGTTTCAGAAGTGAAATGTCTGGCTATGCCATAATATACGAGGGGTGTTTTGTTGCTCAAGATTAACTTGTCTTTAAGTTGTTCTAGATTGAATTATTGGTTCGAGATGCATTGTCTCGAAATTAAGTATCGGGCCCTCAACACTGAAAGTTAGCTAGAAAAATCATAAGTTTTGAATTTATTTGTAGTTAGACTAAGAATGTTGTACTCCATTCGTTTACGAATAGTAGTCTCATTTCATTCCGGCACTGGTTTTAAGAAACGTTAAGAAAAAAGTATGTGGAAGAAAGTTAGTAGAATGTAGGTCTTACTTGTTTATACTTCTATTAGTTTTAAATGATATGAGTGGAATGAGTTAGTGGAATGTGTGTTCTCTTTACCATTTATAGTAATTATGAATCGGACCAAAATGAAAAAACGGGACTCCTATTCGCGGACGGAGGAAAATATCTAATATAACAATCGGAAAATTTTACGCAAACCTCACCATCAATAAGCTAAACAATATAGTCTATTCACGAAGAAAATAGTTTAACAATACTATATTACATGTAGTTCATCGGAAAGTTCGGAAATTTTCTAAAATTATGGGACAAACCAAAATTTGACAAAATTTAATGATTTTCATATAAATTACCCAAAACAAACCCAAATCAACCCCGAGCTAAACAATACAAAATCATACTGTATTATTTCTGCTTAATAAACCATTTCATTATGTAAATTACGCACTTTCATCAGTATTTCTCAAAAAAGAAAACAAACAAATTCCAAACAAAATCACACCTTAACACATGTCTAATCTCAACCATACTAGTAGTAGTTGTATTAGTTACGCTAGACACAAATCAAGAATTCAACCAAGTTCCACACTACACCCACCAACAAAAACTAAAATAAACCAAAATTAATCATAAGCCGACAGATCCCAATTGTCACTCATCAAATCCTCGTACGACATTCTCATCCGATCGCCGCCGCCGCCACTCCAAAACACCTCCTCAAATCCCTCCACCTCCACCAACGGCCACTCCAGCTCCGGAAACATCTTAAAATTCTCCGCCGCCGGCGGAAACACAGAGGCCTCCGGAGGAGCGGCTGGGGGAGGGGTGGAGGGGCGGGTTTTGCGGGAGCCACCGCCGATGGGGACGTTGCGGAGGGAGCCGCCGCGGGTCCAGTAGCGGCGGCAGGACTTGCAGAAGTAGCGAGGCTGGGAGACGCTGTAGTTGTTGTAGTAGCAGAACTTGGTGTTGGAGGAGAAGCATCTCGGGCAGCTTGGAGCCACGACGTCGTTGCTCGGCCTCCATTTGTTGATTAGCAATGGGGGCTTGGTGTGATCGAAGAAACGGTGGTTGAAGCTTGATGATGAAGGTCGCATCTTTGTTTCAGCTTGTGTTTTTGGATGTGTGTTGCTTTATTATACTCCATATAGAGATATATATAGAGAGATGGTGTAGGGTAGTGTGGAAATGAATATGCATGTGAGAACAAAAGTCTTAGTTTTGAATATATATTGTTTGTTTGTTTGTTACTAGAATCTTATTATTGGTTTGTTTGTGTTTTTTTTTATGTTATGGGATTTTGCTAGGGGCAAATTGTCGAAAAAATGTGGAGTTAATAATTGGTCAAATTCTGGTCTGTTTTGCATTTAAAAATCAATCAGAAAAAATACGATATTTGAATTGGTTTCGCGACTAAAAAATCTGGTCGCCCACGTGCAATATATTATCGGCGATTTGGTGGTTTATGAGTTGACGCTATTGTTAACTCGTTGTCCATGATGTCCATGTTTGATTTTCGGGCGGATATATTTTAGATACTAGCACAACTTTAAGCATATACATAGTTGGTGATTTGGTGGAAGGGTAATTAATAGTATGCAAAATATGCATATGAAATTTTTTTTTGTTATAGTATATTGTTTGCATGGTTGGTTTAAATGTATTTTTGGTCTTACAAGTATTCGCCAATTAAGTGACATTTTTAGTGTAATTAGTTTTGCTATATAGAATGCATAAATTTACTTTGGTAGGGGATATTCAATTTATACACCTATAAAATATAAAAAAATTGATGATAATATAAGAATAAGAAAAATTAAGTCTCAATAGTGTATGTGTCAAACGTTTTAAAATATTGGTGGAGAATTTTGAGACTGCAATTCAATAATAGTACTCTTTTGTCCTAAAGTGAGTTGGTTGGCAAAAATTGAAATAAATTTACGCACTATGAAGTACAATAGAAATGATGAAATTGTGTACGGAAATTTAATTGAAGCTCTAAATTTTTTATAAGTTAGATTTATAAAACACACTATTCTATAATTAATAATGTAGAGATTACTCTACATCTATTTATAAGGTAAAGCCTACACCCCTAATTAACATTATTCTTAAAATTTCCATTGTATACCGACTATATATAAGTACTTTCAATTAATAATTAAAAATTTTGACAAACAAACAATGGGAAGAAAACAAGTGTGACCGAAAGGTGACTAGGAAAATCTAAAATAGTGGACCAACTAGCTAGTAGCATTGTGGTATATATGGAAAATATCACTTTTAATCTTGAAATTAAAATTTTATTATAAATGTCTTTAACTTTTAAATTATTCATTAATTTAAAAATTAAACTATGGTCTTTACATAAAAAAAATCCATCATCCATTTACGACTCCATTAAAAAGTATCGATCAATTCGATTAATAACAGAATAGAATAGTCTATTAACATGAAATACGGAGTATAACTTGTTGAATGCCAATATGCATTTTTAATAAATGACATGACACAAAACAACGTTAACCATAATACTTAAATGAAAATTTCCATATTGAATTAATTAAAAGAAAATGACATCATTCTTTTAAATAATAGGGCACATCTTACATTCAAAATAAAATAAAAAATTTACACAGTGACATCCAATTATGGGCAACATTAAAATTTGAAGTACGTAAATACGAATGCGTGATATTTTTTATACAAAAGTCAATAATTTGGAATTAATTTAATTGAATATTTTTTATTATTTGAGACATTATATTTAAAAAAATGTGTATATTTTTAGTTTAGAATGAGCAAATCAACAAAAGATTGTCACCAATAGTATGTGCAAAATATTAGGCAAGTTCGACGCACACATTCAGTACCTAAATCGCTAAGTAAATATAAATAAGAATAAACATCAACAAATTATATAGTACTAGTAGCTAATATATAGTTCCATAATTATCAATTGCATTATCCCTTTTTTATGGTAAATAGATATCGATGTTCAAATTCGAAACCGTCACATTCTTATCCATCAATATTGCCACTTATGCTCAATTTTGGCACCTTCTTTTTTATACACTTGAAGATGATATCGATATACGTATTTCTAACATAAATATCAATCTATCAAGTGCAAATTGCAGGAAAAATATATAATTAGCAAAAAAGAGAAGCTTTGACCATCCCTTATCCAAAAATTTGCAAATATTTGGGATACATTTCTCCTCTAATTAATAAATGCATTTTTTTTCAACAAAGCAGATGTTATGTTAAATAAATATAAATTTAAATACATAAGGAATAATGGGTGCTTAATAATTTTTTAAATGCAAACTTTACTATAGTGTATATATATTTTCATAATATGATTACAAGAACCCAAGTTGTACTCGATTAGGGATGGGAATTCATGAGAACGAAGACTTCATGTGGAGTGTTTTTTTTGTCATTTTCGTGTATACATGGCACATGCAATACAAATACCTAGAGGCCTAGATTTGATTTGAAATCTCCATTTTACTTTGAGATTTTTTTCTTTTACTTCTATTTGTTTTCAAATTCTAACTATATATATCTATTACAATAGCATCTTATTTTGACATGCTAGTAGGCTCAAATTGAAAAATCATGACTCCAACACAATTCACAAACATAATTGTCATTAAAGAAGGTAGAGACGCTTACAGTGACAGTCGGTAGATGCAACATCCGATGGAGTATGGAGCCTGAAAGGAAAGTGAATTAGTCTACGACACCAGCAATATGTATTTTAGGGCCAATCCGACCAGAATCCGCTACTTTTTGCCTAAGTATTACCCGTGTGATGAAATATATGGATTGACCGCTCCTAGACGTAGTCGCGTAGATAAACATCATATCAAACTGAATAAACAATTTATGTACACTTGTTTTTAGTATTCATGGTTACTTCAACGTTGGCATTAAAAGTGCTTTCGGCAGTAAGCTGTGGGAGAGAGAGGCGACCATTTGTTTGTGACCCACCCTATTCTTCATATCTCACCTCACTAGTTGTAGACAGAGATTGTGCATATTGAACTAGTGTGACATGTTATAGAGTCCATTTTAAATGTGTTACATAGTATCTTTTCCTCTCTTACACCTACTTAGACTTAAGGGTTGCATTGCATGTGGTTGGTTCTTAGCTAGAAATGGGCATGCAAAGAAGGCCCATAATTTGATGAGATGTGATTGGTGAACCAAATTAGAGAGATGTTTGTTATGAGGGTCATGTGCCACCTAGGGCTAAACATTTTGTGTCAATAGTCTCATAGTTGATTAAAGAATCCAAAATTATAAAATTGCAATCAAATTCAAACTAGTTTTGCTTGGATGGAAAGAGAATTAAAGAGGATTTAATGAAACGAGTATAATTAATTTGTAATACAAATCGAGCTAATATCAAAACTAAAAATAGTGGCACGAACATGTAAAATTACTACATTGACAATGACATTAATAGTAATATTCTTCCTAAGAGGCTACTACATATTTCAAAATAGAGTAATAAATTGAATAACCTATTGAATAATAGAAACTTATAAATTTAAAGTGTTTACCTAAATTTTAAAAATAAACAAACTAAGAAAATAATAGTGATCGATGAAACTCAATTACTTACAAGAAAGAGCAAATTAAATGGCCCATATCTCAAGTCTTTCAAGACTAATGGCCCACAAACAAATGGATCGAGTCAATATGATTGGGTGTAATTACTCCAATTAGTTGAGTTTATTTAGTTTCCTAAAGTCTCAAATCTTAGTTGAATATTGAGGACTCTTGTGATAAACAGAGCTTACTCCCTCTAGCAAATGTCTTGTAAAAAAAAACTACAAAAAGTTTCATTTCCAACTAATGAACTATGTTAATTTAATACTGAGAGCTCTATTCAATGGGCATTGACATCAAATTTTTAATAAATTAAAATAAATAAGAGTAATTATATCTTTTTAATTAATTGATGGCTCAACTTATTTCATTACTAAATCAGTACTAACAGAAATCAATACTTTCTCTCCTAAACTATTTTAAAACATTAGTGATACAAATTAAAATATTATCTCCTAAATATTTTAAAACATTGAATTGATCATGGTTGTCCCTTTTTAAATTATTTTGTAAGAATTCTAACGAATTCTATTTGTATATATATTAACAGTAAAAAAATTTATAATACAATCAATATTATTTGTTATGTATATTTTTTTAAAAGGATCAATAAATGGTTCATCATATATCCGTGGTGACTCATACCCTCAACCTATTGGATGATCGATGGAGAAACGTTTTATCAAGTGAGATGTTCTTCTTCGTCTAGTTACCGTTTATGGATAAGTCTTCTACATATATTGAATAAGTGTTTTATCTTTGTTAAAGCACTAGCAATATTTTAATTAAAACTAATAAAAGTTTTTATTAAGAAGAAACAAGACTCAAAGTCTTATTTTAATTTGGTGTGGGTCACACGTGCGATTTCATTGTCCATTTCCAAGCTGATATGCGACAATTTCAACTAGAAACCTCTAAGACTGAGATAGTGTCAATATATAAAACGAGTTGACTTAGCCAATACACTCTCATATTCCTACTCATTCAAATATTTTCTCCTACATATACATACACACATCATTTTTCGACAAATTAACACTCATCACTCTTTCCCGCCTCCCAACCGCCGCCAACATGTCCGACGCCGCCGCTTCCCGCAGTCTCCGTGGGGCCCGCCCCTCGTCGCTTAGCATAAGCAAACAATCCCATAACATAACAAAGCAAAAGGCTGCGCCGCCGCCAGCAGAGGCAAAATCTCACCGCCGCCACCCTCCACCGGTAATAATCTACGCCGTCTCTCCCAAGAAAATCAACGTGGAGCCCGGAGAGTTCAAGGCGGTCGTGCAGCGCTTAACCGGCTTGAACCCCTCCTCGTCGGGGCCGGCGCTGATCGACGCTCCGCCGCAGCCGGATTTTGGAGGAAACGGCGGCGGAGTGTTCCCGGTTGAGTTTTCCGGCTGCGGCGGCGGCTTTGGGATGCCACAAAATTTATTGTGGAATGGAACTGATTTCGATAATTTGCATGGAAACAGAAATGTGAATAATTTGATGATGAATTTAGCTTCTTCTTCTTCTAGTAATTTTGACGTTATTAATTATTTTTATGATATCTAATTATTAGTCAATGATAAATATGTTAGGCCTCATGTATTAAAAAAATTAAGTCCAGTGAGTTTTAGTCTTTTAGTCAATTGTTTTTTTATTAACAGAGTTCTGTTTTAATTACTTATGTCAAAATTGATGATATGGCGATTGCTTGGAATCTAGCTTATTTACGTGTATATTACTAGTAATTGTTAAAGATTGTGGTAGCCGTAATTTTATTTCAAAATCGTCACTTATTTGTTTGTATTGTTTTTAGTTTTGATTATGTAATTTTTACTTAATTATTAATAATAACAAAGTTTCAACAATTAAATTTTGTAAATTATTGTATTTATCACAACCGTATATTTTACACATTTCTTAAGAACCAAAATATATTTCACCTAGAATTTCATATAGATTTTACACATTTCTTAAGAATTTTTACAGTAGAGCTCAATTCAACAAGTACGAAAACTATAACCACTGCATTTGCTTAATGGAGTACTGGGGCTCTCCCCTCCAAAATTTGTTTCAACAACGCCATTTTCGTCCATGCGATCTCTACGCATCACCGGGTTGTAACTAGACGGACAGCGTGATGCTTCCCGAGCCTGCTTTTCCCTAAAGACCCCCCACATATAATATTTGCCCTGAAATCCTGCACACAAAAAAAGCAACCATGTCAAAGAGAACTTTGTTTTTTCGTCACATGGCTTTATGCAGTATTGTTAAGTGGAGAAAGAATAAAGTAGAGAGATTGATATTTCTATTTTAAAAAAAGAGTAACTGTGACTGGGAGTGGACGGAGGGAGTGTTTACGTACTCCAGTGTGATAATGGCAGTTTCGTCGAAGGAAACACCAAAAGCTCAGCATTCTTAACAATGGCTTTCAGAGCAAGATCCTCTTCCACCATTTCATCAACAAGGTTATCATATAATCGCTCGCTTCTATACCAAAAAAACAGTGTAATTCCCGTTAATGTAACGTGAAGGTAGTGCAACAACATGTTTAACAGCAACGAAGAATGATGTCAAACCTTTCAGATGGAAAGAAATAGAGTGCGATGTTTCCAGCACTCGATTCTGAGCTCTCGAAACGTGGTGGCCAGACATGAGATCTTGGCAGCATTTCTAGGTGGAGCAGTGGTATAAACTGGCGTGCCTCGTTGTATACTTTCTGGCATGCCGATATAGACATGTGAGCCATGATATCCTCGAGTATTTCATCTCCATTGTTGGATATACTGAAACTTCCCCTGTTATTAAGTAGAAGTTAATTCTAATAAATGCAGAAAATAACTTCGATGTAACAACTTTACCATGTTTATTATTTTTCTCACCTCCAAATTGGTTCCATGACTGGTTCGGCTCGGATTTGGCAATCATTTGAATCCTTCGGAAACCCATCACAAGTTGGATTGATGCTCCTTCTCTCAGCAGTCATGCAAGCAGACGGAATTCCTGAGTCGAACCCTTTGTGTTTCTTGACACGTTGAGCAGACAGAGGTTCACGCTCGTGGCTGTTGAGATTAGCTGCAGAAGGCGTGTCAGGTTTCATATTCTTTGAACTTCCCAAAGAAACACTGTCTGACGAGAAACGAGATAATGCAGGAGTAGTCTTGACATCTGACCTGCGATGCAGGCCGTAATATCTCTTCAGAGAGGCCGTAACGCCCTTCATATCTTCCGATAATGTAGATTCACTAGCCAATTTAGCACGCTCGCTGAAGCCAACATTAGTGCATTTGTTATGAGGCCTATCCGAGGTGTTACTACAAAGTGTATCCCGGCCTTTTCTCAGGTCGGATACTGGACTCGTACTTCTCTTTTCCACGGCACAATCTTTCCGAGATGTATCATCAGCCGATAACGTACTCAAAACCAGATTATCCTCGATATTTTCCTCCTTGTACGAATGGGAAGATCTCTGCTCACGTCTTTTGCTTTCACCTGCTGAAAGAACGATAGCATCGTCTATCATTCTCAAGCCCGCAACGTGACAGTCACTGTCAGTTGCAGACAGTTCAACCAAGTCCATCTTTGCACACAGATCATTAGATCGAGACGCGGGCTCTTCTATCGTGATCACCACTACACATTTTTCCTTCGTTCCCGTTCCAGAGTCGCTTGGAATATGCTCTGAAGTTGAGCAGTTTCTTGTTTTGTTACGAGTGTCGTAATTTTTTAGGCGAGGCTGTTGGTTTTTCACCTCAGCTTCACAATCATCACACAACCATCGAACAAATTCATCGAATGACTTGGGTACTACGTTAAGGCAATAGCTGGAAACGAAGAAAAGTTTGAATGAAGTAATAAATAAATTATAAATTCTCCTCTTAAGAAGCTGCTCCTCCGAAAAGGGCCACAGGCCACAGTAAAACGATACATTGAACGTAGGCACATAAACATATATCTAACCTTAAAAAAACAGAAAGCAGTAACATGTCACGTTCAGCTGCCAACAGCTTGAAGATGTATAATAATTATAGATGATGAATGCAACCTAAGCTCATATTTCTGCATTTTCATTTTCTTTGGTTCATGGAGAGGTTAAAACTTTCAATGAGGAAATAGCGGGAGAAAGGAAAAACTTCATTATGCAACTTACCGATGCACAGCATATTTGAGGCATTTGACACAGTACACAAATGAATTACGGAATCCTACGTCACCACACTGCAAACATACTATCTCCTGCACGAGGAATTTATGCACAAGTTCATTATAACAAAAGCTGGTTCATATATATAGTTAAGTTTTCCATCGACATCCTAAATTGCAGTTAAAAATTGGAAAACTAAGCTGGCTGATAATTCTAGAAATCACAATCAGTCATTCAGTTGATTAACAATTGATATTTTCTATGTAACCGGGGTTCACATATCCAGTTAGGATCCTCTAGCATATAAAAATAAACAAGCAGACTAACTCAAATCTTATCTGAGAAGTTTTGTATAGGAGATCAAGTATCATTCATGTCGATAGAATATATCAAAACCACAAAAAAGTTCTCTTTTCATCTGTTCGTGAGGTATTCTGTCTAGTGATTTTCATTCGACCTGTTGTCTTTCGAGTCTAGACTTTCACTGCAGCATCAATGTTTCATCTGCTATTTGTCTTTAAAAAGTTCCAAAATGGAGTACTTTTTTAAAACTCATTTCCATTGAAATCACAGCCAGACTTCATTTAAACAATGAACAGTGGAATTCAAACTTGCAACGAAAATAATGCAAACAAACGATCAAGTCACAACCATTGAACAAAGTAATGAACATAAACTAACTTAAGCTTTCCAAGTAAGATTGCATCGACATTCGACAACCAGCTATATATTCATAGCAGAGACACGACAATGGAGACGATCAGCACATCCATACCGGGGTAGAAGGCCGTAGAGTCATGTTTCCACACGAAGGATATCGAGGATGATCTACATCAACTACGTCCACATCCTCACAATGCCAAGATATTCCTTTAAATCTGAAGAAAGGGTAAAACAAAATTGAAAGCTTAATCATTTCAACCAATAGATATTCACATTAGCTACATTATTATCCAGTAAAATCTAAGCAAACCCCTCCCTATTTGTAAACTGCAATCGAAATTCTCCACAGCAGAAATGATTTTTCCCAAAACAAAACCAATAACGTGTTTAATTTAATAAAAAAACACACACATTCACAATCCACAGAATCCCTAAAAAATGAAGGGCGACAGAAAATGGCAAGAAATTGACATGCAGCTGGGAATGCCATCAAACTCAAAAGGGGGAAACCGAAAACTTGAACGAAATTACTAATCGTGACAGCAGCTTTGAATTGAAGTAGAAAATTGAATAGTGACTCACTATCGCAAAAAAAACAGCGAGAATTATGTGAAAAGAGACGAACAATACGGAAAATTCAAGCTTCGTCATGTCATCAACGGATTAGAAATTTGGACAGAGCGAATTTAATCCAGAAAATCTGCGCGAGATTTCAATTATTTCTATCAGTTTGGTGAAATATTTTTCACATCAGAGTACATTTTGGACTGAAAGAAATCTAAATAGTTAGAGATAAACCGTAAACACTCTAGAAAAAGGAAATAGAAAAACTTTATTAATGGAGTACTTTTTAAAATATTACTCCCTCAGTACAAATAAAAATATGTACAACACGAAATTTAATACACAATTAGTATAAGGCCACAACGCGTCACGCGAGTGGCCCGTATTCCGTCACGAAGGGACGGGAAGGCGGCGTGACGCGTTACAGCGCCCCGTCTCGTCCCCAGCCCGTTCCGCGTTACGTCACGCCGTGACGGTTGGCGAGACGTCTCGCCACGCGCCGAGACGACGTGGCGCGCTCCGGTGCCATGCGTGACGCCCACTCGCGGCCCGCAAGTGGGCATCGTCACGCTGACGCAATAATTCATTTTTAAAAAAAAATCGAATTAAATAAAAAAATGAAAAACGGTAATATTACCGTTATATTACCGTTTTTTTAATTTTTTTACTCTATAAATACTCATAATTCATCCTCATTTCACACACAAATACACATCTATTCTTCCCAAATCATCTCCATTTCCTCTCCAATTTTCATCTAACCTCTCATCACAAAATGTCTGGCGATAGAAACTCTGGCGGTGGCGGCTCCGGCGGGTTCGATATCAACACGTTCGGCGACTGGTTACAATGTCCTCGATGGCTGGGCGGTCCGTTCGGCGCTATTGCAGCGCCCGGATCGCCCAGCGCACCGCCTAGCGCGAAAATTAATTTTTTTTTCCGAAACACTATATATACGCGCTTTGCTCGTCATTTTCATTCGCACCACTTGTTTTAACGAGTACTCTCTCTATCTTAATTTCTGTTCAAGATCAACAACGGGAAATGGATCTCAACAACGAGCCTAGTTCCGGGAGTAGCGGGTCACAAACTCCGACGATCCCTGTGGGAAGTGGATGGGGTCAGGTGCCCGGGTACTACAACATGTACCCGTGGCAGCAGATTATGCCCGGGGCCCCAATGGGGGGGAGTCCGCCGGGGGGGTTTCCGCTGATACCGGGGTGGGTACCCGGGATGCAGATGATGCCCGGGGGAGCACCGGCGACACAGTGGACTCCGGGGGTCGTACCGGCGACACAGTGGACTCCGGGGGTCGTACCGGCTACACAGGGGACTCCTGGGGGGTCCCCGGCGACGGCGGGGGATGTCTATCGCCCCAGTTTTGATTTTTCGACGGGGTCTTCGCACACATCGACCCAAACACCCTTGGGGTTTGATAGTTTCTCCTTAGATGAGTTGGGGTTTGATACTCTCGGAGCTCCGAAGACTCTAGTTCAAGGGGGGGCAGTGCCGGTGCGTGGCGCCCCAAAGAAGAAGGGCAAGAAGAAGGTCGGCGAGTCGTTGCAGCCGGGTGAGGAGGAGGTACGGAGGAGGTGGACGGACGACGAGAACGTCGCGCTCAGCAAGGCGTGGGTGAGTGTTTGCGACGATCCTCTCGTTTCGAACGAGCAAAGGATCGTCAACATGTGGGGCAAGATAGCAGCAGCCTACCAGAGATTTTGCCCGGAGGGGAGGCCCCGCAACGGGGAGGATTGCCGGAAGGGCTGGAACCGAATCAGGGCGGCGGTCTTCCGATTTTTGGGTTTGTACACCAACGCACTCCGCATGATGAGCAGTGGCCAAACGGAGGATGACTGCAGGAGAATAGCGGAGAAAGCCTTCCCACTGAAGGGTTTATACAAGGACTTCACCTACTGGAACTGCTATCTTGTACTGAGCGAGTCCGAGAAGTTCCGAGTAGGTGTCGACTCTGGCTGGCCGAAGAAGCAACGACTGAACTACACCGGCGATTATAGCGGCAGCATGGGAGGTTCCCACGACCTCCCCGAGACGACGCAGGAGTTCCCCACGTCGCGTTCGGTCGGTGGCCGACCTCGTCCGATTGGGAACAAGCGCGCTCAGCAGGCGGCGAGAGGGAACGCCGGGGCTTCCCAGGAGGTCCAGTCGGCATCCCCCCTTGGCCAATCCACCCAGGAGCTCAAATTCTTCGCTCGCGCCCAAACGCGCGCTCAGTTGATCAAGACGATGGCCGAATGGCGGGTGGCGACGGATCCCGTGGAGAAGAGCGTGCTTCAAACCTTGCTCATGAGCCTGCAGGACGAGTTGGAGGCTATACGGAGGGAGACCGGTGGCGGCGGCAGCGGCGTAGGCGGCGGAGGCGACGGCGATGGTGGCGGCGGCGATGGTGGCGACGGAGGCGACAGCGACGGAGGCGACGACGACGGAGACGAGGAGTGAATTGTCACTCTTTTTTATTAATGTATTTTTTTTTAAAATTAATGTACTTTTTTTAAATTATTGTACTTTTTTAAATTTTAATAGTATTATTAAACTTTTCCCGTATATGTCTCGTAAATTAAATTCCGTATATTGTGTGATTGTTAATTATGTCATTTTATATAATTGTTATTAGTGATGTGGCTGGGCTATTTATGATGTGGCTAGGCTATGGCTGGCCTATTTATGATGTGGCAGGAGGATTTTTAGTGCTGATGATGTGGCAATGGCTAGGCTATGGTTGGGCTATTGCTGGGCTATTCCTATTGTGGATGGCCTTAAATCCATTTTTCAATATTAATTTAATGATATTTAATTTATTATAAATTAGTATGAAAAGTAATACTCTATCCAACCTATTAAGATGATCCACTTTCTTTTTTTAAGTATGTCCCAGTCAAGATGATTCATTTGTAAAAAAATGAAATATTTTATCTCTACTTTAATTAGTCCATCTTTCTTACTCTATTCTCTTCACTTAACACACAAAATAAAATTGCATAAAATCTCGTGTTGCGCTTTATTGGGACTGAGGGAGTACTATTTACAATTGACAAATAAGATATAATTATATTCATTAGAACACTATAATATCAAAATGAATAATTACTATAAATTTAATGGAACTGGATTTGAAAAAATAAAAGTGGAAAACGAAGTGGTACACATTGAATTGCAAAAGATGGGAATCTAATATCGGACCCCCACTCTAGTGATATATTGGTACCTACATATTTGCTATTTATACTTACTATATTACTATTTCCATTATAATTAAAAATGCAAGGAAAAATATCAACAAATTAAATTTTAAGAGGCGAAGGACAAAACGGAATTAAGTAATCTCGTTGTGTCTTTTTTAGATATCCTCCAGTGTAATATTAAGACTGTCATATTTGACTCGCATTTCTATCATAAAACTAATATACAAAGAATTACTACATTTCACTTATTTTTCTTGACCGATATTCTTTCACATTTCTTGAAATTCGTGATAATGGCTGAATGTCTGAATCTATATATACTATGAAGAGCTTGTCATTTCATATCTCCACATGAACTGAACTCACTAGTTTTTTTTCTTTTCACATACATTGAGTGATGGCAAAATCATTTGATATAGTGAAAATGTTAGGAGAAAAAAAACCATATTTGGCCATGATATTATTAGTGCAGTTAGCATATGCAGGAATGGCCCTCTTTTCAAAAACAGCAATGGCTAAAGGAATGAATCCATTCGTCTTTGTGGCATATCGTCAAGCATTTGCTACTCTTGCTTTGCTCCCTTTTGCTATATTTCTTGAAAGGTTCATTCTCTTTTTCTCTTCATGTTATATGTTCTTAATTTAATCTGATTTTTTTTTTGCTATTTTTTTCTTAGGAAAACTGGTGATGTGTCATACAGTCTACTATGGAAAATATTTTTAGTTTCCTTATTTGGGTAAGTTATATACGATGTTCGTGTTTGCTTTTGATCTTTACATGTTTTGCCAATAGCCATTTGACAATGTTTGACCGTTTTATAGGATTACTTTGAGCCTGAACCTCTACGTATACGCGCTGCAACCTTCGGTTCGGGTAGCAACAACAGTGTTCCTGTATTCACCTTTGTCCTCGCAGTTGGCCTCAGGTACATCAACCAAATAGTATTATTATGTGTCGGACTGTGTATATAGTCATTTTGATCGGGATCTCGAGATTGTCTGACACGTGACTCTCCCGCTCCCGTGTTATTGATTAGGATTGAGAGGTTTTCAATTAAGGAATTGTCAGGGATTTTGAAGATTGTGGGGACTGTGGTGAGTTTTTCAGGGGCAATGGTGTTTGCCTTTGTGAAATGGCCACAATTTAGTATTGTGAATCTGTCTGAAGGAAAAGCTATGAGCTATCATGGAAACTATATTAGCAGCAAAGAGAAATGGATACAAGGTTGTCTACTTATGCTCTTGTCCAATGTTATTTGGGCTTCATGGCTTGTCATGCAGGTAATGTTTTATTTATACAATAAGATAAAAATTGATATTTTAGTAAATCCGTTGCCAATAATACATGCATGTCTTATTTTGCTATCCCATTTTAATTTTATTATATAGGGAAAATTGCTAACAAAAATTTATAAAGTTTGAGTTTGTTCTAAATTATATAATGATAAAAATATTTTGGTTTTTTCAACCAAACAATGTCTTCTTCTTTATGAATAGACCAAATTATATAATTCATCAACAACGATCACTCACATATGATTTTTTGAATGCCATATGAAAAAATATTTCACAAAAGAAATTCATTATGAGATAATTGAGTATAAATCTAAATTTTATAATTTTTCAAAATTACGAGAATGACCAGATTTTACCAACTTCATAAATTTACCGATTTTTTTTTCTTTTTTTTATATGTGGAGTAGTATATTAAGTAGACCACATGACCTTAACTCATTCGGTACCCATTTTATTATAAAAATAATACCTTTATTTTGACTAATTTTTTTCATTCAGATTCTTCTTATTTCTTCAAAACTTAAGACAATTATTGGTGTATAAAAGAAGTGCTAAAATTGTAAAAATGAACCGTTGCTTGAATATACAGTAAATGAGAATAAAAACATAGATTATTTTTGAACTTTTGAATTGATTCACTTTTCTTTTAGACTCTATGTATACTCTTAATAAAAATATAGTTTTTCCTACATCATTAATTATTATGTAATAAAACACATTATATTGGTATTTGATTGTAGACCCCTCTAGTGAAGATGTATCCAGCAAAGTTCCGATTAACAATGCTGCAATGTTTATTTAGCTGCATACAATCAACAGTTTGGGGCATGGCTGTGCAAAGGGACATTTCTTCGTGGAAATTGACGTGGGATTTCAATCTTTTATCTGTCACATATTGTGTACGTCTTCATATCCCTTTGTCAACCGTTTTGCCATTTTTGTCCATCCGACATTCCTTATTTTATTCACTCTATTATAGGAGTAGTAGGCAGTCACAACATTTAATACTCCATAAAACTACTTGATTTGTCGTAAGTTAATTGATGAGTATTCACTTTTAAAATATCCCCGACTAAACAAACTATTTTCTTTTCTAGAAAAAATCAACCATTTTAATTGTTCTTATTTTATTATTTCTTCAATTATCTATTTTGTTATCTATGCAATACTACTCTCTCCATCCCATAAAAATATGCACGCTTTCCTTTTTAGTACGTCCCACAAGAATACACACTTTCCAATTTTAGAAACTATGTTCACTCTAATGAGGTGAGACTTATTCTCCACTAACAATACTTTAATTACTTTTCTTCCTATCTCTATTTTACTTTCCTAATTTTGCATTAAAACCCTTGTCGAACCCAAAATGCATATTCTTTGGGGGCGGAGGGAGCACTACTTTCTAAAATTTCGTGTCGGAAAGAAATGCCGATTAACTTAGGATTGAAGGAGTAATATATAAAAGTGGAACCAACATTTCCTAAGTCGCCAAAAAGTAATGTGTCTATTGACGGACGGAGGGAGAAATTAATAGACGTTTGTGTTTGAATTTGATACAGGGTGTAATAGTAACTGGATTAAGTTACTGGCTGTTTCTTTGGGCTGTGGAGAGTAAAGGCCTTCTTTTCACCGCTGCATTCACTCCTTTGCAACTTATTTTTACTGCCATCTTCTCTGCTTTTTTATGGAATGAGATGCTCCATATGACCATATCGGAAGGTCAGTAATTATAGTAATTATATAATTTCGTATTTCAATTTCAATTTCAATTTCGTGATTTATCACTTAGTAAAAAATTGTCAATTTGACCTTTACGAAAAATGTCTAACCATTTAGATAATTATCATTTAATCGTGCTACCACTATAAAACTAAGTTGTATGATCAAAAGGCCAGTCTTGTCAACAAGTTTGTGTGGGATAAAAGAAGTGGTAAAGAAACCGTAGTTAAAAGTGAAAAAAGAAAGTGGTTTACAATTTTGTGTGCTATTCTCAATCATGTATAGTGTTATCTTGTTGTACACTATTTTATCATAAAGACAAAATGTCAAAACTAGTGATAAATAATTGTGTTATGAATCTTATGATGCACTATAGTGACTTTTTCACGATTTGAAATTCCAATTAAATTTGGGAGAAAGTTTTAAATTCAAGTAATGTACAAAGCAATGTTTGTATCCATTAAATACGACGTCGTTTGTTATTTTAATTAGGTTTGTCTACCTACGTAATATCACGTGCCTCGTTGAACTCAATTTAGAAGAAATCCAACTAGTGGAAAATTCGCTACAGATTTAAATGATGTTGACCGCCAAATTATAATTTTATAGAAAATATCAAATTTCGGCTAGAATTTGTAATTTTAGGGACAATGACACAAATGAATTTAACAAGCTAAAACGAGATGATACTCATATAATTTCGTCTTTGCTTGGATCTAATTCATAATTCCTCTGATCTTAGCTGATTTTGGCATGTCAAACAATCTGATACAAAATTTACACAAAATTAAAAAGATATTTTCCATTTAATGTGAACTAGTATATGATACCCGACCATGTCATGTCCTTTTATCTGTAGTATATTGTGATGTGCCATGTCGAAAATTGTCTGTTTCTAACGAAAGTGTTCTTTTGTGCAGTATATGCGGGGGCATGTTGCTTATAGTGGGTTTGTACTGCGTGTTGTGGGGTAAGAAAAAACAAGTACAGAGTGAAGCGGATAAAGCTACAATGAATGAAACTAATGTGTAGTTATAAGTTTTGGATGAAGAATACTAAGTCTATTGATATTGGTGATGTTTGTCATTTTTATCTATGTATAAATATAAATCTGGCTATCAGTAACACCTTGACTTTGAATGCTAGTATGATTTTATCAGGTATATACTGATTGCATGGGTTAAATATTAGCCACGAAAATCACGAACTTTGGCCAAATTAATGAACTTCCACGAATTTCAAACCTCGAATGATAATGCATCAAATTTCTAGATTTTAGCAGGCCATTTGGTAAATAAAAAATGATGTGTTAATCAAAATGAATCTTCATATACACAAAAAACGTTAAAACTTAACTGAAAAACATCATTTATTTATATGCACTAACTTAGTATACAAATTATAAATTGTAAAGTATTGTAGAATTATTTGAAATCCAAGCCCATTAGCCCAATCGACTAATGGGCCGATGGACTTAAAGGTGAGTTTGTTGGAGGTATATATATTGTGTGAATATATAATTAAATACTTCCAATATGGATGTATACAGTTAGCACTCCACTTTTCATATGAAAATGTCAGATAATAAAGAAGAAGCAAAAAAGAGGAAAGGCAGATGAATTTAGTTATATTTGCAGCCCATTTTAATGCCATCACTATTTCGGACCCCATCAATCCACAATCATCATAATTCATGAAAATGACGCAATTTCAACCTATTTATTTATTTATTTTGGATTAAACTATTATTTTTAACAAGTGTCCATGAAAAACTTATTCATAGCTTCAGTTATAGTACTTATTTTTGGATGGATTGCCAGAAAAATCATAACATTTAATTGATTTTTGATTAATTGTCTATATATTTAGCTAGATTACAAAGGGATCCGGAGAAAGTAAAAATTGTCGATAGTTCATATATTTACGTGCAATTATGCAAATTGCCTTTTTCTAAATTAAGAGAGAAAATAATGTAGAGAAGACTCATATGTACATTATTATCTCTCTTACTTTATCTTATTTCCACTTTAGCTATTTATTATCATTTTTCTAAAACGAGTGCAGAAAAATGAAATATGACAAATTTTCACGGACGGGGAGTATCATTTTGGAAATTACTTCATTTAAAAAAAAATAATCTCTACTTCTCCAACACCTCTTGACCACCCAATATTGTGGGTCCAAAGATAAATGGGAGGACATCATCAAACAATAAGCATGGGAAAGCACAATGAGGCATTCATAAGGTCAAATAATTGTTACTACTATCTTTCTTATGCATATCATAATGGAGATATATAATAAAACTATTTTATCCTAGACATATGCATACCCATCATGTTTAATGATCTTAATTCATTTTTATCATAAAAATTTAAAATACTAAAACATTGTGATATATTTGTATAAAAGATACATAAATTCAAATTCTATTGTTGCATTCATACAACAAAGATATGTAACTATCTACTAATTAAAGAGATTTGTGATTGAATGGTTAAAATTTTTAAATGGATATGTCCTTACATTGTACTACTATGACTTCTAATTTGAACACCTCCCTATTATGTACATGTGATCGGTTACACTGCAAACCACTCTTAAGACGAGAAACATGAGAACATTTGTTTTAACGTATAAACATATAAAGTAATTGTATTCGCAATAAAAACGAAATATATCAAAATACATTTTACATCTCCTTTAAGATTTGAACTCGGGTTTGCATTCATCTAATAAGAGAAATGCATCTATTTTAGATGTTTTCTAATTGATTTAAAAATAAATCCCGTTACAAAAATAGATTTTAATTTGAACACACACACAGACACACACACACACACATATATAGAGTTGTGATCAATGTCGAACCAATTTTAAAGACCGAACTAGAGACCAAATCTGGGCCATTAGATCTAGTTTTTTTGATGAGATGTGCTGCTGTGTAAATTTTTCGGTGTTCATTACAAGCCCATTTTACTTCATTGTATAGGTTTATTACTTCATTCCGTACGTAATACCTTGAAACTACAACATGTTTTTACTTTCTTCCAGTAGATTTTGAAATGATTCAACATATGTTTCATTTGAATTCATTAAACTGAGTTTTTACTTTATTTACATTAAAAAATACAATTTATTCAAGTGCGTTTATTATTTCATTCAGAAACGTTATTACTTCATTGGATAAGGTTTTTACTTCATTCCAGTAGGACTTCAAATGCTTCTACACATACTTCATTATAATAATTTATTACATCATTCCATATGTTTATTACACCATATCAACGTTGTGGCGGTGGTGATAGATAATATTGTAGAGAGAAAGAACGGCACGCGACGGCGAAACCGCATTTACGTACTGGAATGAAGTAATAATCCTACTGGATGAAGTAAAAACCTACTGGAATGAAGTAAAAACTTACTGGAATGAAGTTAAATCTTCGTAACATGTTAGTATGACTTATTTACCTTCGGATGAATTAAAATAGGCTCGTGATGAAGGCGAAAATAATTGATAAATTTGTGTCTCTCATCCATAAAAAACTAGATCTAAAAACCCTAATTTGGTATGGTTCGGTGGTTCGGTCTTTAAGAGTGGATTTGTGAATAATGAGACTATATATATATATATATATATATATATATATATATATATATATTCCTATATTCTTTGTTCAAGAAATTAGTTCATGAGTGAGTGGTAGGGTCGTATATAGATTGTGACAACACATTGCTAGTTGATAGTAGTATTTGCAAAGTTACGTTGTTTGAAGAAATTATCCACTTCAATTGGCTTTTCTTTTGAAGAAAAGCAAACACGAAACAAGAAATCCTATTATATATTATTATTTATAATTAACATATAAAATAAAAAGAGAATAAATATTTGTACGTGCACAACATCAACAATACCGCGTTAAACTTATAAGTGAAGTACTATTAATTTGTATGTCATTATAAATGGAATTAATTGTTTCGAAATATACGAATTTTGGCTCATTTTACTTATATTTCTCATATGAATTTTATACTCACCGATCCCAGAACACACAAATTAATATTTTCAAAACTTTATTTTAAACCACAATCTTTATATATCCCCATGATTGTCATGTTAAATTTATATTTGGAATATTGCTATACATGAAATTAATTACATATCAAAACTATTTTAACGTTGAATGACTTTAATTAATATCTGGTACCATACCTAGAAACTATTCCAATAAATATCTGCCCTAATTTACCTGCCCAAATCCCTATACTTCAAACCCCACACGTCTTATCCAGTTTGAGTATATTCACTATCTATCATTATAGACTATAGTGAATAATTAATTTTCTATTTTATGTAACAAAATAATCCTTTCATTTTACTCACACGTAAATATTTTTTAATAAGGTACAAGTGTTTCAAATGTTATGCATTGTACATTATCTCCAATTAAATTCTAATCCAAATAACAAAATAGTTTTGATTTGAGATTAACTAGTTTAAATTAGAGAAAAATAAATTCTCTTGAATTTAAATAATGTATCGCACATAATAGTTTTTGCCGACTTCCAAAAACCAGTCAAATTCTTTTATCAGTGATTTATTTCATATGAGGGTTGTAATCCAACAGAAACATTGTTAATATGGTAGACTTCGATTTGTGCATACAAGAGATTTTCATTGCGTTTATTAATATTATTTATCGTTGTTTGTAAAATTCTGTTTTCTCACCAATATATTTGACTAGCTATAGTATTGTAAAGAATCTGAAATGGGTCCAGGTCAATAAATAGGAAAAAAATTAAAGAAAAGAAAAGAAAATCATACACGTATATATCTTCGATTAATTACTCCTTTATATAGACCAAGATTTTTTGGCTTTTTCCCAAATGTAGAATCTTATGCAATTATAGGGGGAAGTACATTTTATCAAGACATCCCGAAACCCTTGTGATATTTCCTCATTTTAATTTGAAATATATACTCCTATTTTAAGTTCGCATAAAAACAATCATGTTTTAAATAACATGTAACACTTGATTTATATTTTGTACAAAATCATATTTTCCTAATATTATTTAGTATTGAAAAATGTGATATCTTGATGAACCGAATTTCTTAATAAAAAATAATGCTAATACTAGATAAAATTTTCAATATAAATCAAAAAAGTTAAACTCTACTTGGATATCATGAATCATGCATGATTAAGGTTTGTAAAGTTCAACAAAAACAAAGAAATTAAAATTGAATAAAAAGGATAGAATCAAACTTAAACAAAATAAATTTTACTAATATACTTTAAATATCATTTTTAGTTATCGCGAAGGTTTACCATATATGCATTTGTTTTATTAGGATGAATGCAGATCTAGGTTCAAATTTTGAGAAGAATGTGGTTAATTCTCACGGAAAATGCAGTAACTTTGTACGTTCTATTCAATGCAAATGTTCTTACATTTTCATTTTAAGTTTTTAACTTTATTTTAGTATAAAGGATCATAATACACACACATATAATATATATGTATATATAGATATAAATAGGATGTGGTTCCTAGTAAAAAAAGTGAGCTCAGACACCTCACATGCCAAATGTTTTATTCTGTTATGTACTGTATGTATTTTATATATTTATTGTGTTCACTTACATTAGAAGCAATAATTTCACAACTGTAAATTGCTCCCAACTTATCTCATTAATTATCTGTATTATTGCACCTTATTACTGCTATATACCAAGTTGCTGACAACAGGTGCATTCATTAATAGATTTGTCTAGTACATATCATCAAATATTAATATCATGTGCACGATCATTTTTAATTTGTACTAGTATACACTTTAGCACATAAAATATAACTCCCTCTTATTGTATCTCATTTTTCAATATTTGTGACTGTTTACTAGATTTAACAATTTTATTATAATGTAATTTAAGAATTAATTATCTTTAAATTATGCATGATTGTTGTAATCATAAAATTATTATCTTGAATGATACTTATATTATAATTTGGACAAATTTATATATAGCAATAAAAACTATACAAATGTAGTTTCCTATTTTTGTTGTTCATGATCATTTCACATATTTACTAATTTGGTGTCTGAAGTCACATTTCAACAAAAAGATAATACTATTAGTTACAAGAAACTGAGTTCATTTGAGTACAATAACAACACCCATGAATTCCTTAGTTTCTTATTAGATTTTTTTCTTTACTAGAAATTTGAAGATAATATACTAAGAATTAATCAAATTGCTTGATTATTTTGTTCTCACAACAATAGTATGAATAGCCAAATAATGATTAGTTTTCATTTGTATATAAATTTGAATAAATATCTGTAATACCTATAAAAAAAATTATATAATAGTACTTAATTATATAAATGAAATACATTTCTTTTTCCTGTAGCTCAACACATGGCAGGACCAATCTGAATATGATCATTCACATATAAAATAATATTAAATTTGTCATCACTTTATCCAAATTAAATACCCCTACATACACCGTAATAAATGTTAGCATAAATAAATAGACACAATTTACGTAAAAAACTTGATTTGTTACAAGTTGCTTAGAATTAGGGTTTATGTCTTGTCAGGTCAATTTTTCTGTTATCCCCACAAGTTTAACATGATCAAGCAAAAAAGATATTTCCAATCCGAAAACAAAAATTATACTCTAACAAACATTATCAAAATCAATAATCTTTGACATTTACACTCCATGAACAAAAAATAAAACAAAAAAGGTAAAGTAATACAAATTTTAAATACTGTCCCCCTCTTATTTCCTCAATTTATTATTTTTTCAAAATAATAAATAAATTGTAAATAAAAACATCAAAAAAACAAAATTAAATTATATAACCTTCCGGCGGCGGCGCCTCCGCCCTCCATGTGAATTCAGAGGTTTTCCACTGCAAATTCAAAACGGTATTCTGACAGCTTTGCAGCTTTTGCCCCCACCATTTTTTCTCTCTCTTCATTCCGGCGGCTGCTTGTTAGCCACCATTTTGTAGTCACCTCCTTCGTCTTCATCGCTGTCGTCGTCGTCGTCATTGTTCTCGCTCTCATGGTCTGGCAAGGGCAATGCAGGGTTCTGCTGCTCAGTCAGCGGCCACTGCTGCTCGGGCCGGGCCATGATCGGCTCTGCGTTGATAGAAACGACGGCGTCGGTCTTCGCCCGCTCTTTATAAATCGCGTCGAGCTGGTGGAAATACGGGCACGTTTTCGAGTCGTCCGGCCTCTTCTTGCTGCTCTCCTTCACCTTCTTGAAGTATTTGTTTATGTTTTCCCATTTCTCTTTGCATCTTTTCGAGCTCCGGTTGTACCCCATTTTCCCCATCGCGGTCGATATCTCCTCCCACAACGGGCCCTTCGGCCCGTTCTCTTGATACTTCGTGTCGAGGCCCGTTCGCAAGTTGATCAGAGCTTCCACCTCGGCCTTCGGCCACCGCGACGAGCTCGCCGAATTCGAACCATCCCCACCGCCGCTGTTGTCCGCTCTTGGCGCATCCGGCACTTTTGCCGTACGCTCTGGTTCCGGTACTGGTACAAGTATAGGTTCTGGTACTTGTACCGGTACTGGAACCGCAGCAGTCTGCTGCGGTGGAAGTGGGGGCTGCGGTTGTGGCTGCATTGCAGGTGTTGTGGGAACTACATTAGTAGTAGTAGTATTAGTGATTGGGGTTGGGATTTGTATTGGAATTGGGATGTTGTTTTGGTCGGTGAGTTTCTGCAAAAAGGCGATCACTGCGGCGTCTTTCTCCGCGGCGATCGACCTTTCCTGGGCCAGGAAATCGTGCTCGCGGTTCATCCTGGCCATCTCCTGCATCCGCCACGCCTCCTCCCGCACCACGCGTTCGCGCTCGCGGCGCTCCAGCGTGTCGAGGAACTTCCGCTGCAAATCCTCCTGCTTGTGAACCACATCCGTCATCAGTCTCTGGAAGAAATCCTTCCATTTCCGCTTCTTCCCCCTCCGCCGCTGTATGTCCTCGTCTGACGATGTCGAGCTCGTCGACGCCGAGTCCGAGCGCGGCTGCGGCGGCGGATGGAAAGGAGCGGAATTCATGACGAGGCGGTCGGAGGTGTGGATCGGAGGCGGCAGCACGGTCAAAGGCGTCGGGCTACAAGTGGATGGAACAGTAGCCGCGATCTGCGATAACGGCGGCATTGGTAAAGAGCTCACCGCCATTGGCCGCGGCGGAGGCGGAGGTGTGAACGGCGGCGGAGGAGCGTTTTCCAACGCCTCTAACTGATCGAAGAATCGATACGTTTTGCCGTCGGATTTCGAGGCGCGGCCGTCTTTTGTCCTCTTGTGGTACTTGTACACGTTCTCGAATTTCTCTTTGCATTTCTTCGCGCTTCGTTGAAATCCAAGCTCCGCCATTTTCCTGATAACAACAACTCGCCCAAATTCATCAATCAAATTCAAATCGAATTCATTTCTCCAATTCCTTTTCCTTTTACACATCGATTAATCACAGAAACTCATCAATAAAGGCTGATTTAGATGAGGCGATCCAGATTAGCTAGCTGAGGAAAACGACGATCGGATTGATTACTCTTTTAAACTTCAATTTTAGCTAAAATTAACAAAAAATTGACAAAAAACCGCAACAATTCAGCTGAATTCCGATCTAGAACCGCCATTTCCACATAAAATCGAAGCTCAAAACAAATCAGAAAAACAAATTACCTGGAAATCTCTTCCCATAACGGACCTTTAAGGCTTGAATCTCGAAAAGCAGCGTCCATATCCGAGCGAATCCGCAGCAAAGCCAGAGTCTCCTGCCGCGGCCAGCGGTTTCCGCCGCCGCCAATCTCCTCGGCGGGGATGGAGCTGGAGGCGCCGACCTCGCTGCTTCCGCCGCTTGCTCCGCCGCTCTCCGCAGCTACCGCAGCGGTGCCGTCGCCGGTGCTCCCCATGAGGCCTGAGACGCCGAGCATCATGCAGCAACAACAACACCACACAAGTCTCTTTCTTCCAAACGCGAATTACTGGAAAAAAATATAAAAATTTATATGGGTGAAATTTTTGTGAGGGGTTTATGAGGAGATTTTAAAGGTGGGGTGAAATATATTTAATTTATTTCCGGTGGGATCTTCCTGTCAATTTCATACTTTTAGATGTATATAAATAAATAACAATTAGCTTTTTAAAATAAGAAAAGGTGAATTATTTTTTATGAGGAATCTTATATTTTTCTGGTCCGATCTGTAACTGTGTGGTAAAGAGCAAAACCATTATTTTTCCAAAAGGGTCACTAATTCCACATCAAACTCAGTAATGAGATAAAAAAAATCTCTACATGCAGCCATCTATATATAGGTAAATTGTCTCTAAATTCTCAATTTATGATTTTGTATAATAACTTTAAATTTATCGGTAACTACGGCGTACTAAATTATTAGTTTATTACTATGATTCTATAATTAATCAAGATTGGCACGACTCAATTACTTGCACAATTGAACATGAACTAAAACGATATCGTATTTTATTAAATTAAATAACTATATTTTTTGAATTATGGTTTATTTTATAAAAATAAAAAATGGAAAAATCTAGAAGCGAGATATATCGAAGTACAATAAAAAAAAGTTAATATGGAGTAATATAATAAAACAATGTTTTGTTGGCTACAATAAATCTAGTTATAGATTTGACAAACACAGATTTTGCATGTTTTTAAGAACAAGATTTGGTTCGTTTTAAATGTTAATCATGCATAGGTTCTTAAATTGCATATGTTATACATTTGGTACTTTTGACGTGTTTGTTGATAAATGATAGAAAAAAACAGAAAAATGTGCAAAAAAGGCCAAGGTGCAGCAGCCTCTGTTCTAGCCCATTCTTCCAGCTAGTTTGAAGTCCAAACAATGCTTACTATATACCATTCTCTTCTTCTTCGAAAGAGCTTCGCGTGATATATTGAACATCTAAATTGAAGTTCTGTGGAGAAAGTTATGGTCATTTTACGAACGTCGCGTAGTGCAGTAAAAAGCTGACGAAAATTAGGCGGAAATTCAGGGAAGAAAATAAATATTGCACAAATCTCTCCCATTTCTTTTCTTGTAGGGCACGAAAATTATCAAAAATAATCATTTTTCCAGCCTATAAATACCTTTGACCCTAATTCTTATTCTCTATCTCAGAGCCTTCAATCATTCTCTCACTCTACACCTTCTTCCATCCCATATTCCACACATAATTCATCCACATTCAATTGGAGCGGAGCTCTGCAGATCCAGGCAAGAGAAGACTGGAGATTGAAGATTCAACCTTGGGTTTTATCAATTTCTTTCATGTCTCGTACTTTAATTGTAGTTCTTACTTGTCTATGAGTAGAACATCATTTGTGGAATTTTTGATGAAGATATTCAATTGTTTTTCCTTGTTAGCTCTTGTAGTTATTTGATTTATCCTTATGCTTTCCATATTCAATTGATTAGCTACCTCTTGAATACATATTAGAGTTGATTAGAGTACTCGGGAGACGAAATAGTTGACTTGAAAAATGAATAATTCACACTTTAATTCAATAGAACTCGGGAGAGTTGAGGTTTCATGTGAGGTCATTGGTCTTAATGATCTTTTGGGATTTAGATGTTAGAGATTTGAAGGGGACTTTGATTTCAACACCAAATTTACTGAATTCTCTCATCTGGAGGGGGTTTAATCTAGTTAAGTGACCGGCTTAATAACTCTAGAGACCGTAATAGGAAGTCAATTGTGTTTTGGATCCTAAAATTCTACATTCGTTCGCCTGTTTTGTATAATATGTTTAGACGCTTTCTGTTATTTGTTTATTTATTTCTGTCTAGTTTAAATATCAATCCACAAATCTCCGTATCTCTAAATAGTATATGACGTTTAGTATATGTAGTCAGTTGCATTCTTATTCCCAAATCTTCGTATCACAAATCTCTAAATAGTTGATATCCGGTACTGACCTTTAGCTATACTAGATCTACCATGTATGCTTGCAGGTATTTTTAGTGCTAATAAATAGTGCATCAAGATTATCGAACATTTGATTTATTCTGATATTATATACTCCTACCAATCAAGATTTCAACACTAACATGACTTAATGGCCAAAACGAGTCCATTGTAGGCATGAAAACAACATCATATCATACTGATTTAAATAATTTCATTTGTTGAATCACAATTTATATTATAAAAAAATCGGATGGAAATGAGAAGCAGAGAAGTTATTCAATTTAGTTGCCTACAATGTTCACATAGATTGACGTACGTTTGACAGTACCACATAAATAAGTAATCAAGCCACGTCAATGCTAATGATATTATTTTGATTGAAGTTTAATACTAACGTCTAAGTAAGCAAGCAAGTTATACAATCACTAGAATCTTAATAAATCTCTATAAATCAATCGAGTAACTTACGTATAAATATCGCTTTTATTTATACATGATAAATACATGATAAATGAATGAATTGTATGTATAGAGGGGGGGGTGTTTTGAAGAAGCAAAGGCTCCAGATAGCGACGGTGGTGATAATAAGTTGGTTTTTGTCTGTCCGGCTAAATATAGTTAAAAGCCGGCCCATGTAGGTCATCCTTGCTTTTTGGGCGTTTTGGATTTCAGTGGCTGTTTTTGCCCTTTTTCATCTTCGAATGCCAAAACTGCCCCTCGCATGTTAACCCCTTTGACCTTTTTTAATCATGGAGCAAACGTATTTTTTTATCTCCTTTTATTGCTGTGAGGAAAAGAGTGCTCTTATCATTGGTAAGCCTTCTTGATTTGACTAAAGTACCCTTATGTGAAGAGATCGGGCACTAGGACTACTTAATTAGCTATATTGTTAGGCTATCCGCAACGCTGTATCTTAACCGTCGCATCTCTTAATTATTCATGGGCTCACTGTACTTTTCATCTCATCTCTTAACTAAGAGACAACACTTGCAACCCTTTATCTCTAAACCGCATCTTAACCATCTTATCCCTTAACTATTCATTCAATTTCATTTTTTTATTTTTATTTCCAACAAATTCAATTAAAAAAACACACTTCATTAAATAAAATAAAATTACAACTTAAAATTCTAAAAAAATTAAAAAAATATATAATTAAAAATCCTAAGAAAATAAAAAATACATAATTTAAAATACAATTAATAGATGTGTGTTTGTGTCTGTGAAAGTGGAGTATTTATAGAATAAAAAATAAATAAATAAAATAACCGTTGAAAGGATATTACCGTTTTTTAATTTTGTTTTATTAAATTCGATTTTTTTAAAAATGATTTATTTCCAGCGCGCGCCACGTCGCGCGGGCGAGTGGTGAGCTGGCCAGCCAGCCGTCTCGGTGAGACGGGCGTCTCGGCGAGACAGGGACGAGACGGGACGCTACAACGCGTCTCGCGCCCGTCTCGTTTCGGAGGGACGAGATAAGAGACACCCGCGGGATGCATTGCGGGTGCTCTACGGAGTACTTTTGTTTCGTGTAATTTGTGGTTAGTTATTGAATTATAATTTGTTTTGGTTTTTGAAACGAATACGGTTTGATGTTTTTTTTATCACACGCTAATTAAAATGGTAGTATTATTTTGTGTGTATAAATGATGTCGTAATATACAAAATTAAATAATTTCGTATCTCTTTTCTGTCTTTTGCTCATTCTTACTTAATTTAAACCTTGATTCAATAAACTAATGAAATTATTTAATTTAGTAATATACAATATTGTTTTGTTGCCTACAATATGATGTCATTTTAGCTCAAAAAATTATTAAATTGCAAAATTATAATAAATTAATAATTTAAAATTTTACAAGAAATTTTAAAGCTATAATCGAAATTAAAAGGGGTTAAATTAGTAAAATGTAATTTTATTTTGATTGAAAAAACAACGGAAATGGAATTGTGAAAAAGGAGAGAAATGGAAATGTCAAAAGTAAATGTTGTGACGTGGCATATGAACTCTCTATGGTAATTGTATTGCCACGTCGAATGGGGGAAGGCCGACATTTAAGGTGGGCCATTTCAATTTGACACACTTTGTTTTCAAACTATTTTAATAATTATTTTTATTATAAGGTTATTTTTAATGTGGGATCCATGGTTGAATTAAAACTTGTTAGATGAAGGTCATAATATTAGGCACAGTCATTTATTGAGTACAAGTAAATTGTGGCCAATCTTGATAGCGTCAACCTACCCTAATAAATGGAACATGGATTCAATTTTATGTATTCTTTTATCATGAAATAAAATAATATGGGTATTATGGTTTTGGTAAAAAAAATTTGATGTGGGTTGGTAAATGGTAAGTTTTTGTAAATTCAAAAATGTATATAGATGGAAGATTCGTGACATTTGATTTAGTTTGGACAATTTTCATACTAATTTTATGATAAATGTGTTACGTTATGTATATGATCGATAAGGATTTTACACTAAAAAGTGTACAACTATTTTTTACGAGAATTATCCTAGAGATGCTTTTCTGAATTAAATATTTCCCAAATTGATTTTAGTTGAGCTTTCAATTATTCTTACAAGTATTTAATTTTTCTCTTTCTGGCTTTTTACTTATGGATTTGCAAATAAACTCTTTACTTAATGTCATTAATTAATATATACTTTTGAATTCCTTTTTTTGTAATCCTTATTAATACGCAAACAATATGACAAAACATATTTGTTTTTGTGGTACTATCTGGAAAATTATCTAAGATACCATAAATTATTAGAAATATTACTAATGGTATATACTTATTTTTGTTGTTCACAGGATGGCTCGTAATTAAATTTTCGACCAAAAGGAAGTCAACGTGTATTATCAGAAATATTAGAGGTGAGTATTCTCTTCAACAGATAATCTAACTTTATTCGTATTCAGTTCTTCAATGCGAATTTAACTTTTGGCATACACATTATTTGCCGAAAATTTTGACTTGTTATCAAGTAAAAAAGATAAATACATATATAGTAGGAGTACATTTGTAATATTTATATATTAGAACTAACAAAAAAATAATAAAGCTAAAATTTTCGATTATAATTTAATTATCCTAAAATTATTTGTTTCTATGCTTCAAAATATTATAGGAAATACTACTATGTATACACATGTATATTGGAAATTTGGAATCATATATAACGTTCTGAAATCTCTCCTTATGTAATTTATTGTTACACCTGCAAAAAAAATTAATTTTTATTTATAAAAGACAATATATCAGACAAAACATCTTAACGGATCCTATACCACTTTCAAATTATTTAATTAATTTCCCAGAAAATAAATTATCAAAAAGAGAGAAGATAAACATTGCACCGCCGAAACACAAATAAAATATAGTAAAAGGATTGCGTGTGATTATGAAATAATTTAACTTTATAACAAACTCAAATTGTCCAAAGTATTTGAAAAATATAATTATTTTAGAGTATAGTATACTACCATTGAAATGGACCAGCCCAAAATAATGCAGGACCAAGTGGGACCCCCATTTAATCAATAAGTGATAAATGCCGAAATCAATAATCCTTTTACAGATATAGCATAAGAGCATCACCGTTTCAAGGACGACGTCAGTCCGTCCGTGCCAGCGGCACGGCACCCGCTGTCCGCCACTCTCGCCGCTAGCACGGCGCTGATCGATGCATCGAGCACGTCCGTGCCAGCGAGCAGCTGACGTGTCCTCTTCTTATTGGCCAACGACAATACCGTTGGCAATTTTTTTTAATCGGATTTTAGTTAAAAAATCGGATTAAAAATAAAAATATATATTTTCCCACTTCTCAAAAAAATTATATCCGTTTTCTCCCCACTTTTAATTTATTTTTCAATCTTTTTCCCCTAAAAATTCACATTTTCATCTATAAATACCTACACTTCCACATAAAAAATTTCACACCACACTACACAATTCTCATCTAAATTCTCTCATTTCCATTCTTACAATTCTCAATCTTTCTTTCACTCTTACAACGAAAAAATGTCCGGCTCCGGCGACGACCCCTCTGGCTCCCGCGGTTGTAACCACGAATGGTTCGGCTCGCAACCATTTCCTAGTATGGAAACAGAATTTTAAGCCCCTCCTCAAACCCAAAGTTCGCAAGCTCCGGGTGGCTATCGGCCTTACCCGGTGGACGATCAAGATGCCCCCGATGGGCAATACGGGTGGGCACCCGAACCACCTGTACCTAGAGCGGGAGGGAGTGACAGCTCTCAAACTCCTCATCTTCCTACTCGTGGTGTCCGCACCCCGTACACTCCGGGGGAGATGGATCAATTATTCAAAGCGTTTTTGTCTATCTCCGAAGATCCGGAGATTGGCACGAACCAATCCGGGGACCATTTTTGGTGGCGCATCTGTCGCCGGTACAATCTAAACTGGCCGGCTGGAACAATCGAGCGCAACGAGAGTATGGTGCGCAATGCCATATACAGAGCCAACGAAGAAATCCTAAAGCTCCAAGGGTATTACCTCCAGGAAGAGCGGTAGACGGGGAGCGGCAGAAGCGAGGTCGACATCATCAGTGCCGCGTTGGCGACCTACCAATCCCAACACTACAAACCGTTCAAGTACCTCAATGTTTGGCAGGAGGTGCGTGTGCATCCTAAGTATAGGGGAGGCGTATCATCCTCCGCTAGCTCCTCCAGCAAACGGTCGAGGTCGGTATCCCTATCCGACGCCGGCTCCAATGAGGTGTCCACCCAGCTCGCCGGAGCTAACTTGGGTAGCCCCGACGCCGGCCCGAGTAGTTCCCAACGCCGGCCGCAAGGAAGGAAGAAGTCGACCGCCAACCTTCATCGCGCTGCGACTCCATCCGCCCCCGATCCCGCTCCTGCTCCCCCACCCTTTGTGCCACCTCAACCCCCCACCAACTCGTTGTGGGGAGTTTTGGCCCAATTCAATTTGGCCGATATGTCAACTATGACCCCCGAGCAACTTCGATCGCATGTGGCAATGATACGGGGTCTCCAAAGAACATTGGGGGTAGAGCCGGATGAGTAGTCTTCCACGGGGGTATTTTTAGCCTTTAATTATGTAATTTTTATTTTTTAGGATTTTAATTATGTAATTTTTAATTTTTAGGATTTTAATTATGTAATTTTTAATTCTTAGAATTTTAATTATGTAATTTTTATTTTTTTATAATTTGTAATAGTATTCCGGGTAATTTTAATGCATTTTAATATCGTGGAAATGTTTTTATTTAAGTTGAATAATAGAATGGTGAGACCCTTGAGCTTATTCTTGCGGAAGAGCACGAATGTGGGTGTTGCCCTCTTGCCTAAGGACAGAGAGTAAAAGTGGGTCCGGGTCCACATCCGTGCTCGTTGGCAAGAGCAGGGGCGGACGCAGAAAAAAATATGATTGGGGGCTGTGATTTCTAAATTTGTTCTAAAGTTATATTTTTGGTGTTTTAGATCATTTATAAGGGCTTTAGCCCTACCCTATTTTTATTAAGGGCTTTAGCCCTACCCTATTTCTACATGGGTCCGCCCATGGGCAAGAGTACGGATGTGGATGCTTTAAAACCAAATTCTTATGTGTACATACATCTTTGTTAAGGGCTTTAGGCATAGTAACTTTAGCAGTTTATCTGTTACGGGAGAGGATCCCCTGCTGTGGAGGAATCACAGCAGGGCTCTGCTGCCGCTCACATTCAAATTTTTTATTAATTTTTTTTCTTTTTTTTAATATTATTTGTTATTATTAAAAAATTGCAATGTGAGGGGGCTGCATGCCATGCTGTGATTCCTCCATAGCAGGGATCCTCTCCCTATCTGTTACATTATTATTTTCATCACGCATAATTATTGTAAGTAGCAATATTTCAGCTTGAATGTATTGGAAGCAACATTGACCTCGATATATGCTTTATTTTATAAGTATATAGATATACAATAAAAGATTGAGACGACAAAATCACTTTCGAAAATTTTAAGTCAACCCTGAGAAATTTAATTGTTTTACCCATTATTTCCATTAATATTGACATTGGTTTCAAATTTATAAATACTACTCTCCACATTCGATAAGAATATGCACTTTTAATTAGCACATATTTTAATACACCATTGATAAAGTCAGAGAGAAATAGAAAGAAAAGGTAATTAAAATAGATGAGTCTTACATTATTGTATGTTGTATTGATCATGCTGTCATTCTTTTTTACTTTGCTCGTCAATTTCCAACTTAGCGATCATAGAAAACAAAATAAAAGATGATAACATATAAATAAGTTAATGGTAAAATCTATACCCCAACAAAATAAAAGTGAAAAAATGAGGGAAGGGCAAAATAGTAAATGAAGAATTGAGAATGAGGGATGGAGAAGTAAGGTTAGGTAAACATCGAAGGCAAATGGGCACCTCTAATATTTGTCTACTTTCATGAGGTGAATGGTACGTAATACATGATGATAACAAGACTACACACATTATCTCTCTCTCCAAAATTCCATAGTAGTATATATTGGCGTATATGTATACTCCCTTCATCCTTAAAATTTGTTACATTTTATTTTCTATACTCATTTTAAAAAAACGATAGTAATAAATAGCTACAGTAGATAGAGAGTAAAATAAGAGAGATAATAACGTAGATGAGAGTCTTCTCTACATTATTCTCTCTCTTACTTTATCATCTCTTCACTTTAACTATTTATTACTCCATCCGTCCCACTTTAGGAGTCTCGGTTTACCATTTTTGGGTGTCCCACTTTAGGAGTCACGGTTGGAATATTCCATAAATGGTATTAGACCCCACATTTCGCTAGCTTTTTTTTCACTCACATTTTATTATAAAACTAATATAAAAAAGTAGGATCCACATTCCATTATCTTTTTCACCAACTTTCCTTTATATTTCTTAAAATTCGTGCCGAACTTAACTGGGACTCCTAAAGTGGGACGGAGGGAGTATCGTTTTTCAAAACGAGTGTTGAAAATGAAATGTGACAAATTTTCAGGGACGAAGAGAGTATTATTTTAATTTCTTGCTTCTCTGGGCTCCCCAAATAGGTATAATATATTATACAAATATATATGTGGTTGCTTATCTTGGAAAGCAATTATTTTTACTAGGGTGTTTGTTTATTTTTATACCTATGCTTCGCTGGCAGTGGGCTTCTTCTCTAGCTGTTACAGATGCTTTCACACTTTCATTCTAAATTTACGGCTCATATAACTGTTTCACTTTGTACATATATACAAGTATTTAAATTAGTATTTGTGCATTTCAAGCCATAATATTATCAATGAAGAAGCAAAAAACTATTTATGGTGATGTTTGAATTAAATAAGGTTTTTTATTTTAATCATTTATAATTATAGAGAAAATGAAAAATTAGGCTTTGATTTTTATTAAATGTGATTTAAAATTTTATTATGCTAGAATCTAACTAAACATACCAAATGAAGATAAACGATAAAACGTGCATTAAACGAGTTTGGTATTCACAAGTGGTGTTCGGTATGCAACTTATCATTTCCTTATGTATATTTATTTTTATTAGTGTATATTTATTGAAAATAACTATCGCAATAAAATTATTATGCTGTAAAATGGATGGGAAATTGTAGAACCTCAGATAACACAACGAACCATGTCATTATTGTAAATAAGTTCTTAACAATACTACTAATTTCAGCGTATAGTTAAAATCTGGTATATTTTAGTAGTAAATAGTTTACACATTCATAATAAAAAAAAAAGTGCTTTATATTTTTTTCCTATAATTAATAAGTATGTATATATTTTTGTGGAGGACTGGAATTCCCAACCGTTACATCCCATTTACAAGTGGGTCACATGGCACGCTCAAAAAATATGAATAATAAATGAGAAAACTGTAAAAAGAGGAGACAAAATAAATAGAAATATAAATTTAAAGTCTGTATTATTAAGACATATAAAGTCATATAGTGAAAAGTTGGGAATAAAGAAACTCTTTTTATTAAAGAATACCAATTATAATTTCACCGATCAAGAAAAGTACTGTACGTGATTATATCCACTATTTAATGTGAGAGAAACAAGACAGTAAAATCTGCAGATCCCAAAGTTGCCAGCCAAACTATATACTATCAATTTAAAAGATTTATATAAAAAAAAATACTATAATCCAATTTGGAAATATTAGCTAAATTGTCGATTAACGCGAGTCTTACAAAGTTGTTCAAATCGATTGTAATAATAGGAGTATATTTGTATTACTGGTTATATATATAATTAAATTCAAAATCTGACCAAATATCCAATATAATTGTGAAGTTTTTTTTTCGTATAGAAGATTTTAGCTTTATTTAATTGTGAAAAGTAAAAAAATATGCTTTGGTGTGATTGCGATGGAGTGTCACTGTCTTTAAGTTGCTAGCACCATTTTTTAATAAGTTATTTACAATTATGAGAAGAGTTTAAAAATAGAAATATCTATACAGTATCTCTTCATTGATTAGTTTCAATAAAAAAAATATGTTAATCATTTTCAGTAACCTAAAAAATATTCTTATGTTCTCTATTATGTACAGTATGTAAGTATAAAATTCTATAAAACCTTTTGCATCTGTTTCACTCTATTTTTCAGTTTGCATCTTCTTCTCGCAAAATTCCTATGTTCTTAAATCCCATCCTCTCAAACTGCATTTTCTGATTATGCAGTTGTCTCTTCTTCTTGCAAAAATCCTGACTTTCTCACTATGTTTTAATTAAATAGAAATAGAGATTAAATAGTGTGTTTTAATCAAAATATGGACGTTGTGGAGACACACTCTCCAACTATAATTACTTATTGAATACTTTTGATTACTTTATTTTGAAGCATAAACATAGTTTGAAAATGTACTTTCATAGTTATTATGCGATTCCTACGCAAATATATTCTACGCAACATGCATAGCACCCTCGCTGGATATGTTCTTAATTTAATTACATATCTTTTCCAGAAAAAAGGAGAGAAAATCGAAACCGATCTGAGAAGTGTACATAAGTTGTAAAGCTAAAGGCTCGATCTCTAAATACTAGGTTATAGTCCCCAAGTGCAACACATAAATACGTCAACAAGAATGAGATTCTTGTTGACGAGGCACAAAATAGAGAGACAGATTCTCTCAAGAATGTTGACATTTGGAAGACGATTTCTCTTTAGATTCTTCAAAAAATAATATGAATACAAGAAACACTTACACTTAATGTTTATCAATCATATTCAACATGTATGACATGTTAATAATTAATTGTGATATTGACCGTCATCTTTTCTTATCTTTTTCAGACAACATATATTGAGCATCGTTTATCCAAACACAGTAACAATAGATATATTGATTGTTGCATAAGCAAACATAAAAACGGATATATGTGGTTAAGAAAGGGACAAAATTAAAAACTAAGAAAAAGTATTCTTCATATATATGTCACACGCGTGAAGTGAATGTAATATTGATGAGATAAATTCGATTCTTGTTTATTTCTTAAACTAGTTGATGAACACACAAAAAAAATGTATTTTGAAAATGGAGAAGGATTACATAGTCTTTTTTTCACAGCAATGGAAATGCTTCACCCCATTTCTAAAAAGGGGTCCTCTCTTTTTAACATTCCTTTTCATACATATCTATATCCACTATAATAGCAACAAAGTATCTAACACCCCACATGAAAAATTATCAACAATAGAATGGCATAATCATTAACTGTTACATCATACATAGAATAAATAGCAATACTAACACCAATCTTTCATTTTCTCCACACTTTTCATTGTGGAGTATCTATTTATATTTTGTGGAGAAGTACATGGGTGCTTGTGAGACTCCATCTCATATAAAATAAATACCTATAGATGTAAATTTATTATTATTATTATTATTATTATTATTATTATTATTATCATCAATATTATTATATTCATCATGTACTTGCAATTTTGTTAAAATTGTCTCCAAATCAATTTATTAAATTTAAATGTTACTAAAAATGTCAATTATAAGGCTATGTGAGTGTATTACTCCTTAGGACATGTAATTTAAACAAAACTTAGAAGTACAATATCTAAGTTTGTTTGCAACAAGAGCAAGTAAGACACTTAATCTATTTGAATGTATTATATCAAATGTGACTATTCAGAATTTTAGCTCTGTGGATGCAACAAATAATCATATAATTATTTGGAGCGGGCGTAGGTGGAACACTCGGCGTCGAATCAGATCAGTATGCATTTCACTGTCTAAGTGGCGTTGAATAAATGAATTGTATACAAATAAACTATCAAGTAAGGAATTAGATAATGAGCTTGATAATTCGAAAGTTTTTAATAAAAAAATCAATAATTATATAAACTTATGAAAAATGGGAATTTAACTGTACTCTCTTAGGGTTTTAGCCCTAAAGCCCGCCCTATGCACCGCCACGTCAGCATTTTATCCTTCTACCCTTCCTCCTGCAGTGGGGCACCCTATAAGCCGCTCTATAGGTTTCACTATTGTTTTGTTAATTAATTTAAATGTTTTCAAATATGTCAATGCAAAATAATTAAAAAATACCACGATTAATTAAAAACGGCAAATCCTACATTGATTAAAAAAAAGTTTTACACCAGTTAGAAATGAAAAAAAAAGTTGACTACTCTACAAAAGTCTCAACTTGCGGCGCAGCTCATCGATCATCCCCTGGAGGTATTGGCTTTGGTCCATTTTATAGTATAATTTTAGTGTGAAAAAGTGAATGGAAATGTTACAAATGAAAGAGGGGCTGGGGGTATCTATATAAATAAATTTTTCGGAATTAAAAAATAAAAATAAAAACGGGTTGCATCGTCTGCGTCGCCCATAGTGGGCGGATGATGGCGCGGACGATGCCCTATCGTCCGCGTATCGTCCGCGGATGATGCATCGGGCATCGTCTGCGCACCCTTGGGCGCGCCATCGTCCGCCCCATTGCGGATCTTATTAAATAAATTCTACTCAACAGCTAGTTTTACTATAAGGTGTAGTGACATGGACCAATATGAATTGTCTCATCTAAATATTTATGAGACTAAAGTCCCAAAATGGTCCCTAACATTTGACGTTTTTTTGATTTTGGTCCAAAACATTATCTTTTGGATTTTTCGGTCCCTCACATTTGAAATCGGGCCATTTTTAGTCCTAAATTGACGGAATTGGTTAAAATTGACGGAATGTCACAGTCAACGCGATTAAAATCAATTTTGACCGGATTAACTTTTTTTAAAATTCGATTTTTTAAATCCCCCAAATCGGAAGAACATCAAGTAACCTAATTGAATCTTGAACCAAAATCGGAGCAAAATTGGCAGCAATAGTCACAAGGAATCTCCTTGGTGGGCGAAGGAGGCGCGGGATTATGACAGAGAATGGCTCTCCCAATCATCGAAATGCTGGAAACAATCCCCACAAAATACAAGAACACAACCAATCCAAGAACCCAAGGCATCAACATAAAACCTAAGTAAAACCTGACCGATCCACAGAGCATGAGCGAGAGCGAGATCCCGAGGAGCAGGGAGGCGAATCCCGCCGGCGTCATGCTCTGGAAGGAGATGGCGTCCCACCTCTGCCGCGGAGAGTGGTGGTCGGCGGTGGGCGGCGAGCGAATGATGTTCAAGACTAGAGCGGAGAGCTCGTAGAAGACCTTGGATTGGTGATCCTGGTGGTTTTGGTGGCCCATCATGATGGATTTTTGGCAAAATTTCCGGGAATTCGAACTGGAATTTGATAAGGGTGGCGATTTAAAGATGGGAAATTTTGTTCAAAGATCGAGGTGAATGGATAATCTCTGGGAATTGAAATGGATAAAGCAGCTGGTATTTATCTCCCTCCATCTCAGCTGGTATTCGAACTGGAATTTGATAAGGGAAATTTTGTTCAAAGATCGAAGTGTTGAAGAAGGGTTTTGTTCGAAGAATTTTTTTTTTCATGTTTAAATTTTACATTTTTAAGTTTTTGATTAATTAGGTTAATTAGGTATTAGCCTTAATAAACTATAGTTATAACTATTAATGTGGTCCGTCAATTTTGACTGTGACATTCCGTCAATTTTAACCAATTCCGTCAATTTAGGACTAAAAATGGCCCGATTTCAAATGTGAGGGACCGAAAAATCCAAAAGATAATGTTTTGGACCAAAATCAAAAAAACGTCAAATGTTAGGGACCATTTTGGGCCTTTAGTCTATTTATGATGGTCCATTTAGGAAAAGTTACATGTACACAAAGGGTTTAATTGAACATGGTTGGCATGTGAATGTAGACATAAATCATGTGTCATCCATGTGGATTAACCCTTTTCCAAATTTTTATTTTTATCTGGCATTAGCTATGCACCATCAGCCACCACATTTTTTTATATCTACTCCCTTTTTTCATCTTTTTCATGACTAGGATTGATTATTTCATCTCTTTAGTATTTTTTTAATTTCTTATTATAGTTACGGTAAATTCCATTCAAAATGACTATTTTCTCAAATAAAACATGATTCTAGATGACATTATTAGGTGCAGTAAAGTAGAGATGAATAGATATTTAAATATTTTAATAACAAGAAAAGATAAATTTTATTCTGAAAATAAATATAATATTTTGGTTAGGATAAACTAAAAAAGATAGGTAGGTGTAAGCATTCTTGATTATCAGTCATTCTATTGTTTGGCTGTGGAATTCTTGATTGTTTGTTGTTGTCAATATATCGGTATTTTTATCTTATTTTTAATTTTATATCCATAAAAAAATTATGATTAGTTTCAATCTATAATTATTGAAATTGGAAAATTTTCAACTGTACACTGAACGTTTAAATAGGCAGTTATGTATAACTAAAAACAAGGGGTTCAGGCATGAAACTAATCACCCTAAAAAATTGCTATTCACCCTAATAATAGGTGATGTATTAAATTTCCATAATTTACCAATATGGCAGTGGCAAGTACAGATGTAAGTAAATCGTACACCTGGAATTGACACTTGATTTTTTTTTAATTTAATAAAATTAATGAAATTCAAATATTTACATAACTTAAATGTATATATAGTTAATTATTAACATAGGCATTTTAATATTAATCAGATTTATTAATTTACGTATTTGTAGTAAAAAATCTTGTGTGGTGAGCATAGTGTTGTTTTAGTTGATTCTTTTATATACTTAGAATATGGGTATTCACTATTATAACAAACATATCACACAAGCGATAATACAATAACAATAGCTAACAATATAAACTAGACGAACACAATAAAAAAAAGGCACATGGAAAAGTGATACAATTCGCTTCTCGGTCATTCTAAGGGCACCCACAATGGGGCGTCCGATGGCACGCCCTATGCGTGCCATCGTTCTCGGGCGCGGACGATGCCTTAATTGTGGGTGCTTGCCATAGGGCGTCCCCTATGCCCACGCCCTACGCTTCAGGCGCGGAAGAAGCACGGACGATGACCTATCGTCCGCGCCATCGTCTGCGGCATCAGGCACCACTGTGGGCTCGGCGGACGATGGGCACGGACGATAGACCATCGTCCGCGGCATCGTGCACCATTGTGGGCTCGGCGGACGATGGGCGCGGACGATGGCACACGTTTTTTATATATTTTTTAAAATGTTAAATTCGAAAATTTTGTATAAATACCCCCTACCCCACATTCATTTGTAACATTTCATTTCACGATTCCACTCTCGAAACTCATATTTACTACGAAATGGATTCAAGTCTCAATAGTCTGATGTTTAGTGGTGATACGCGTTGGTCGGGTACAGAACCCGATGAATATCGGTCGTTCGACGCCAACACGCAGTACGATGCCAAATTCAGTACGAAATCATACGGTTTGTCTGACATGGAGCCATCTCCAAACCGACTCATCGCCCTCTCCCAGTCCCGATCCTGACCCCGACCCCGACGGCCGCCGCGTATGAGTCGTTGGCAAAAGCCTCGATGGCGAAGACCTTGTTGCAGACTCACAAGGCCCTCGCGAAGTGTACGGACCCCGCCCAAGCCGAATATCTCCGGGGGTTGATCGATGAGCTGCGCCGGAAGTTGGGAATTGCGTAGATTGGCCAACTTGAATCGTGTAACTTTTGTTTAATCAATGCAGTCTTCACCGGTTTTTAGCTACTCGTTGTGTTTTTTAATTAGTTTGCATTAAATATTTAAAAAAATTTAAATTAATTAACTAAACAATAGTAAAACATATAGGGCGTGCCATATGGCGCGCCTTAGGGCGCCACACTGCAGGTGGGAGGGTAGGAGGGTAAAAATGATGACGTGGCGGTGCATAGGGCGTCTAAGGGCGCCCCATTGCTAATGCTCTAAACCGAGCAGATTGGGTGGCAACCTCAAATTTGGGGGGCCTTTCTATTTATTTCTAATAAACAAAATTAAAGAAATTTTTTAAATAATAAATACAATTAGTGAATTCCTAACTAGCTGGGGAGTTAATACGAAAACATTTGAACATGTGAATTGAAAGGCAAAACCATGATTGTTAACCACATGATGCAACTGTATATTTACAAGACTTACAGGGTGTGATCATAATTGAGATAATTAATATACCCATATAATTAATTTGTGTAGCTCAATTAGATTAGGCATGAAAATATATAAAAAAAATACCAGCTCATTTATTCATTATTATCTAGCATGCTATATTTGTGTAGATTGGTTTGTCACGATTTAGTTTGGATTATAAAATTTGTTTATTGATGATTAATTATTAGATAATACTACTACTTAGCATTGATTTATAGGAAGATTGCGTGTCGTGACAGGAAGGGCTACAAGCATTAATCATTTTTTTTTTCTAAACGGTACTTTTTTTAATTCAAGCATCCTCTGCCCTATCGTCCGCCACTGTAGGTGGGCAGACGATGCACCTTCCTTCCTTCGCGACCTATGCATCGTCCGCGGACGATCATTGAATCCGACGATTTTCCATATTTGCAAACATAAAATATAAAAAAATAAAAAACAAATTCTGACAATAGGATTTGGCTTTAATTTGTGGTGTTTTTGTATTTATTTTTGTTAATTGATATATTTGCAAACATAAAAAATAAAACTAATACTACAAAATAGGAGTTAAAACTATAGGGCGGACTATAAGACGTCCCACTGCTAGTGGATGAGGTGGAGAATAAAATGCTAATGTGGCGGAGGATAGAACGCCCTATAAGGCGCCTCATTGTGGATGTTCTAATTCAGTAAAGGCACACTGTACTAAACATTGAACATTTTCTGGAAAAAAGAAGTGTTACATTTTCCTATATTTCCCTTTTCCTATATGTGCAAAAAATAAGGTCAAGAATATACTACACGAAATGAGGTAGATGTACATAGCATTGAAAACCTACAAAAATCCATATTTTTAAAGTTTAATGAACTTCTTTATTTCTTTATCCATGAACTGTTAAATAACACTTATTGACATTTAAGAGCTATAATAAATTTGTTAAAAAAAATAACACGGTAATTTAATTACAAGATAAGGCGCAGCATGTAAAAAGGGGTCCCCCTCTCTATACTTAAAATGAAAGTAATTAAATGGGTGATGATTTTAATTGGGAGAGTAGAAAGGACTATAATCATTATTTTGGTGATAATGGTTTTAATTATTAATAATGGAGAAGATAAAACCGGGAAAGTCATGTCAAGAAGCCACAAAAGTCTTTTCATTGTTACCATTGACAAGCCGTTTAATTAATACTCCCTCCGTCCCGGACTACTCGCACATTTCCTTTTCGGCACGGAGATTAAGGAATGAGTGTATATCAAAGTCAACAATTGTGGCTGTAGGTGATAATTTTTACTAAAAATGGAAAGAGTGCAAATAACTTGGGACGCCCAAAAAGGAAATAAGTGCAAGTAGTCCGGGACGGAGGGAGTATGTTCACATACATATATTTACATCAATTATTGTTCAAATTCAACTTTATTCCTTCAACAAACTCGAGCTTGAAATTTATACTACCCCTGTCTCACATTAAATGTCCACATTTGACTCAGCACATATTTTAAAAAATATAAATGAAAGTGGATCAAAAAAGTTAGTAGAGTAAAGAGTCTCACTTTATATATTTGTTTTATATTGAAATGTGTGTGGAATGAGTTAGAGGAATGTGGTGTCTACTTACCATTTCTAGTAAAAGTGAAAGTAAACTCTTATTGTGGGACGTACTAAAATGACAAATGTGGACATTTAACGTGGGACGGAGGTAGTATATGATAATTGAACAGAAATAAATATTTTAGTTATATCTAAATAAGATACATTAATAATTGTTAAGTAAGAATTATTATTGTCATTTAAAATCACAATTTATGTTGACTTTTCTAGCAATTTTATACTCCATCCGTTTCTTCATAGTTGAGGCAAAACTTTTCGACACGGAGTTTAACAAAGGAATGTTGAATGTGTTAAATAAATAGATAAAAAAGTAAGAGATGGAAAAAAGTAGAGAGAATAAAGTAGAAAGCGAATAAAGTAGAGAGAATAAAGTAAGAAAGAAAAAAAAGTTACTATATAGGGAAATGACTCAACTACGAGGAAACTTCTGAAAATGGAAAAATGACTCAATTATGGAGAAACGGAGGGAGTAATTTTTTAAATTTGAATGTTAAACTATAACTTTTCAATTTTGTGCAATTGCTACACGATGGTCAAAATCGAAACTGAATCTTATATCGTAATTACCATAAACTACTAAATTATTAATTTAAATTCGCATTTGAATCTTAATCAACCTCACAATTAGATAGTACTATCCCACATTTAATTTGTCATATCAAAAATACATTTAAAATCCTATAGTTTTTTCAAACATTCTCTCAATTATGAATCAGTCAAAGGCTTCTTTTTTATTCTTTCGAAGTGACAAAATCCCAGGAAAAAATACCTGTTCTTTTGAAATCTAATAATAATTGAAGCAATAAAAGACAAAGATAAAAGAGAAGGAAAAGGGGAAATCACAAAACCCAAAACCCCCACCATGTGATAAAGAAGAAATAAAAAAAAAAGTGAAGATAAAAGAAAATTGTTGCTTTTTGTAAAGTTTACACTATTTTGAGGCCCCATTAACCTAAATTTACCACTGAAAAGCCCATATTTATTACCCAACTTAAACCAATTTTCAGCCCACCAATGTGTGCTGGTTGGGTGGGCTGAAATTACATGCATTCTACTATTTTATTATTTTACACTACATCTTCATTTATTTTTATTCTAATACCTCAAAAGTTATTTTGCACAAGTAATTTACGAAGTATACGACAATCAAAAAGCCGATTTGTTCGTTTCTTCATAACTTGAAATAGATAAATGAATGAACAAATCAGACTTTCATGTTATACTTTAAATACAAGATTTTTCACATTTTCTTTTTAAACATAATTTGTAGCATAACCAATACTACTATTTTATACTCCATGTAAGTACTATTTGCGAGTCTCGCTCTCATTTGGGTCGTGTTATAGCTTTATTTGTTTTGTACAACTCTATTTATTTTGATTTTAATAACTCATAAATTATTATTGACATCAACATAACAGTCAAAAGTCTATTAGTTCATTTTCTCTATAATTTTAAATAACGAATAACAATAGTTGCAAATGTGTGGAGTAAACTTTTTTTTGGAAACCCATGTTCTATTGTGAATGGTTGAGTTCGAAAAAGTGATTTGAAACTAATTGCATAATCTTTTTTTCACTCTAGTAATAATGGCGACGACCTAAAAGTTTACAACAAAAACATGGCACAATATTTTGTTGGCACAATTTATGTCACCTTTGATGTTTGGGGTAGAGGCCTGTTGCGTGATGGTTCAGGATGATGCTGAAATTTGGTGCATATTTTATGATTTAGAAATTGCAAGTAAATGTAGGTTGATGTTTGAGGAAGAAAGTGTATTCTAATAGTTGTTGTTATCATTATAATTTATAGGATAATTTGAAGTAAATGTAGGTTGATGTTTGATATAAGGAGGATTGACGGTCCACAGTTTGAATCTGTATAGGTGTGTCATCTGTATCGAAAATGAACTTATCAACGGATTTCTTGCCAATCCATATGAATACATATTTGAATCGGGGCGTGCATTTTACAGAATACATTAAATTGACATGAACTTTTATAAATTCCCAAACTTCATGACACATAAATTTAAAATCTAATAAAATTAATATTTGATCGGTGAAAATTGAAATTTGGAGCAAGCTTGTGTGGCCGTTATCCATCGCACCGAAGTTCAAAATGAGTATACGACGAGCCCTCTGAAATTTAACCAATGCGAACTTCCAACTACATAATGTCCTGACAGATGGAATATACGCTTCATGAGATGAATATGATTATGTGTTTCAAACTTTTGAATCATAGATAAACTAATTATCTTAAATTTGCATTTTTTATACAATAAAAATCATAATAATATAAGCAATAATTATCATAATTAAAATTTACCAAGTGATCCTATCCGAAGTACCGAAATAGATTGGAATATGACTAAATTTATTTTTTTCAATAATTAGTCCTAAAATATATAATTTCGTAAGTAGACCTCAAATGTTTAACCAATAGTTATACCACATTACATGGCCAAAATGAAAGACTAATTTTTCCTAATATTTTTTAAAAAAGACTCATGTTTTATTTTTAAAAGAAGGCAATTTAGTACATAAAAATCGCGTTTTAAGTGAAAAAAGCGTTGTAACTGCAAACGGCAACCGCGAAAGAACAAAGGTACAGAAATTTTGAGAAAAAGTTGAGAGAGAGAAGAAAAAAGAAGAAAGATGGGAAGCGAAGAGGAGAACGCCGTCAAAGAGCCATTGGATCTCATTCGTCTCAGCCTCGACGAGCGCATCTACGTCAAGCTCCGCCACGACCGCGAGCTCCGTGGAAGGCTCCATGTCTCTCTCTCTCTCAGTTTTTCTATGATTATTGTTATTATGTGTGTGCTGATCTTTATTTTTGTCATGTGCTGCTCGATTTCACTCGTACATGATGATATTATTCGATAATTGAGTAGCTTTGGTAGTGTTATGTTTGAGGAGCAATTGGAATTTGAGTGAAATTATGTCTGCGGTTGGTGGAGGGGTTTTGGAAAGTTTTGAATTGTTTACATTTCCAACTATTATCTTTGAATTGTTTACTTTTTTGTTGATTAGATCACATTTCACTTCTTTCTGATCTATTAGCCTCTTTGATTGGTAAAATTGATTTAGACTGTGTAGTTTTAGGGATTTCAGTTGAGCTGAGAATTTGTGGAAACTAGTTTTGGATCTACTTGAATTGTTAGATTTTACTGTGAACATGTTTCACCGAGGTGTGTGCGGGCACAGACATATGATAGCGACTTTGATAAGACTTCTAGAAACAAAAGGCCCAATCATTGCTCTCACGGTGCCTCTTCAAGGGTAGTCGCACAGTTGCACTGTTACTGAGGCATCCCAGCTTCATTTAGGTTACGATTTACGAATTACCAGTATTGCTGTGAACTCGTTTATCATTGTCGTAGATTAGATGCGACAAAGTGAGCTTTACGAGTTATGCTATTCTTGAGGTTTTTGCTTCCTCTAATTTGTTGTTAAGTTAATTTTGCAGGCTTATGATCAGCATTTGAACATGATTTTGGGTGATGTTGAAGAGATTGTTACAACAGTAGAGATAGATGATGAAACGTATGAGGAAATTGTCAGGGTATGTTGATACATTATTGCATACACTATCGTTAAACATTCTGTTGCACATTATCTGTATATGTTATCCCACATGAAATTTTTCTGTCCAACAACCAGAAATACGATTTTCTAGTTATTCTATGCCAGTTCTGTGCTGATTAACATGTTTTCCATATATGCGAAAAATTTTTTACTCAGTTACGAAAAAAACATTGGTTTACTTCTACCAACTTGGACTTGTTTACGTAGTTTATGTTCAGGCTGAGAGTGGGTTGATCAAAATTCGTCTCACCCTTTGCTCATATATTGCGAAATACATTAGAACTATTTTTTACCTCGAAGTATTGTTGACAGTAGATTCAGAGGACGGTGTTACAACACATAAACTTGATAATTTTATAGGGCTAAGCGATCCTTCAGTTCGGGTTTAATTACTTTTAAAGAGTCGTTGCTTGATAGTTTGTAATGGTATTAACATCTGATATGATTTGTCTCGCGTTTACAGACCACGAGACGCACGGTGCCATTCCTATTTGTCAGAGGGGATGGTGTCATTTTGGTGTCACCTCCACTTAGAACAGCCTGATATGGAAGATTTAAGAGACTTCGAAGGCCGAAAACAAAGGGTTTTTATATGTAATCCTTTGCATTTCTGGAAATTGGGTAGAAATTCTTGATTTGTGTATTTTTACTGCTATGAATGATTGTTTCAACGTTTATTCATGTCTAATGTTGAAAACGCATTGTTCGTTTCTGAGATCATTTGCTTTCAATGCCTTTCTGATATCATTGGTAATATCCTTCGCTTTAAATATAACCTTTATTCAAATATGCATCACAGATTCACAGAGCTTGGATTAGAAATTGAACCTTCAATTTTGAATTAAATTTTGAAATTGAATAGTAGCATCAATGAAACTCTTTCTAGATTCTATACCTAAATCAATTATTTAAAATTGGATTTGAAATTGAATAATAACTTTAAACTCTAATTTCTATGATTTAAATTCTATACCTAAATTAATTATTTGAAACTTGCAAATAGTTGAAATTAAATACTAACTCTCAAACACACTGCACAAAACACAACATTATACATATAAATATATAATGCACAATGCCTACACTCAATACCCCACCCACTAACTTTTGATTAGCGAATAAAGAATTTAGATTAAAATAATTTTATATCAATTACTACTACTTTATAATTGGATAATAATATTATAGCTTCAAATTCAATTCCAAAAAACACAATTGCAACACAATTCCAATTTCATTATACCAAACACACCGATCAAAGAATTGCCTAAACCCTAAATTGCCGATACTGAAAAATTACAAACCTAAATTAGCATAAGCTATCACACAAAATTTTATCCCTATCAATATTAATAACAGTTTGGGATACACACATCAATGTGAATTACAAACAGAGACATACACCAATTCCAAAAGAATATAGCCAAAAAATGCAACGTGACAAGAAGATACAGATATAGTTACCGGTTTATCTCTGTCTTTGCCTGGAGTAACCTGGTGAGCCAGAAAAAGACGGTGAGTTCCTGTAGTTTCGGCTGGGAGAATCCATCGACCCTCTAAACGAAGCATACGCTGCTTTGGCTGATTCTGGTATAGAGTCAAATGGAAGCGATTCCACGAAGCACGCAGTGTTGATCCTTGTCCTCTCCAGCTCAGATTGAAGTAGTTCCGAGCTGTACTGTTGGGCGAGCGCCTGGGAAAACAACAATTTAAACGCGAGAATATGCAAGTCATCGTGAAGAAAGTGGCGAAGCGAAGTGGTTTACTCCTGAAGCTGCATTCATGATGCCAGAAAAGGGAAGCAATTGCCAGATATATGGTACCAAAAATGACGAGTAATATAGTTTGTTGCGCAGGGGTACAAAATATGTAGCTTCATAGAACAAAACAGAAAATGGATTTGAGTGTTTTCTCACAATGAGGTCATCCGGGGATGCAGATGATCCCGACAGCCTGTCATCTGCCACTGCATCATCACTTCCACGTGTAGCCCGGGGCTGATGATTTGGGGTCTCGACAGACTCTGTGACAGTTTCTATAGCCTTCTCTAGCAGGACCCCTTGTAAGGACTTGAGAGACTCTCTTGCACCTTGAGTGAAATAGGGATTCAATATGGTTTCGAAATATTCAAGCTGCAGAAAATGAAGAAATAATCAGCTGAAAAACCATCATAAATATTAGAGAAAAAAGAGCCATAACGAGAAACTAGTTAGTTCTCAATCGAACACAACTAGTGTGCAGACTGCAGCATACTATTACTCAATCTTTCCCTCTCTCTCAACATGTTCTCACAAATAGTTGCCCACCGTTCAGCAAACGATGTGTAATACTATTTTGCAAACAAGTTCTAATCGTGTCCGTGTCTCAAGGCATGTTAATGGTATCTTGGTATTCATTATGCAGAACGAGAAGGAAAAGAATAACACAAACTATAAAACTCTATAGACTTACCTCAAGCATAAGCTGACAAAATCCACTTGGATCCAATGCCCTAAGATCTCTACTTTTGTTTTCATTAAACAGACCAAGAAGTATATCGATCAGGCCTTCAACAAGAATTCCGAGAACCTTGTCCAGCAAAGGCTTGCAGCCAGAAAATACCTGCATGAAGAAATTCCATTCTTGAAGGAGGTCAAAGTGAAACTACATAGCACCTGGTAACTTTGCACATCTCCGAGAGACTTAATTTGATGCACAATTTCAGAAAAGGATATAAAGAACTTAAAGAAATCTGTGCTTGGAATGTGCCAAGTTGTACAACAGAGAACGGAAGAAAAAAATCTGAATTTATTTGTTATGTAGTACAACAAAGAAAGGATGAAGAAGCCGAAGTTTCTCGAGTTGAGAAAAAATACCTCTGCATGTACAGCTACCAAGGTGTGAAGTAGGTCAACAGTGGCATCTCTGACACCCTGGCAAATGTTTTGTATCATTAGAAATATGCATTACTCATCTTCAAGTCAGGAAAGTGTGAAAATTAAGAAGTATACAGAATCCTCACTTTGATCGCAGGTGCTGCTCCCCACTGAACTCCAGCATCCAACAAGTAGTTTGTTGCAGCTTCTCTAATCAAATTTGTCTAGAAAAAATAATGCAAAAATGATAATGTGAATGAAGCATTAAAGTAGTAGAACGGAATTCAAAGCACAGCAGAAACTGAACATCTAACAGTTTACCCCAATAGGAACATACAATGAGATGTACTTTTTCGTCTCTCGGGCACAAATTACAGGCAGGGAATCGAATATAATAATCTTGCATGCCAACAATCCTCACCAGAGTGCCACACGCATACCAGTCTTATGGTAATCAAATCGAACAGGTCAATTGTGGTTTCAAAAACTTAAACATACTCAAGGAGAGATTGCTCAGTGGCAATACTTAGAGAGCAACCTGGAAAACTTCCTAATAGAGTTAAACACTGCTTATACGCAACCAAACTCAGAAAGTGTACATCTTAAGAAATATCACGATTAACTTCAGCAGAGAACATTTTGATGTGATTCAACGCAAAACCCAGAGGTGGAAACATTGTTCACTATTGTCAGCACCCTATCACGGATAACTCCAAGCAGAAAGGTTACTAAGAAGCCACATAGGGAAACTCATTATCTAGAATTCAGTTAGCAAACATTATCATAAGGTAAAGTATACAATAGGTTTCGGGATAAAATGATGATACAAATCAATATGCACTATAGAAGTCTAATAATCTTACAAGCCAACCCAACACAGTTCTCATACCTTGGCCAGAGTATACTGTTCGATGACCTTCTCTTCAAGACCAGTAAAAGATATAACCAGCTCTTGAATGTCACCATCATCCTCAACTATACCGCTGAATAGAAAAGTAAACTACAGCATGTAATTTCCCAGAAGATATAAAAAGAAGGTCACCAAAGCAAGCGACATTCGGAGAAAACATGATAGGTAAAGGAGAATTAGTGCATTAGTTTCCGAGAATGACCAGTCCTTCAGTCAAAGTTTATGGAGAAAATAAAGTTAATTAGCACGTAAACATTCACAGAGTATACACTAGAACTGTATTGATCAACTTTACTCCCACTACGATGACAGATACTACTTTCTCACAGTTTTTATATACAACTGATGCTTTATAATGTACCTGGAATGTTGTAGCCATATATTTTTATATTTCCCATACAACTCCAGAGAAAGTTCGTCTTTGCAATACCCAATATTGCTTAGGACCATCAGGAACTTTTGATGTGGGTCAGTAATACTTCCAGGAAGAGGATCATCAGATATTTCAACTGGTTCAAGAGAAAATCCATTTTGGAAGTGCAGGCTTCCAATGTCTGGTCTATTCTGTGTAAGCTCAGAGCCAATATGCTCCAAGTGACCTGTTTATTGCATCCACAAAAAAAGATAGAATCCCCAGTCATTATTACCTCGATCATTTCAAATTTATACTTCCTCCGTTCCGCCTTAATAGAGACGTTTCATTTTCTGCACTCGTTTTCGAAAAATAATAGTACTAAATAGTTAAAGTGGAGAAAGAGTAAAGTAAGAGAGAGAATGATATAGAGAGGAGTCTTCCCTATATTATTTTATCTCTTAATTTACTTTTTCTCCACTTTAACTATTTATTACAGAGTATTATTTTTCCAAAACAACTGCAGAAAATGAAACACCTCTATTAACATGGAATGGAGGGATTATTAAATAGATTCAGCACAAAGTTCATCATTCTTAATACCAGCAAAATCCAACAAACAGTTCAACAGAGCAAGTCTAACTGATTCTTGAATTTCTTGAAGCTGGGCAAAAGCATCTTCAGATTTTGCTGATTCACTTTGCAAAGAATGAAGCATCCTGAAAACAAGATTTGAGAAGTGAATAGATACCTAACAGGGGCCCAAATTTCTCAATAAGGTGCAGTTCACACATACAACTCTATTTAGCTTTAGTTGTTCAAACTATAATAGCACTAGTACTATGGCATGCATTATCACCTTACTAGATTAATGCATGAGAAGAACATTTATTTGTTAGATGCAGCTAGAGAGGGGCCAGTGAATTTCATTGGAGTGGACAGTTGCATGGGATTTAGATTTAGACAGAAATCAACTCCAGGTAATCAAAGGTCAAGATAACTTAAATGGGCTGTTGGCTTAAGTATTTTCGTGACCTAACCACAAAAATATGATGCTCAAATGAGAGTAACTCAAAAAATTATACTCTTATTTTGTTTTTTTTCTCCTGCCACAGTAATTATATATCCACAGCTTCTGCAGCTGTGTCAAACCAACAAAAGCTTCTTCATATTTCAAAAAATGTTCAGACAGTCCAAACACTCTTACTTGCAAGCATTGTGTCTATGTATCATTGATTATTATATCCTTGATACTGGCATGCCTAAAACTTTTTTCTCTAACCTTTTTTTTTCGTTCCTCTTTCTGTTTCTATATTTCTTTCTTTTTCTTGGTTCAATTGAAAAAATTTAGTCCAAACAGTGGAAATAACAAAATTCTAATTCCAATAAAATAGAAACCCAAAGAATGAGTTTGGATGCTAACTCATTGATTTGATCCATAGCGGAGATCATAACTGCCCGGAATGCAAGAGGCAATGATGAGATTGAATACGGTGATTTGTTTCTTTCTAAGATAGACACAGGAACCCAAGATTCATCTTTTGATATCTCTTCTATTGAACTCCGCATCCAAGAACAAAGCCTGACTATGTAGATTTTTGAGATCTCATATTCAAGTGTCCTTATCGCAGAGACTGCAAATAAAGCAAAACTAATCAAAACAATACTATCTCAAATATAAGAATCTCCTTTTAAAATGGAGTCAGGATAAATAATTCCATTTTCCTGCTTGTTAAATAGTACCAGCAACTGGAGGGGCAGATTCTTTTGCTTCAAAAGCTTGGCCAGCCCTGGAGACCTCCTTTACAGCATCATTCATGTGAGCACTGAGGATGTTGGATTCCTCGAGATCGCGAAATGTACCAAGGACCTGGCACGAAGAAAATAGCAACCTGAGTTCTAATTTGAAGCAAAAAAAAAGTTTACAAATGCACAAACTAAAGCACAATGAAAACTAATAAGCAGAATCCAAGAAGTGAAATCATTAGAAGTGCTAAACTTCAACAGCTCTACTTTTGATAATGAAATTTGAATGGCCATTAAGGAGCTTTGTAAATACAGACCTCTTTTGCTGATCACCAGCCTTGGAGTTCTACACCTTATTTATTACTGATGTGATTCCTTTTAAGCCTTACGACAATTCTGAATCAAACATAAAATGAAGAGGCATTTACCTTAGACTCGTATGCTGATAGAGTATTGCGTATCATCCCAGAAACTTCATCAAGAGTATCGCCCACCTCGACTCTATTCACAGAACCACTTGTACTTGTATCAGCAGACACTTGGGAAGACTGAAGAAGGGAAGATGCATATATTACAATAAGAATTGGCTAAGACCTTAACATTGACTATTCTTGGGATAGAATAATCCTTGATTAATTACGTAAGGACCAACAACAAGCATAAAAAGTCAATTTCTAGAAAAGATATCTTCACACTTTGATAACACAACACAACATCAGGTTCCTCATTGGCAACCAATAGTAACTCTGCAAGTTGTGGTAGGTGTTGGATACTACAATATTATCTATTTCTTAATCCTTAATATAATAAACATAGCCCAGGTGTTTATCAAATATATGTATAGTAAACAGAACCCGAGGTGAAAAAGGTTAGAAGAATATATCACAATAAGCCTTAAGAAAGTCTGGTGGTAACAGGTACTGAAGCATAAATCATGATGTGTAATTCTAAGAAAATGTTTTGCTAGCCACTTATTGTTGTGATGAGGATTATCAGGAGGAGAAGCCCTAATCTAGTATCAGTGAGGTTAAAGTAACCTAACATGACAGACTTGAAAACATACCTTTGCGAATTTTCCGCTTGACACTGAAAGTGCAACTTTCCAGAAAGCAGGTATGTGATGGATAAGCACACCAGTTAATTGGCGAATATATCTAGCGCGAAGAGCATCAAGTTCTTCGCTGGTCATTTCTGCTGGGAGTATATCTCCAGCCAGATAGTGATCCAAAGCTGACTGATAGTTGAAAACAAAACATAATTGTTAGGTAGAAGGATGCCAGCTAAATACAAATATGATAGAACTAAGTCTTGCACTTACTGATTGATTCATATCTTGCTGAATTTGCCTCCACTTAGCATCAGAGAGTGCTTTTTCACGAAGCTCATTCTGCATATTCTCCATTCTTGCTTCATGAGCCAAAGTGCATTTTTCAAGCAACCCTCTAATTTTTTGGTTCTGTGGCACGGTAAGAAAGAGGTAACACCAAAGTTTAGTATAACAGTTCTCCAGTTATTAAGATTGTACTCATTAAGTTTCACAAGTAAACAAGAGGTATTACAAGAGAACTACAATTATCTCATTTTCTATCACATGAATTTTGCACAAATATCTTGTATACATAGAGCATGTTTAAATAACTACCATTACAGGGTGATTAGAAATATATTCACACTTAATTAAATTAAATGGATGGTTAGAGTAAGACCTAGAAACTCCGCACCTGTATATTCAAATAATGCTTTATAGGATCGGACTCAGGCTCAAGTTCCAGTAAAAGCCGCACAGTATTTTCAAGCTACAAAAACATCAAATAACCAATTAAGCAATCAGCCATAGATATATAAAATCAAAGGTAGAGGTTTGTGCTTAACAGAAAGGCTGGGTGATAAAACTAGCATTGGTTTTATCAAAAGAATGCTCATCCATCCAATTTCAATATGCTCAAAAACAAAAACGAAAATACTACACTTTAATATACATTTAATTCTTGATAGACTTTCCTTTTTCTTCATATCTTAATTCTAAAATATTTTTCTTGTTCTGAGAGAAGGATAATATTTCTCTGATGACATCAACGAAGGCCTAAATAACCAGATGGACAACATAACCAATAAGGCATCTCCCATAGGAACTCTATATCTAGACTTGTATATAACAGATCTTACACTTGTTAGATCAATATTTGGATCTTCCATGGTCTTGTAAAGCATGGCTTTGAACTCTTGCATTACTTTTTCGACCTCTTCAAGAACACGTTTGAGAATTCCCACCTGAAATCAATAAGTTCCACACACATATAGAAGGTTCAAGAACAATTGGCGGACATCTCCATTCCCATGGAAAAAGATTAAGCAGTTTTCTTGGGAGAACAAGGAGCACATAACAAATAAAGCACAAGAACGCTCAAAGCATGCCTTCATGATAAGAAAAGTTATATACAAAAGATACACTTAAAGTTGTTTCAGAATGCTACTACGTCAGAGAACACCAATGAGAGGGGTATAAAAAATCCTTACATAAAAAGTAAAAGTGGGACATAAATCTCAAGCTCTGAAATTTAAATCGATACACACAATAAAAAAATTAATAATCAAGATAAAATATCAGCATGAACAAAGTGAGATGGTAAGATGAACAACAATTTCTTAGCCAACAAAATTGTCTGGAGAGTGAATGTTTTTAGCACTAAATCTGGATGAGATATTTACCATTTGCCAGAAAAAAGAACTATAAGAAGCTTATTGAGTAACAGTACATACTTAATGTGAAAGAAAGAAGACTTACATGAGAAGGCAGAACAATTGACTTAGCTTTTCGGTACTCTCTTACTGCCAAATCGTATTCACCCTTACTAATGTTACCACGAATTGCACTGGGCAGGTTAAATAGTGTTCGAAACCTCTGAAGCATTCCTTGGACAGACCTAATCTTCTCCGCTTGAGCCTTGAAAAGAGTCATTGTTTCAATTAGATAATTCTTAGTGTATCAATAAACTACTCCATGATTTGGGTCCTAACTACCTGTCTCTCAAATAGAGGTCCAAAAGCACGATTAGCAAGTGAACTAACTCCCTCAATACTATTGAACAACTGAGTTGTTCCAGCACCATCAGGATCTTCTTCAATTCGTTTCAATTTTGATTCAATATCTGCAACAAACACAAGTATATTAGAAGTTCAGTGTGTTCACTGAAAATGTATCAAATACCATACCATTACCAACTGACCATCAATAGTTGTTTTGCATGAAACAAAACAATCAAAGTTCTCTTTGACCAACTGCTTTCTCTGTTGGGTGCGTCCTTTAAGATCATTCTTTAATGCAAAGGCACCAGCTTCCAATTCGGCCGCACTAGTATCTTGGTGGACTCGTGATAAAAAAAGTTTTGCATCAAAGTTCTCTGAGTAATAGTTCAATTTTTCTGCAAAACATGCAAATAGGGAAGCCTTCAAATCTAATGAGCAATAACTCCAAACAGAATTTCTCTATCTCGAATCATGCAAGTTGAGCAACAGCTAGCCCCACAGTTAATCATGTCTAATGTTGAATTCCTTGCCTCTTCCAAAAAACCATATCAGATACTTTTATCAAGTACCCTGACCATGTTAAAGATACCAAGACAGTAGTGTTTTCACTATTCTGGCATTCGGCAAAAATATAATGGGTCTCTTTTAGAGAGCTTTTGCCCCATATTTTCTGGTGTGAGAACTGAGAACCAACATAAAGTTGGAGCAACCTCCATATGAAAGGGTTAATCCTTGAAGAAAGAAGCCTCTAGACATGAGCTGTTGATGACTGGGACAAAAACACATGCACGTCTACATCATTGATATACTAAAACAAATACCTCGTGCACTTTGATCAAGAGGTTCCACGTCAGTGGTGAAAGTGGCACTTCCCATATTGTCGCTGATCAATCTGAACGTCTTGTGGTTAATTAGCCTGGCCATATATAAGTACATTAGCAAACAATCAGTAAGAAACTCAAATTAGGGAAAGAGGCTCAACTTATATGGCTTACCCCAATCCAAGAGGATCCACCCACTCCATGCCACGGGGAAGTGACTGTACAGTGGTCAAATTTTTAGGCTTGGGGTCATACTTTGGGAGCACAGGAACTACTTTCGCATCCCTCATTTCACGGACTCTCCGAGCCAGCTGATGAATAAATTCACTTGTATAAGTTGTTTCCATGTATTAGAGTATGATAAATAGCAAATATCCAGGATATCAAATAAATTCAGAGGAAAGTAAATATGAAAACAATAGTAGCCTGCAGTCCTATATAGTCTGTGAACTATGGTCCTTTGCATAGATTAATGAAAATAAATTACTCTATGAAAGAAAAACTAGCTCACTCATGAAATGCCTCTTTTGAAGTAAACTAACACATCAATTGGTAATGTCCATTAATCTTAGCTTTGAATCAAAACAAAGCAAAACTCCACTTAAATTAACAACTAAATTAAGAATCCACAGCAGTAAATGATCCAAATTGCATAGATGCATATATTAGAATAGCTCACACAGCTAGCTCGAGATGATGCAAGAAGATCGAGCTCAAGTGTGAAGATGAAGAAGTGCCAGCTGTTTTGGTAGTTAGAGGCAGTTATTCGGTTATGAGTAGTTAGTTTGTTATAGAGCTTTCATCTTGTGCTTTTCGTTGTATATGCACCATGCACCAATCATATATAAGGTGCCTTGTATGTGTTGGAATTCATTCAATAAGATTCAAGTTCTCTCCCCCAAAATATCTTTCTCTTTTCTCTGCAACTCCATCATGGAGTTTCTCTCATAGATTTGTTATGGTATCAGAGCGGTGGTGAAGGATCGACTCCAAGAGACATAATTGGAGCCAGTGAGCTGCTGTTGAATGAGAATGATCCCAGGATTATCACTGGGATGAAGAAAGTGTGGACTAGATGTGTCTTCAGCTGGAACTTGAGGTTGAGCTTTACGATTGCGACCATTCATGATGATCGAGAAGAATGAGATAGGAGAGATCAGATCTGTGGAAGAGAAATTGTGAAAGCGGAGCGATTAAAGAAGAACCAGAGAGAGATTGCGGAAATTTTTCACTGATACCATAACCAGCTGGCACTTCTTCATCTTCACACTTGAGCTCGATCTTCTTCCATCATCTCGAGCTAGCTGTGTGAGCTATTCTAATAGCATACTCAATCATATCAGATACACAATACCTCAGTTTCATCAACATGCTTCCAGCAACTCGGCTCCCCTCCATCCCACGCCTTGTCGGCCTGCTTCTTACCGCCACCGCGGTTCTTAGCAGCCATGCCGCCGCGATCATCCTCGTCCCCGGATGAAATGCTCAGCATCTCCACCTCCGAGTCCTCTTCGTCTTCTTCTTCTTCTAATTGCTTCTTTTTCTTATGGTGCCCCTTCTTATGATGGTGCACTGCGTGGGCGATCTTATGGGCGCCGACGCGTGCCGGAAGCTGGACGAAGTTGCGTACGGGCTTCGACTTAGACGACGGCTTCTGGTAATTGACATTGCGCTGCGATTGCTCCTTCAGAGCCATCTGCAGCAGCTCGTCCTCATCCAAATCGTCGTCGCTCGACATTTTTCAGCACGGAATTCGACAATTAGGGGTGATTGTGTGTAAATGTGTGTGAATTTTGTGGGAAAAAATGTGAAATTAGATCTGATTGGAGAGTTAATTGATCAAAATTAGAGAAATTTCTACAGAAGTTTCTGCTGAAGGCGATGGGTAATAATCCAGTGCCTCGCGCGCTAACTTTGAAATGTCAGTCCGCGGATGCCACGTGGCTTTCTTCTTTTATCAGTGGTGTGATGTGTGCATGTGTTCTACTGTTCGTCACCAAATATTCATCCACATTTGTTCCGGCTCGGTTTTTAAGAAAGGTAAAAAAATTAACTTAAAATAATTACTTGAATATGAGTCTCATTTTTACTATACTAAAGTAAAGAGAATATTTATACAAATATGAATGGAATGAATTAATAAAATAATAAAATGTGAGACTTATCAATTATTTATAGTAAAAAGTGAAAATTGATAATTAACGGGGGATAGAAGAAAATTGTAAAAGTGGACCATTCATAAAAGATGAAAACAGTATCACTAATAGGAAAAATGCATGTTCAACAGTTCAACCAAAAAAAGCTGAAATCATAATAAAATATTCGATAAAATAATAAGATATGCTAGCATTTCATTAATACTCCATATTACCCACAATCGTACTCTTGCCAGCCAGCCCGGTTGTAGGCCCGGCCCCACTTTTTCTGTCTGCTCTCTGGAAAGAGCACAACACCCATAGTTGTGCTCTTCCGCAAGGACGAGCACAATTCAATTTAAAATTCAATTAAACAAAAACATTTCCATAATATTAAAATTCATTAAAAAAACCTAAATAATATTACAAATAAAATAAAAATGACATAATTAAAATCCTAAAAATTAAAAAGTACATAATTAAAAACCTACAAATTAAAAATTACATAATTAAACTCCTAATAATTAAAAATTACATAATTAAAAGCTAAAAATACCCCCGTGGAAGAATACTCATCCGGCGGCACTACCCCCAATTATCTTTGGAGGCCCAATATCATGGTCTCATGCGATCGAAGTTGCGAGGGGGTCATAGTTGACCTATCGGCCATATTGATTTGGGCAAAGAGGGTCCACAACGAGTTGGTGGGGGTTGGAGGTGGCGCATATGGAACGGGGACGGGAGCGGGTTCGGGAGCATTGGCGGTTGCAGCCGCCGCCTTCTTCCTTCCTTGCGGTCGGCGTTGGGAACCGCTGGGGCCGGCGCCGGGGCTACCCAAGTTAGCTTCGGCGAGTTGGCTAGCCACTTCTTCGGAGTCGGCGTCGGATAGGGATACCGACCTTGACCGTTTGGAGGAGCCGCTAGAGGAGGATGTTATGCCTCCCCTATACTTCGGGTGCGTCCGCGTCTCCTACCAAACGTTGAGGTACTTGAATGGCTTGTAGTTCAAGGATTAGTAGGTGCTCATCGCGGCAGTGATGATGTCGACCTCGCTCCGGCCGCTCCCCGCCGACCGCTCTTCCTGGAGGAAATAGCCATTGAACTTGCCAATTTCTTCGTTGCCTCGGTAGATGGCGTTGCGCACCATACTCTCGTTGCGCTCGATTGTTCCCGGTGGACGATTTTTATTGTACCGGCGAGCGATGCGCCACCAAAAGTGATCGCCGGATTGGTTCGTGCCAACCACCTGATCTTCGGAGATTTCCAAGTACGCACCGAACAATTTATCCATTTCCGACGGAGTGTACGGTGTGCAGACACCGCAAGTAGGAGGAGTCGGAGTTTGGGAGGGGGCAGTCGGCCTAGGCTCGGGTGTCCACCCGTATTGCCCTTCGGGACATCTTGGTAGTCGATTGGGTATGGCCGGTAGCCACCCGGAACGCCCGAACTTTGGGTTTGAGGAGGGGCCAAATATTCTGTTTCCGGACTAGGAAACGATTGTGAAGAGAACCATTCGGGGTTCCAACCGTGGCAGCCCGGGGGGTTATTGCCTTGGCCGGACATTGTTATGTTGTATGAGTGGAAGAAAGATTGAGAATGGATATGAGAGAATGAAGATGAGAATGGATATGGGAGAATGAAGATGAGAATTGTGTAGTGTGGTGTAAATTTTTGGGTGTGAAAGTGGGGGTATTTATAGATGAAAATGTGTATTTTTGGGGAAAAATAAAAAAAAATTAAAAAGTGATAAAAAATGGTAAAAAACGGATATATTTTTGTGAGGAAGTGGAAAAATATTTTTTTTCTTATTTTTAATCGATTTTTTAATTAAAAACCGATTTTTAATTAAGAAAAAAAATCAAAGGCAACGGCTATGCTGTTGCCTAATCGCTGCGCGTCACGTCAGTTGCTCGCTGGCATGGACGTGCTCGATGCATCGAGCAGCGCCGTGCCAGCGGCGCAAGCGCAGCGGCGGTGGAGCTTGTCCTTGCCAGCGGCACGGACAGACGGAAGCCGTCCGTCCACCGTTGCAGATGCTCTAATCTTCATTTGAGCTTATTTGTACGATGTCAAGCTAATTTGTTTGGGTTCAGGCCAGCTCATTCGGGTTGTTGGACAATATAGATGCGTGCTATCATGTTATAGATTTTTAACCCCAATTCTTAGACGCCTATTCGCAAACGGTCTAAAATGAAAAATGAAACTCCTATTCACGTTTATCATTTTATAAACGAATATATCATCTTATGAATTTAGGAAGACATTTTAGTCATTGAGGACAATTGAACAATCACGTACAGTATCTAATTTTGGTGACTCATTAGCTTTAAATTACAAATAATTTTCTTAGCTAGTTTTTTACGAAAAATATACGTATCAAATAAAGATTATTTTACGAGAATTCTAACGAAATCCTAATTGCGTGATGTTATAGCAAATGCTTAAAAAATGATATTATAGGATATGAACAATGATACTCTCTCCGACTCATAAAAATATGGATATTTAGGATGATACGAAATTAATGCACAATTGGTAAAGTAATAGAGAAAATGAGTAGCGTAGTTAAAATAATATTAGTGGATAATGAGACTCACGTTATTAGTGTTTAATAGTGGGCCCTAGTGGTATAAGAATAAATTGTATGAGTAATGAAATGAGGAGAACCTTCCATAAATGGAAATGAACTATTTTTATGAGACGGACAAAAAAATTGAAAGTGTCCATATTTTTATGGGACGGATGAAGTATTATTTTTGTCTGATAGCCGCCATACAACACAACTCCATATAATTTTTTATTCGAAATATATCATTTTTAAACCATGAAAACATCATTTCTAACTGCTCAAAATATAATTTCTAATTTAACGAAACAACACTGAACTCTATATCATTTTTCAAAATTAAATGATATATTTGGTTGTTGTTTTGAATATGAAATGATATTTTGAGGGATTTATAAATGATATGTTTGCTACATAAAAGGGATATATTTTGTTTATAAATGATATGGTGTTGTTATCAAACAAAAACAATACTATTATTTTTTTTTCAGTTTTTTATATCATGCAATTAGAAATTCCTTAGAATCACCCTATCTTTAATTTGATATATTTTTTTTATAAATAACTAATTTAAATAAAAATATTATGTGAAATTTGAAAATTTGAAATTGTTTTAGCAGAAATAAATTGATTTCCGCAATGGATTGAGAGGAATAACCGTATGGCTACACCAGTATTCTTTTACAATTAATCTAAAATTATATATTTTGGTCTAAAAATAATATTTTCCGAAATCAATTCAAATCACAAATTTTTGAACGCGTGTACAAAATGAAGTTACTAGTTATCTTTTCAAATATGGATTATAACGTGCAAAAATCTAACCCAACACATACACTGATACACACAACTTACAAAAATCACATGCATGCACACATAAATCAATGGAAAGGTGAAATAAGGAAAAAAGGGGATGGTAATATATAGAAGGGATCTTCAACGACCTTGTTGAGACAAAGAAAATCTCAATTTTCAACCGAATCCCTTGCTATTTTAAATGCTTCCTCCGTCTCTAAATAATATACACTTTGGGGTCGACACGAGTTTTAATGTAAGATTGGTAAAATAAGAGAGAGGTAGAGAGAAAAAGTAATTAAAATATTATCAGTGGAGAATGAGTCTCACCTCATTAGAGAGAAATGACTTTCCAAAATTAGAAAGTGCATATTTTTGTGTGACGGACTAAAAAGGAAATAGTGCATATTTTTGTGGGACAGAGGGAGTATAAAACTATTTATATTTTGGTCCGTATTTTAAAATAAAGAGTTTATATTTTAGAAAAAAGTTATCTCTTATGTGGAGGAACACATTTTATACGAACACATTTTATACAATCAATTTTTTTTTTCTTTTTATCTCTTTCTTACTTTATCACTTTATCAGTCGTGCATTGGAACCTTACTATTTTTAAAAAAATTGTTTTTAAAAAACGAGAAGAGTATTAGGTAAAATGTAAACATTGTCACGACAACCGAACTGAAGTCATGCACTCATGCTGAGACTGAATCTAAGACCAATTTCAGAAACCGAACATAACAATGTATTACCATTCATATCATTTAATATAATTTGCCTCTAATAAAAAAGGGAAATGTATTACCACTCATATCATTTAATAAAACTTTCCTCTAATAAAAATGAATGTATTACACTATTACCACTCATATCCTTTAATATAACTTGCTTCTAATAAAAAAAAAGTATTACCACTCATATCATTTAATAAACTTGCAGACCATCTACAATGTCGCCCAGCCGACCGCCCAGCCGAGCGCCGGCGCTGGGCGGTCTATTGCAGTCGCCCAGCGGGCGAATGGAGAGAGAAACCGCGCAGCGCTGGGCGGTCGCGTGGCGCTGGCCGAATGGCGGGTGGCGACAGATCCCGTGGAGAAGAGCGTGCTTCAAACCTTGCTCATGAGCCTGCAGGACGAGTTGGAGGCGGCACGGAGGGAGACTGGCGGCGGCGGCGGCGGCGATGGTGGCGACAGAGACGGAGGCGGCGACGACGGAGACGAGGAGTGAATTGGCACTCCTTTTTATTATTGTATTTTTTTTTAAATTAATGTATTTTTTAAATTATTGTACTTTTTAAATTTTTAATATTATTAATAAACTTTTCCCGTGTATGTCTCGTAAATTAAATTTCGTATATTGTGTGATTGTTAATTATTTCATTTTGTATATATTTGTTAATAGTGATGTGGATATTATGTGGCTAGGCTATGGCTGGGCTATTGCTGGGCTATTTGATGATGTGGCAGGAGGATTTTGAGTGCTGATGATGTGGCAGTGACTGAGCTATTCCTATCGTGGATGGTCTAATAAAAAAAAGAAATGTATTACTATTCATATCATTTATCATAATTTGCCTCTAATAAAAAAAAGTGTTGTATCATTTATTATAACCTGCCTCTAATAATAAAAAAATGTATTACCACTCATACAAAATTAATTGAAAAAGTTTGACTTCTCTTTTTAGGATTTGCTCTCCAAAAAAGCCAAGCACGACATATCAACGTTAACTGCCGTTTACATTCCCATCATACCCCTGATATGTAACCGCAGCTCGCTTATCCGTACAAGGGTGAAACCGTCAAGTTATATCGTGTTTCCCACAGAACGACGACGTACAATATTATTCCCAACTACCTGAAGATGCTTCCCTTTTCATTTCGATTTTAGGAACCCTACTTCAGCTTTCACAATTATTTCCTAATCATCTTCTCGATTCCGAAAATTAAGTGCTGAATTGGCATTGAAAGGCAGGCAGCTTGTTCGAAGACTCGAATTCAAAGGTCTTGTTTATCAAAAACCCCAATTGTTGGATTAAAGCTGCGAGCTTGGCTCATTTCACCGAATTGCAGCTTTGATTTCCGGATTGGAGATTGAATTGCGGATTGATCTCCGTCGATGGTAGATCAAGAAGACGTGGAGATGAAGATGGCGTTGAGACATGACTCACAGCCGCACGAATCGCCGGAGCCGAAGAGGAGCAAGCCCAGGGACAGTTCCGGTGGGGAGGATTCCCAGCGGCGTATGCAGCGGGAATTGAGGGCGGCTGCTGCGGAGAAGCGGATGGAGGCGGCCAGAGGTACTGCCTCAGCTGCGGGGAGTAGTGTGGTAGGGAGTGGGAAGGGTGGGGAAGTTGAACAGCAACGGGTAGCGGAGGGGCAGAGTGTTGCTGCGGCGGCGGCGACGGCAACGGAGGTGGAGAATGTAGAGAGTGTAGGAGATGTGAATGTTCAGGAGTTAGAGGGTGCTAGTATTAGAGGTAAAGGTGTCTTCGGTGTGGAGGGAATGCAGAGTACAAGTGGAATTTCTGACATCTCGTTATCGGTGTTGGAAGCTGACGAGCTCTTCTTCATGATTTTTGGCAATGGAGTTTCGAAAGATGTGCTTTCGCAGTGGACCAATCAGGGTATCAGGTTGGTTATGTTGTTAAAATGCTGGTGGCCGAGTTCATGTTATGATCAATTTCAATCTACTTTATGTGGAGTGAATGTTCGAATTGATTAGAAGTTTGAAAGGAGAGAGAAAGGAGTGAATGTGGAACTTGTTTCACCATTAAAAGTGGTGATATGTTATGATCATTGTATATTGATTGTTGATGTAGATCTGTAGAAGATCTTATTAGAGTTTTTTGAAAAGGAACATCAAATATGGTATTAGGTCAGTGAGAACAAAGGTAAAAAAGAGCTGGTCTAGTTTATTTGGAAATATGGCTTTAACAAAATGGGAGTTTAATAGAGATATATCAACTGTATTCATTTACCAATGGTTTATTGCAATTAGTGTAAGTGTTTTTATGAAGCACGTTGCGCGTTATTGTGCTCCATGGTGACCTTATAATTTCATGTCATAACTTTAAAGGCATGAAAGCACCTAATATTTAATGATGCATAATTCATAAACTAACGCTTTTAATATTTATAAGGATATTTTTGCTATGCAATTTTCCCTTCATGCTAGACTTAATAACAAGAGAGATGTTTCTATTCATCAATTAAGTTCTGGGATTATGTAAATGTATTTATGAAGCACGTTGCACGTTGTTGTGCTCCACGCAGACCTTACAATTTCGTGTCATAACTTTGAAGGCATGAAAGCATCTAATATTTAATAATGTATAACTCATAAACTAACTCATTTAATATTTGTAGGATATTCTTTGCTATGCAGTTTTTCCTTCATGGTCTGCAAATTGTCATTCACTTAATAACAAGAGAGATGTTTCTATTCCTCAATTCAGTTCAGGATTTTTCTCAGATAAATTTAAATCGCGGAGCTAGTGCTTAATATTCCAGCATTTGGTTTAGGACTAGTTGGCATCGCATATTTTATTCCCTCATACCATTATCATCTTCAACACATTTCATTGAGATCAAGCTAATGATCTCCATTATCTCTTGAGATTATTTTCATTATTACGGAGATTGTTCAAAGATCACTTTAAATGCTGAGGATTTGTTTCATTGTTTATTTTTATGTTGATTCACTGTCCTAGATTAGAGTTTGTAGGAGTCCTACAAATAGCTCCTCTTTAGAAGTACTAGATATTTCGGAAAATAAAGTGTTTTCGGTATCAACCGTAGGCATCCTCGGAAGATTGTATTGGGCCTCTTCGGAGGATTATCTTGGGCCTCTTTGGAGGATTGTTCTTCTTTTGATATTAAATTACAGTTCTTGTTTTCCTTTCGCCTGTCACTCCGTATCAACATTGTTACCATCACTATTTAAGTCAAAGCTTTTGAAGTTACTTTTTGCCATATTAAAGCACTGAGTATCTGAAAATGTAAATCCAATAAATAATAGTTCAGAATATACTCTAAAGCAAGTGTGTTTATCATACTTTAAAAAAGAAAAACTAAATGATAGGCTACTTAGAAGCTGCCAGGCCTGCCTGACGCCAACGAGGCCGACCAGGCCAAAGACGGGGCATTAAGCATTTGTAAAACACTGCTAATGATATTTAAGACCTCATTTAACCTGAGTTGGTGGTAAAATTACTCATGGTAGGGACCATCCAGATAGACACCGACCTTCAGTGTATCAACTCTTCACCGCTTTTGTGATTTCATCAATAATGTCATTTCCCCCCCTTGTCGTTAACTCTTCACCGCTTTTGTCGTTTCGTCAATAATATCATTTCCCCCCTTGTTGTTTCGTCAATAATGTCCTTTTCCCCCCATTACCCATATACAGCAAAAGTCGAGAGATACAGTTTAACTTTTTTTAAACCTCCAATGTCAAGTCATACATGTTGGGCTAATTGTCTATAGTCCAACCTTTTGATCCTTTATTAATTACCTCATCATGGTATGCCCCCTTTCAGTTCATGAATCTCACATATTATTTGTTAACCTGTTAATTTACGAGATTATATATTGTACTGACAATGATCTTTAGTTGTCTAATAGCATATAGAACCATTTGATTTTATCAGCAGGCATGGTCTTGTGTACTTCACTTTTATACATGCCAATTCAAAAGCCATCTCCTGATAGTTGTTTCGAGTGTATCTGTTTTTTCAATGATGAGTTCTTATTGAAACTCGAATGTGCTTCTGTTGCTTTGTCTTCAAATGATCCTAATTATCTTTAGAATCAATTTTATGGTGGTTGCAATTGAATTATTTCATGTCTGTTAATCAGTACATAGTGTGTGTCTTCTGTAGCTCCTTAAAACCGACTTCCCTTGCAGGTTCAGTGATGATCCGGAGACATCCATGGGACTTGTACAGCATGAGGGTGGGCCCTGTGGCGTGTTAGCAGCAATACAAGTAACAACTTTTATATCTCATTTTACCTTCCTTGTTAACATAAATCAAAGTGTTACCTTTCATGGCCTTATCATAACTCGGATATGATAATTTTTTTCTGGTTAGCACTTTTTATATTATGTTTTCCTTCGCAACACATCGCTGGAGAGTTGACTTTTGTTATCTACCTGTAGCATAACTCTGTTTAGATTGGAGATTCATTAGCTAATGTAAACTCTTATAGAGATGACCTAGTTATATAATCGTGGTGTTTATACATTTAAACAATGCATTTAGTGTTACCTTTCATGGCCTTATCATAACTCAGATATGATCATTTTTTTCTGGTTATCACTTTTTATTTTATGTTTTCCTTCACAACACATCGCTGGAGAGTTGACTTTTGTTATCTACCTTTAGCATAAATCTGTATAGATTGGAGATTCATTAGCTAATGTAAACTCTTATGGAGATGACCTAGCTATATATTCGTGGTGTTTATACATTTAAACAATGCATTTTGCTTTTACATTTCAGAGATTACACGCACAGCACATGCACAGAAAAAAAAATTCTGTTTTGGAATACGATATATTCTTTCATCAATGATATTTCTTCTGGTAAAGATGGAAGTTATGAGTTGAGAGTTACCGGCGCATATAATACTGATAACTGGAGGTCGACTCACCTAAGAGCATCCCCATCCGTGCTCTTGCCAAAGAGCACGGATGTGGGCCCGGACCCACTTTTATTACTTTTTTACTCTATGCTCTTCCCCAAGAGCACAACACCCACATCCATGCTCTTCCGCAAGGACATGCTCAGGGTCCCACCATTCCATTATTTAATTTAAATACTTTCATTACTAAAAACATTTCCACAATAATAAAATGCATTAAAAATACCTGGAATAATATTACAAATTACAAAAAATTAAAAATTACATAATTAAAATCCTAAAAATTAAAAATTACATAAATAAATTCATAAAATTAAAAAAACACTACTCGTGGCCGAATTTCGCCCAAACGGATGATGAATGTGTGTATTTATAGATGATTTTGGGATTAAATTTTTTATTAAAAATTTCAAAAAAAATTCAGAAAAACGGTAATAAAACGGCTATATTTTTGGTAATCCGAAAATATATATTTTTAAAATTTTTGGTATTATTTTCGATTTTTTAAAAAAAGAAGAAAATGCCAACGGCCAATAGAAACGCGCCACGTCGCCCTGCTCAGCGGCACGGACGTGCTCGATGCATCGAGCAACGCCGTGCCAGCAGCAAGAGCACATCAGCGGACAGGGGTTGCCGCGCCAGCGGCACGGACGCCGTCCTTGCGGGAGAGCACCGCTGCGCATGCTCTAAGCTTCTTAAGCCTTTTATCTGGAAACTACTAATAAGGGGATGGATGGATGATTGATATTTAGTCTCTACTAGGGAACCTTTTTAAGATATATTTCCTTTAAAAGTTTGGGGATTTTAGGGAAAAAAAGTATATATTCCCTTTTTGTTGATTGTTGTGCATTTAAAATCTGAAGGATATAGATTATTAGACACTTCCCAGATGATGTCCTTTTCATACTTGAAGGTGTAGGTTTCGTTGAGAATATGCATCTGTCAATCTGGTTTCTTATATCCTTTTTTCCGTTTAGTGTGAATCTTTATTTCAGATCCAAAATTTCCCCTAACAGCAGATTCTATTGCTATGCAGGCATTTGTACTTAAGTATCTCTTGTTTTCTCCAGAAGATAATGTTAATGCTGCACATCATATGTCAAATTTGTCTATGAGAAGACTGCCCATAAATGAATTTGTTGCTGCAGATATTTTCTCATCACTTTCGGAAGAGAAAAAATCCAGGTCAAGAAACTTTTTATCCCTTCTCCGTCTGAGACTTACTTGCTGCTTGTTCTTATGATTTATAAACTAAAGGGGCAATTTAGGCTGGACTTCGCTTGAATTATCCCAGTCTTTCTGTTCCCTCTTCCTATTGTATCAATTTTTGTGCCATTACATTAAGAAAATTGTGATATGTAGTTAAATATATTCCCGTCGTCCAGCATAATAGTTGGAAAAAGGATATGACAGTAAAAGACCCATATCTGGTGATATATGGTTGAACCGTTCTCTCCGTTATTAGTGATAATGGAATGTTTTGCGGAGAAACTAATATACATGGAGTATATGCTTCCATAACTTCAAGCAAGACTTGTCATTTGTCCATTTTTATCACACCATAACCAATAATCATGTCCATGTGTGTGTGCGCAGTGTGTGTGTGTGCCGTGTGTGTGCCCAATTTTATAACTATTTGAATTCAAACTATCTACTTTTGATATGGATTCAAATTGTGGACCAAACATTGGATTTGGAATTGAAGGCTCCAATTCCAATTCCGCAGCCCAATTCAATGACACCAAACGGAACCTATGTGTTTTTAGTTCTTGACTTCTTTCTCATTCTTTGAAGACACACATCTTGGCCGATGCCTAAGCCAACAAGTGTTGAGAAGTGTACCTAAGAAAATGGGCTTTGAAAGATTGCTTGAATTGGAAACTGTACCTGGAAAAGTGATTATCTCATCCATTGAAAAGTTTTGTTTTGTGAAACTGACACGGCTCTATTCGGATCTATTATTCTACTTGAAATAATGCTTAAATATTTTCCTTCCATTGTTCACTTCAATTCTCTCGTAAGTGTTTTGTCTACTGTTACTTATAAGTATTTTACCTTCAAACAGAGCCTTGGTAAGGAGTATGTGCGAGATTCTCTTTCTCTGCGGACGTGGTGAAAGAGCTGTCATAGTGTCTCTGAACTCTGACGGCTCTGATTCTATTAAGTCTGCTAATCGCTCAGAGGATGAGGTGCGTTTTTATCATCTTCAACAAACTTTATGTCAGATTTCTTCGGGTTCCTTGTTCATGCTGGAACCAACCTTCATTGTTTTCATTAATGCTTCTTGTGCAAATTTGTGCAGTAATCTTAGCACATATGAAGTTTGTCTCGTGATTAATAATAGTTTTTTATGCAGGTCATTGCCGAGGTATTTGGAGGCCTTTCAGTTGAATCTGGGGCTGACTTGCAGAAGGTTTTAAGAGTGCATACCTGCACTTCATTTCCGACTGCAATTAAGAGGCTGGAAGCCATGCTTCCTGTATTTCGAAGCCGTATGGGAGCGTTGCTTTTTCTCATATCGGCTTTGTTGTCTCGAGGACTGGTACGTTACCTTCTCCTATATCAGGTTTCTCAGTTATATCAGCCAAGACACTCTCATCACATTCATCCATTCTTCGATAAATATATGTGCTCTCGATTTAGTTAGTGGACGAAATGGAAGGCTTCGATATATGTGTGTGTGCAGTGTGTGCGCAGTGTTATTTTGCTCATCCCTTTTGATTTATTGTGATTCCCGATTCGTTATCAGGATAACGTTCAAGAGGACAGGGACGATCCCACTCTACCATTAGTCACTGCTCCATTCGGGCATGCATCACAGGTACTCAAATACAACGAGGCTGTAATCTATGCTTGATGTTATCATTTTTCTTCGTCTTTAACCTTCTCGCGTTTCGACTTCTCCCAAAACAGGAAATTGTGAACCTCTTGCTTTCCGGTAGTGCAGTTCCAAATGTGTTTGATGGGAAGATAGATTTGGGCAGCGGCATGTTCGTGAAGGGCCTTACGACACCCGTAGAAGTGGGATTCCTCACTCTCCTCGAGTCTCTCAACTATTGCAAGGTCGGCCAGTATCTGAAATGTCCAAGGTGGCCTATATGGGTGGTCGGAAGCGAATCTCACTACACAGTCCTATTCGCTCTCGACACCAAAGTCCAAGACGAGAACGAGTTCGAATACAGGGAATCACAGATCCGGAGAGCGTTCGATGCCCAAGATCAGAGCGGGGGCGGTGGCTTCATTGGAGTCGAAGGCTTCCATCATGTCATCAGGGAGACGAATATCAACCTCCCAGCCGACAAGATCGAGCATCTCTGCAGCACAGGGTTCATCGTGTGGAGTGAGTTTTGGCAGGCTCTCCTCGACTTAGACAAGAGCCTTGGAGGCATGAAGGATTCGACCGGGCACATGGGAAGGAAGGTCTTCGATCTCTATCATTTTAATGGGATCGCGAAATCGGTTGTGAATGGCAGCCAAGCATTGGGAAACGAGAGCCCGGTCCAGAGACCTAGGATAACGAAACTGAGGGTGTCAGTTCCCCCGAGATGGACACCCGAGGAATTCATGGCTGGCCCAGACACTAGAGATTCTGGTAACTCGGGTGAGGTATCTAAACCTGCACCGGGTCAGCACGCGCCCCTGGTCGACTGCATCAGAACGCGTTGGCCTCGTTCCGTCTGCAATTGGGAAGGGGATGCACCAAGCATCGTGTGATGGCATCATCCCATGGAATGTTATAGCTTGCAACTGTTTAAGATACAAACTACATATTTTTTCCCATAAATGTATGTTCAGTGAGAAGGATTTGTTTGAGTTTTGGAATTCAAATTTTTTTTTTCAAAGCAAAGAAACGATATACACATACCTTGTCTGTATGTTGTAAAATTAGAGAAGCCTTTTTTTTCTCTTTTTATTGATGTTAATCAAAACGATTTTGCAAGTTCACAAAGTCCCTTTTCTTATTGTTAAATTAAATTACTATCATTTCAGTGTGTGTGTGTGTAATGTGCATTGCATGTATAGTTTGTGCAATGTATTGTAGTGCTATTTAAAATTCTAAATATTATTTACTTTTAATATGAAATTCAAATCGTAAAATTAGTAGGAATTAGAATTGTAATTCAATTTCAATTCCAAATATTTTGTAAGCATTGTAGTTAGAATCGAAAGCTCCAATTCCGCAATCTTAGTTCCATAATACCGAACAAATTAGAGATTTTTTTATTGTTTTCTAAAATAGAAACATCATTTTATATACTTTAAAGCCGGTTCAAAATCTAAAATTAGTTATAACTATCTAAATTCTAAGTTTAATCATAATTTCGGGTCATGACATTCATGGCCGACATTCAAAATTCAAACGAAGAGTAATTTCAAAAATGGAATGCTGATTTAATTTGGGCGGTGCAATAAATCTATCTATTTCAATTTCAAGTTGGGGCTAGAGTAATTGAGAGATTTAATGAAATTTTAATTTGAACGCTTTCCACATAGATGAAAAGGAACGAAAAAGTTTTTAAATTGATTCTAACTATTTAAAACAACACATATTTTTTGTTGTAAGATTTATGCAATATACTAGTAGTAGAAAATAAGATAGGAGCAAAAACAAAATAAAGAATATAATTCTATTTCATTTTCCAAAAAAGTAGTACTCTGTCAGTCCCACTTTAGAAGTCTCAATCACTTTTTTACACCTATTTTATAAAAATGATAGTAATAAATATTTAAAGTGGAGAAATAGTAAAGTAAGAGAGAGAATAATGTTGAGAAGAGTTTACCATTTATCCACTTTAACTATATTTTATAAAATGAGTGTAGAAAAGTGACTAGAACTCCTAAAGTGGGACGGAGGGAGTATAACATGAAATTATGAAAATTATGCCAAATTTATTGGTAATCATATATACACATAATATTTATAAAAACATACATATACATACACACGGTGTATTCACATCCTTACACTAAATATAAACACAAAACTAATATCAAACCCTTAGATATTAAAATCCAACGCTTATAAGTATGCCATTTTGAATTAGTTAAATAATATAAAAAATTCGAAAAGGGCATAAACGGATTGTGCAAAACACCTAGCAGTTATTGACTCCTAAATTCACGCCATCATGATTTGGTTTTCTTAGTTATTGAATTAATTAATTAATTAGATATTTCATATGAAGAATCAATTATTAAAGATTTTCTTTAAGATTAGTGTTTTGTGTATCGCCGTTGTCTTCAATTCCTCTTACCCAAAAATATTCTTAATTCATGACACTATTAGTTGAATCACAAATATTGCAGAAGTTAAAATCATAGTTTATGCATGAGGACTTACAGGACTTCATTTTTGTTTGAGGAGTCCAACGATTTAATTTCTGTTTGTATACCGTAGATAACATGAGTCACGGTACAGTAAACCACTTTATTCGTACATTAAGTGCTGCAAACTTTGTAAAACATATCATTTGGGTTTAGCAATCCATGGGGCTAGGTTGTAGTACCCGCTCTAAAAATGAAACAATCACCAAGGGTATGGAGTTTGAATATGGTTTAACAATCCATTAGGCTAGGATATAGTACCCATGTCACATGCATTGAATTTCGTTTTTTATGTGTTTTGGATTTCATATAGTAAATAATGTACGAAAATTGGCCTTTAATGTACATGTGTAATACCAAATGATGTACATGTGTAAGGATTTAATGTTTGGCGGGAGTTGAATCCATACACTTTGGGTTTAGCAATCCATTGGGCTAGGTTCTAGTACCCACTCACAAATAAAATCATCACCAATGGAAGGGAGTAAGAATCATTCCAATAGGGTTTAACAATCCATTGGGATGAGGCATATTACCAACACATACCTAAAAATTCACTTTCTGATGTGTGTTTTGGATTATACAGGAAATAATGTACGGATATAGTCTTATAATGTACATTTCTAACAGTGAATAATGCACAAAAGTAATCGTATAATGTATATTGTTTTGGATTCTGTTTGGTGACAATTATACTTGTTTTTTGTGTACAGATGCTAGTCGTATGATCTCCCAGAGGGAAAAAGGCTATAAAGGAGCCGAGCAGACCGCTTCGAAAGTGTAGGACATGTGGTGTGATGTGCCATCATGATTCGAGATCATGTCAAGAAAAAGATACGGATATAGGTAAGGGGAAGAAGAAATCTTGATATTTTTTCGTTTGTTTTCCAAACATATTGTTTCTAATAGCTTATTTGAGATCGATATTATTTACTACCGAATGATTACATTATTAATATGTTTCCGTACATTATTCATTAGTGAATGACTACATTAGTTATGTATTTTATTGCAACGCAGGCTGGCTTTGCTGGTGATGATTCTCCGAGGGCAGTTTTCCCGAGCATTGTAGGCCGACCCGGCGAGGATGTTTTTTTTGTTTTTGTAGGGGATGAAGCTCAGTCGAGACGAGGTATTCTCACGTTATAGTAGGCAACTGGGACGACATGGAGGCGATCTGGCAGCATACGTTCTACAATGAGCTCCGTGTTGATCCTGAAGAGCACCCTGTTCTGCTCACTTAGGCACCTCTCAGCCCCAAGGGTAATAGAGATAAAAATGACTCAAATCATGATGCCAAGGCGACGGAATCGCCTTTTTTTTGCTGCAATGACAAGTAGTTCAAGTATTGCTTCTATCCAGAGTCATCACCCTCAACTCTCTTAACGCATTGCTGCGACCACAACAGAGAAAACATCAGTCTGTGTAGCCATGATTGGTCTGCCTAGCAAACAAGGCCGGAAATTGGTTTATCGCAATTGCAAGAGCAAAAATGAAGAGCCTCGCTTATGGTGGGACGGATGGAATAGTATATTTATTTGTGAAACAATGTTATTTAACTAAAAAAATTATACATGTAGGTAGTCATAACTTTTTACTATAGGGTAATTAAGAAAAATTAATTTTTAAAATTACTGAACAAATCAGACCAAACTTTACGACTTTCTAGTCAATTTATTGGGGTAAAAAAAAATAACTAGGACGTCAATTTCATTTCACCTCATATTTGCCTTTTCATTTTTATTTCATATCGCAGCAACAATGAAACCCAAATAAAGAGCAACATTCTCTCTGTCACATGCATGCGTTTGATATTATATACTCTTGGCCAAGAAACTATGATGATGTACACTTGTTACCATAAGCAAAAATATCGGATTCAAACGTAACAAACATAATGAAATAGTAGCAATAAAATTCGTCAAATTCTGGGTGATCCTTCTTCTTGTCAGGGTTATTAAATAGCTGCAACGTCAAATTTTCATTTCTCGAAGCAGATCGTAGGTGAGTAACGAGACCCATTTTCATAATACTGATCGTTTCTTTTCTTTTTATGGACAAATGAATATAAATTTAAAAATTGAACAATTGTGTGTCTCGAAAAGGAATATGAATCGATGAAGTCTGTTTTGTTTTACAGTAAATCAAGATGGGGGAAGGAGAGGCTATTCAAGCCCTTGTTATTGACAACGGTTCCAGTAGTGTAAAGGTGAGCAATTATTTGGTGTATTGGTTTGCATAAATTGGCTTTGGCAATAAATATACATACTAGTGCTATGTTTGGTTGATTAGGCCGGCTTTGGTGGTGAAGAAGCTCCGAAGGCAGTGTTCCCGAGCATTGTAGGGCGGGAGGGGAATGATGTTTATGTAGGGGATGAAGCTGAGTCGAGACGAGATGTTGTCACGTTGAATCACCCCATCGAGCGTGGTATAGTGCGCGACTGGGACGACATGGAGAAGATCTGGCACCACACGTTCTACAACGAGCTCCGTGTTGCCCCTGAAGAGCACCATGTTATGCTCACCGAGGCACCTCTCCATAATATGGCTAATAGAGAGAAAATGACTCAAATCATGTTCGACACCTTCAACGTCCCGGCCTTGTACGTTGCTAACCAGGCCGTCCTCGCACTTTATGCCACTGGTCGCACCACAGGTATGCAGCAGCATGCCGTCTTTCGTTTCACTTAGGCTACGTTCACAGTCACACACACACTATGTAACATATCAAATTCAATTCCAATTATGTGTACATTGAAGCTCGGTTGAATAGAACAGGTATGGTGGTAGAGTGTGGTGAAGGTGTGAGCCACGCGGTTCCTATATACGACGATTATGCGCTTCCCCAAGCTATATTGAGGCTGAATCTCGGCGGCCGTGATCTCGATGCGTATCTCATGACTAGCCACACATCCACTGCGCCAGAAATTGTCCGCGATGTGAAGGAGAAGCTCGCCTTCGTTGCACTTGATTTCGACAAGGAAACTGAAACTAACAACAGCTCCAAGAGCTATGAGCTTCCCGATGGTGAGGTGATGACGGTTGGCGCTGAGAGGTTCGGGTGCCCGGAGGCGCTGTTCCAGCCGTCACTGATTGGAAAGGAAGATGTTGTTGGAATCCACGAAATGACCTACGACTCCATCATGAAATGTGACATAGATATGAGGAAGGATCTGTATGGACACATCATTCTCAGCGGCGGATCCACCATGTTCCCGGGCTTCGCGGACAGGATGAGCAAGGAGATGAAGGCTCTTGCTCCGACCAGCATGGAGATCAAGGTGGTCGCCCCCCCTGAGAGGATGTATAGCGTCTGGAAGGGAGGATCCATCCTAGCATCTTCTTCACGCCCTCAGGTTCGTTTCATCATGCATGCTCTCTTTACTTTCTAGTATAATATCACTCATTTGTGGTTTTCATTTTCATGTAGATGTGGATAACAAAGGCAGATTACGAGGAGTCGGGTGCTAAGATTGTTCACAACAAGTGCTACTAATTAAGCTGTTGATGAATTATATTATATTTATATTGCAGTGTGAGCTTGTCAAGTTTTTCTCTAAGCTCTTATAAGTTCTGGTTTGGAATGGATGATAGAATGAAATAAGGGCAAGGGTAGAATGGAATGAAGGTAGTAATGATAGAATGAAATAAGGGTAAGTGTAGAATGGAATGACAATTTTCTTACTTTTTTTTTGGCACTTTCTTTTGGATTTGAGCAACGTCTACGAGGTACCGCGGGGAATAATCACAGATGAATACGTGATTACCAAAAAAATAAAATGAAAATAGGAATCACATTCCCACTATTTCTCATAGTAGTAAAAAATGGCCTGATTCCGTCACATTATGAAGAGTCAATTGGGCCTGGAATTCTAGCTAGTCCAACGACTCCAATAATTGATTTGCTCAAGAATTCAATAATTAATCCCGACAATAAACTAATCGACTCCCATCATTCCTGAATATAATCAGCCCAAGAATTTAATTAACACTGGCCCAACTATCCTCTCCCAGCCTTCTCTTAAGCAATGCAGCCCAACTAAATAAAGGGCCCAAATTTATGAAATTTAATTTCTCTCTAAAGGGCTTATAAAAGTGGAGGAGTTAGGATCACCAATTTGTCAAAATGGGACAAGAAGAGGTTTCAATATCACATGCAGCCTCATTATTGAAATATTCACAGCTCTTACATGTTAATCGGTTATGTAATGTGAATAGCTAAAGTATTAATCTTGGTTGATAATTTTTCTAACTTATGCAGAAATTATAAATCTACAACAACATTATAATTGATTGATGCGTAGTAGATGCCAGAAATGAGAGAGGAGACTCTAATAAAAAAAGAAAATTTGAATTGGGACAAAAGGGTCACACTTGAAGAAATCGCTGCAACCTACCGCGGTAACAAACATACATGAAAAAATAATGCATTCAAACGTAACAATTCAGCTCAAAAGAATATGATAACTAATAAAATTAGTCATATTCAGGGTGTACCTTCTTCATGTATGGTTATTACTCCAATGCTAATTTCTTTGCTATCAGTCACGCATTCAAACTTCCGTTTCTCGAGGCATATCGTAGGTGAGTTACGAGACCTAAATCTATAATACTAGCATCCACTTGATCGTTTCATTTCTTAAATTTAAAGATCGTGCCGCGGTGGACTTGAATCCAAGACCTTTGGCCTCAGCATTACCACTCCAATTGATCGTTTGTGTTTCACTTAATTGTGTTCCATCTATTCTCTTCAAATGGCAAAAAGTGGAAATGACGCATTTAACTTCTTGAAAAGGAATACGAATCGATTTAACTCTGTTTGAATAATACTCATGCCCTTTGTTTTACAGTAAATTGAGATGACGGAAGGAGATGATGCTCCCCTTGTTATTGACAAGGGTACCAGTATGGTGAAGGTGAGAAATTATTTGCGTTATTGATTTGCATAAATTGGGTTTACCAATGATATCAGGCCGGCTTTGCTGGTGAAGATGCTCCGAGGGCAGTTTTCCCGAGGACTGAAGCACCCCGGCGCACAGGAAAGATCGACCATGGTTTAGTGAGCAACTGGGAAGACATGGTTACAATCTGGCGCAGCACGTTCGACAAGCTCTGCTTGTTCTGCTCACTGAGACACCTCTTAACCCAAAGGAGGAGCTTGCGTACGTTGCACTTGATTTCGAGGAGGAAACTGAAGCACCAGTGGAGAAGAGTTATGAGCTTCCCGATGGTCAGGTCATATACTGCCCGGAGGCGTTGTTGGAATCCACGAAATGACCTACAACTCCATCATGAAATGTAATGAGAATATCAGGAAGGATCTCTATGGAAACATAGTTCTCAGTGGCGGATCAACCATGTTCCCTGGTCTCGCGGATAGGATGAACAAGGAGATAACGGCTCTGGCTCCGAGCAGCATGAAGATTAAGTATAGCGCCTGGATAGGGGGATCCATATTAATTTCCAGCAGGTTCGTTTCGTGCTCTCTTTAGTTAAACCTAAACCTATATAACTGCTTAGATTTACCAAACATTCTGATTTGTGGTTTTGATATTCATGTAGATGTGGATAACAAAGGCAGATTACGAGGAGTCGGGTGCTAAGATTGTTCACACAAAGTGCCCCTAAGCTGTTGATCAAGGTATCGTTGAGTTTTTCGTGGTGAATTGGATTGCAGTTGGGGGGTTCTGAAGTTTTTCTCTAAGGTCTAAGTTCTGGTTTGGAATGTTTTTACAGTATGTGTTTCAGTATCAGTAGTAATATTTTGGCCTGCATTGAACTTTTCACATATTTATATGTTACTCCTATCATGTCTGGAGTGAATGGATTGGTCTCTTTATGTTTTAATGGCTCCTTTTTATGCCCAAAGTTGACAATCTAATTTGGCACTTTATCGTACTAAGATATTTTTGACAAGAGGAAATATATATAAGATTTTATATCGGAAATATATATAAAATTTTATTTCCAATTAATATGTACACCCTCCATCCCTAATAATTCGTCACCATTTGACCCGACACGAGTTTTAAGAAATGTAATAGAAAGTAGGTTGAAAAAGTTGGTGACGTGTGGGTCCTACTTTTATACTCCATCCGTCCCACCACAAGTGATCAACTTTCCATTTTGGGTTGTCCCACCACAAGTGATCAATTTCCTTTCTTAGTTAAAAACAAAACTTCAACTTTCTTTTACTTTAATCTCTCTATTACTTTATTCTCTATTTATTACTTTATTATCTCTTTATCTCTCTTACTTTTTCCTTTCTCATATTTTACTTGATGTGTAATTTTTAGGCTTATTACAATAGATAAAGTATCACTCAAGTTCAATTAATTAACCCAAATATTACCACTTCACTGCAAGATTACAGCTTCGTGTGTAGTATTTTAAGGTGTCGATCCACAGGGAATGAGAGATTATTTAACTCTAAAACAAAGATCACACATGCTAAAAAGGATTTTGGTTTGAAAATTTTGATAAAAAGATTATGCAAAAATAATAATAAGAACTAAAACAAGTAAGGCGATTTAAGAGAAGAACATGTTACTCCAAACACTCATGGATAAAACGGTGATTTATTCTAATATCCAACTCTATCTTATGAATTACGGGACTATGAAATCAATTCTCGATGCTAGCACTGAACATGCTTGACAACCAATAGTTTAAGAATAGTTGAACACATATTCTATAAACTAATTTTCATTAATCTACGGATCCTACGGAAGCGCGAGACTCAAAGATTAATTACTATAAGCACAAGAAATCCATTATCAAATTATTATTTGAACACATCTAATTGATAATTCATTATCACAATGATCCATCTTATTCAAAGTTAAAGAGACATTTGAATAAGAATAAGTATCTACTACAAATGATGCACCACAAGTAATAGATTTAAACAATAAAATTGTGATAAAGACGATCATAAGATAAAGAAGAACATAGCATAAATCACATGAACAAATTATCCAATTACATGTTTGGAGCAACACAAGATTTTTAGCCAAGCATAATTAAACTAGGAGCAATTGACATGGAAGAAGAAGCCTTTGAATTATGGAGTAGCTTGAAGAATTAACAATTCATCAATACAAATCAATCGGCACTTTTCAATTAAATCTCCCCCAAAAGTCAACTTCTTTTTCCTCAATTTTTGTTGAGTGACTGAAGCTGTCCCCTCCGTCTAATCACTGCTGCCTATCCCCCTCTCCCTTTTCTATTTCCTTGTTTTTTTTTTCTCCAGCAACCGCCCACGAGGAAACTGCCAATTTGCAGTTAGAGTCACCAAACGCCCGACCGGGCGAAATTAGAAGGGATAATCGCACGACCGGGCGAACTGCTACTGGGTGCATCGCGGAAAACGCCCGACCGGGCGTTTTGTGTCTTGAAGAATCGCCCGACCGGGCGAACTTTCTGGACTCTCCTCATGCTTTTACGTGTTTCGCCCGACCGGGCGTTTTGAAGCTCATAATCGCCCGACCGGGCGAACTTTCTGATCTTTGCATGCTTTGCCAATTCCACCCGGCGAACTTCCAGCTTCCAACCCTCCTAAACTTCAATACAAATACAACTTGATGAGTTATAATTAACATAAAAATGTGTAGTTTAGGGAAAAAAATATCAGAAATATGCTACGCATCAAATACCCCCAAACTTGAGCTCTTGCTCGCCCTCGAGCAAGGTTTATTTTAAGCACAATAACTCAACACAGGTCTAACCCACAACGAGTTTTAATCACAAAGAATCATGTAGGGACGTGAATGACAAAGTCTAAACCCCCAACAATTCCAATCAAAAATTCCCACTCTCAAGAACAATCACCTATCAACCTAGAACTTCAAGTCAAGGTGCATTTCAAAGTAAGTCCAAGCATAAGATCATACAACTCAAACCGTCATCATTGACTCGTCAAGCATTACTAATCACATAGACTCACGGATTTCAAATCAAACTTCTTTAACTCTACCAAGCTATTTACACAACATCCACAAGCATCAACGATTAGGTCCAAGGTCTTATTTCAAGGTTGTAATGGGGCTAGGGATGAGGTAGGATAAATATGGATAGTGAGCTCAAAAGCTACACATTTGAGTGCCAAATTCTTCCCCCATACACTTCCTTCCAAAGATCAAACAATAAAAACTTACACATTACAACCAAACTTTCACTCCCCCAAACTTGAGATCTACTCTAGACAAGATTACATCAAACAAAAATAGAAGCTCTATCTTTATTCCATCAAACTTATTCTTTCTTCTTTTTTTCTGTTTTTTTTGTAAGACCTCGACTTTTGCAAATTTGGAGGTCGTCTTTTTTTCTCCTTTTTTTTTCTTTCTTTTAGAAGAACTTCATTCTTTTCACAATACATCAAGTCTAGATATGTCTACTCTTTACAAATCACCACCTACACTCAAACTCAAACCACCAAAGCTCAAACTTGTTTTTAGCACCCAAATAGTAGCAAGGTCAATTGATGAGGCTAAAATGAGGCTTATTTAAGTAGCTAAGTGATCGGCTAAGTGTTTACACAAACAATAGGGAATTAAGCTCAAAGTGGCTTCTAGGGGATCATTTGTTGGACTAGGCATGTGATCAATTGGCCATGGAGTTCATCCTAGTGCCTTATCCTCCCAAATCATTAACACAAACGGACGCAAGCACTTCACTCGATAAAGCAAATCAATCCAAAATAATTTCCACAAGACATGCGATTTTCACACTCTCCTCAACTCAAGAAATCGATTGTAATCACAACATGCTCTTTCAAGTAAATTCATGCACCCATTCCATTCATCCTAAGCTTCAAAGTTCAAGTAAAATCAAGCAAGATTTCCCAACCAGAAAGCCGAAGATAAAACATGCATCCGTCAATTACATAGATTCAAAACATCTTTATCATATAATACACCCAAAAACATGCAGCGTGCATCACAAATAATTCACAACCCCCCAAACTTGAATGCTTCATTGTCCTCAATGCATGCAAAGAAGACAAATAAAGTAAAGGGAAAGAAAACTCCCCCAAACTTGGCGTGATATCCATAGTGCATTCGGGTGGGAGGGTGGGTGTAAAAATCCTTTGCAGGTGTGCATCCTCCTAAGCTCCAAATCATTCCTATCTCCATGTTGCTCCTACAAAAAAGAAACAAAACCTACAACAAAGAAACACTCAATTCAAAATAAATGTTAGAGGAAAGAACTGAGCAAACAAAACCTCCACATATGAAATCAAAAATAAAAGAAAAATAAAAACTTGGGTTGCCTCCCAATCAGCGCCTTTGTTTATAGTCGTTGGCTCGACCTTCTTCTTCTCTTGCTCTACACTCTAGGATCCACTAGTGTAGTCACTTCTCTTGCCTCCATGCCACTCTCAATTCCAACATAGGCCTTCAAGCGTTGGCCATTCACCTTCCAAATGTTGTCATTCTTCTCATCTCGAATATCCACAGCACCATAGGGGTACACCTTGTGCACAACATAAGGCGCCCACCATCTTGACTTGAGCTTGCCCGGAAATAGTTTGAGCCGAGAATTGTATAAAAGGACCAGTTGTCCTTCATCAAAACGACGAGGCTTAATGGCTGCATCATGTATCTTCTTAGCACGCTCCTTGTAGAGATCAACGCTCTCATAAGCATGAAGCCTAAACTCATCCATTTCGTTCATATCAAACATCCTCTTCTCGGCTGCAGCATCATAATCCAAGTTTAGCTTTTGCAAGGCCCAATACGCTTTATGCTCCAGTTCTACCGGCAAATGACAAGCTTTTCCAAAGACCAACTTGTATGGCGAAGTTCCAATCGGGGTCTTATAAGCCGTTCGATATGCCCACAAAGCATCATTTAACTTTTGAGCCCAATCCTTTCGAGACGGCTTCACCACTTTCTCAAGCACCCATTTTATCTCACGATTGGAGACTTCAACTTGACCACTAGTTTGGGGATGATAGGGGGTAGCAACCTTGTGTTGGACACCATATTTTCCTAGGAGGTTTTCAAACAACTTGTTGCAAAAATGAGTTCTTCCATCACTGATAATAGCTCGAGGTGTCCCAAAGCGGTTAAAGATGTGATTCTTGATGAACTTCAACACCACTTTGGCATCATTGGTTGCCGAGGCCACTGCCTCCACCCACTTGGAGACATAATCGACAGCTACGAGAATGTATTGTTGTCCATTAGACTTGGGAAACGGTCCCATGAAGTCTATTCCCCAAACATCAAAAAGTTCCACCTCGTGAATGTTATTCATTGGCATTTCATTTCTCCACGAGATATTGCCGGTTCTTTGGCAACTGTCACATCTCTCTACATAGGCTTTTGCATCCTTGAAGATCGATGGCCAATAGAATCCGGACTGAAGCACCTTAAATGCGGTTCGACGTGCTCCAAAGTGGCCGCCATACACAGAATCATGGCATGCAGACAAAATCTGAAGGTGCTCATGCTCTCCAACACACCTTCGAATCACTCCATCACTACAAATACGGAAGAGAAATTGATCTTCCCAAACATATGTGCGGGTGTCACTCAAAAACTTCTTCTTTTGGTTAGATGACAACCCTTCTGGTATAATGCCAGTGACAAGGTAGTTCGCCAAATTAGCAAACCACGGTACATATGTTTCCCGAGCTTCCACTTGCAACACTTGCTCGTCGGGAAATTTCTCATTGATCTTTTTCTTTCTTTCATCTTCCGTCTCTTCCAATCCCTCTAGCCTAGACAAATGATCAGCTACCAAATTCTCGGTCCCCTTCTTGTCTTTAACCTCCACGTCAAACTCTTGTAGTAAGAGAATCCATCTCACCAACCGAGGCTTTGCATCTTTCTTATTCATCAAATATTTGATAGCTGAATGGTCCGTGAACACTACCACCTTCGTGCCAAGTAAATATGCCCGAAACTTCTCAAAGGCATACACTACTGCTAACATTTCCTTCTCCGTCGTGGTGTAATTCAATTGAGCTTCATTGAGTACTTTGCTAGCATAGTAGACGGCGTGTAGGACCTTGTCTCTCCTTTGGCCTAGAACGGCCCCCACAGCATAGTCCGAAGCATCACACATTAATTCAAATGGCTTCGACCAATCCGGTGTGATAATAATAGGTGCTTCGACTAGCTTTTTCTTCAACAATTCAAATGCCTCAAGGCATTTCTCATCAAAGACGAACTTGACATCCTTCTCAAGTAAGTTGCAAAGTGGCTTTGCAATCTTTGAAAAATCTTTTATAAACCGTCGGTAGAATCCCGCATGTCCAAGGAAACTACGGATGCCCTTCACATTTGTTGGGGGAGGTAACTTCGAGATCACATCAATCTTAGCCTTATCCATCTCTAACCCCAACTCCGACACCTTGTGTCCCAACACTATACCCTCCTTGACCATAAATTGACACTTTTCCCAATTTAGCACGAGATTTGACTCCTCACATCTTTGTAGGACCCGTCTCAAGTTTTCTAAGCAAAAGTCAAATGAGGATCCAAAGACGGAGAAATCATCCATGAAGATCTCCATGATGTCTTCATTCATATCGGAAAAAATTGCCATCATGCATCGTTGGAATGTAGCCGGTGCATTACACAAACCAAAAGGCATCCGACGGAAGGCATAAGTTCCAATAGGACATGTGAATGTCGTCTTTTCCTGATCTTCCGGGGCAATTGCAATCTGATTGTACCCCGAATATCCATCTAGAAAACAGTAATGGGAATAACCCGCAATCCTATCAAGCAACTGATCTAGAAATGGCAACGGAAAATGATCTTTTCTTGTCGTCTTGTTCAACCTTCTATAGTCCATACAAACTCTCCAAGAGTTTACTAATCGAGTTGCTAACACTTCATTTTGCTCATTAACGGTCACGGTTATTCCTCCCTTCTTCGGTACACATTGCACCGGGCTGACCCACTCACTATCGGAAATGGGATAGATCATTCCAAATTTCAGCAATTTCTTCACCTCTTTTTCCACCACTTCTTGCATGAGTGGGTTCAACCTTCTTTGTCTCTCCCTTACCGGCTTAGCTCCATCTTCTATCAAGATTTTATGCATGCATATTGCGGGGCTAATCCCTTTGATGTCAGCAATGGACCATCCTAGAGCTTTCTTGTGTGACTTCAGTAGCTCTATCAACTTCAATTCTTCTTCATCATTCAACATCGCCGATATCACAACCGGTAAAGATTCACCCTCACCAAGGAATGCGTATTTCAGATTTGTCGGGAGTGGCTTCAATTCTAGCTTTGGTGGTACTTCGATTGAAGGTTTCACATCTGCCGTGAAAGTATCCACCACACATTCATTCTCGAGACTTGGTTGATCAACTTGAGAATCTTCTATTTCATCAAAATCTACTTTGATTGTCGAACCAAAGTCTCTTTCCAAACTCCCCTTATCATATACACTTCCTTCCATTCTAGCCGAGCAACACATCTTATCAAAGATGCACTTGTCAAGGACATCCACTCTAAAACACGCTTTTGCATCACTAGGATGCTTCATCGCTTTCTCCACATTAATGGTCACTTGCTCACCATTAATTCTAAACGTGACAGAGTTGTCTTTCGCCCCAAGCAACACGTCTCCCGTGGCAAGAAATGGTCTACCAAAAAGAATTGGTACCTCTTTGTCCTCGGGCATGTCCAAGACTATGAAATCCACGGGGATGACAAATTTGTCTACCTTGACCAAAACATCCTCTACTATTCCAGTGGGCTTCACAATGGAGTGATCAGCCAATTGTAGAGCAATGTCGATGGGCTCCATTCTGTTCTCCAGTCCAATGGCACGTGCTGTTTTCAACGCCATCAGTGAGATCCCCGATCCTTGATCCAATAGACATTTGGTGAAAATTGTGTTGCCTATCTCACAAGGAATCACACAACTTCCCGGATCCCTCTTCTTCATGGGCATCATTCCCGAAATCAGTTGTGAGCAATTCATGCTCAATGCCACTATTCCCTCGTCTTGAAGTTTCTCCTTGTTTGCCATCATGTCCTTGAAGAACTTGGAGAACTTGGGGAAATTAGTGAAGAGGTCCACCAACGATACATCCACATTCACTTTTCGAATCACGTTCATCATCCACTCGAAGCTTTTCTCCTTTGGAGCTCTCTTCTTCCTCTTCGGTGGATATGGTGGAGGAGGAATGTGATCAGGGAAGTTGAACTTGCTTTTCGGGTCTAATGCCGGACTTGTCATCAGCTGTCCCTTTGATCCCATCTCTACTTTCTGCTTTCCCTTCTTTTCTACCAAAATCCTCTCGCTTAACTCAGATTCTACACCATTTTCCATACTGCCGGATGCAGCCTGTTCTTGACCATGTTGGGCACCCTGCACCAACGCGGGACTTCCCTTACATGCCTCGTCCGCCCCTGCGTGCGAGGAATGCAAGCCTAACATCTCATCCGCCCCTGCGTGTGAGATGACGGAAGTACCTTGGCCGTCCATTGATGGTGTCGAATCCAACTCACGACCACTTCTCAAAACCACTGCTTTGCACTGTTCATTACCTCTCAGATTAGGTACAGTATTACTCGGGATAGTGTTAGGAATCCTCGTGTGTGATGCCGTGGCAAGCTGCCCAATTTGAGTCTCAAGATTCCTCATTGTCGCCTCCATCTGTCCAAACTTTTCCACTGTTCTTTCCTTGAAATTCTCATTCTCCTTTTGACTCTTAGTCATAAAAGAGAGAATCTGTCCCAATTGATCCTCAACGGTTGGCCTCTTCTCATAACCCGGGGGTTGAGTGTTGTTCCTCCATTGATTACCCGAGTTGTTGCTAGGACCAGCTTGATTCCATCCCGTTTGTTGAGGCCTCCAATTTTGCTGATTGTTGTATTGGTTGCCTTGATTGAACCCTTGGCGATTGTTGCCAATATAGTTCACATCTTCCACAGGTGGTCCTTGAAGACTTGGACATTGATCAGTATGATGTCCACCTTGACACAACCCACACTTCATAACGGTCACTGCTTGGGGTTGAGGAGTCAGTTGAAGAGATTTAACTGCCTTTGTCATCGACGACATTTGAGTGCTAATGTCCGCCAGTTGAGCCTCAATTGCGGTCACTCTTTCCGCATCCTTTGTAGCACCAAATGTATCTCCTGCTCTATCAGCCCCTCGCCTTGGATTGTGCCAATTCCGTTGATTGTTGGCCAGCCTTTGAAACAAAGCCCTCACCTCATCGTGAGTTAGATCATCTAGGTTCCCATTCGAACCTGCAGTCACCAATCCCGTGCCTTCACTGTTGAGTCCCTTGTAGAATTTCAAAAGGTCATGCCCCGGAGCTAGTCCGTGACTTGGGCATTTTCTTATCAATTCCGTGAATCTCTTCCAAGCTTCCGCGAAGGACTCATCATATTTCTGTCGGAATGAGGTGATCTCCTCTCTCAACTTCTCAATCTTCATTGGAGAGTTGTATTCCACAAGAAACAACGACTTCAACTCTTGGAAAGTTGCTATGTTGTAGCCCGGTAATGAGTCATACCACGCTCTTGCCTTCTCCCTCAATGAGAACGGAAATAGGGCCCTCTTAATTCGATGATGCTCCACATTTGGAGGTCTATGAGAGTTTGTCAGCTCGTAGAAGGCATTCAAATGGCTCACCGGATCTTCATCATCCCGTCCATGAAAAAGATTTCCTCCATTCACCAAACTGATGTAGTGAGGTGGAATGTTGACGTTGTCATTTGCGTAGGCACACTCCCCTGGGTACTCAATTCCCGATCTCAGAGTGTCGCCAAACCTCACCACAGGTGGTGGAATCTCATTGTTCTCAGCCATTGATTCACCGTCTGACTCTTGTCTATCCTCCCTTTCTTCACCAAAAAGCCGGTTATTTCTGATTGGGCTCGGATAGTCCGGAAAGATCTCAACTGAAGTACCTCTAACCCTTCTTCTTTGATAACAGAGTAATCCAAACGGTGGTGTACCCTGTGATCGTGTGTGCATTCACTTTTCTTTCTTTTTTTTTTTTAAATTTTACCTACACAACAGAAAATACACCAAGCACAATATATTCCTATAACCGAAAGCGAGACCTCTCGACAACTTCGGGGTAAGTCCTATAAAACGTGTGTGCTTAAGTGAAAACTAAACTACCTAACTAAGAGTTAAAAGAAGTCACCTAGAAAATATACTCCTTCATCTCCAAGTCCAGACGTGGTAGATGACTATCACCTCCAAGAACACGAAATGAGTACCTACAAAAATAAGAGAAAGATCAAATAAAAATAAAACAAAACACAAACTAGAAGTTAAACAATCTATTGCCTTCCCCGGCAACGGCGCCAAAACTTGATGTGTAATTTTTAGGCTTATTACAATAGATAAAGTATCACTCAAGTTCAATTAATTAACCCAAATATTACCACTTCACTGCAAGATTACAGCTTCGTGTGTAGTATTTTAAGGTGTCGATCCACAGGGAATGAGAGATTATTTAACTCTAAAACAAAGATCACACATGCTAAAAAGGATTTTGGTTTGAAAATTTTGATAAAAAGATTATGCAAAAATAATAATAAGAACTAAAACAAGTAAGGCGATTTAAGAGAAGAACATGTTACTCCAAACACTCATGGATAAAACGGTGATTTATTCTAATATCCAACTCTATCTTATGAATTACGGGACTATGAAATCAATTCTCGATGCTAGCACTGAACATGCTTGACAACCAATAGTTTAAGAATAGTTGAACACATATTCTATAAACTAATTTTCATTAATCTACGGATCCTACGGAAGCGCGAGACTCAAAGATTAATTACTATAAGCACAAGAAATCCATTATCAAATTATTATTTGAACACATCTAATTGATAATTCATTATCACAATGATCCATCTTATTCAAAGTTAAAGAGACATTTGAATAAGAATAAGTATCTACTACAAATGATGCACCACAAGTAATAGATTTAAACAATAAAATTGTGATAAAGACGATCATAAGATAAAGAAGAACATAACATAAATCACATGAACAAATTATCCAATTACATGTTTGGAGCAACACAAGATTTTTAGCCAAGCATAATTAAACTAGGAGCAATTGACATGGAAGAAGAAGCCTTTGAATTATGGAGTAGCTTGAAGAATTAACAATTCATCAATACAAATCAATCGGCACTTTTCAATTAAATCTCCCCCAAAAGTCAACTTCTTTTTCCTCAATTTTTGTTGAGTGACTGAAGCTGTCCCCTCCGTCTAATCACTGCTGCCTATCCCCCTCTCCCTTTTCTATTTCCTTGTTTTTTTTTTCTCCAGCAACCGCCCACGAGGAAACTGCCAATTTGCAGTTAGAGTCACCAAACGCCCGACCGGGCGAAATTAGAAGGGATAATCGCACGACCGGGCGAACTGCTACTGGGTGCATCGCGGGAAACGCCCGACCGGGCGTTTTTTGTCTTGAAGAATCGCCCGACCGGGCGAACTTTCTGTACTCTCCTCATGCTTTTACGTGTTTCGCCTGACCGGGCGTTTTGAAGCTCATAATCGCCCGACCGGGCGAACTTTCTGATCTTTGCATGCTTTGCCAATTCCACCCGGCGAACTTCCAGCTTCCAACCCTCCTAAACTTCAATACAAATACAACTTGATGAGTTATAATTAACATAAAAATGTGTAGTTTAGGGAAAAAAAATATCAGAAATATGCTACGCATCAAATACCCCCAAACTTGAGCTCTTGCTCGCCCTCGAGCAAGGTTTATTTTAAGCACAATAACTCAACACAGGTCTAACCCACAACGAGTTTTAATCACAAAGAATCATGTAGGGACGTGAATGACAAAGTCTAAACCCCCAACAATTCCAATCAAAAATTCCCACTCTCAAGAACAATCACCTATCAACCTAGAACTTCAAGTCAAGGTGCATTTCAAAGTAAGTCCAAGCATAAGATCATACAACTCAAACCGTCATCATTGACTCGTCAAGCATTACTAATCACATAGACTCACGGATTTCAAATCAAACTTCTTTAACTCTACCAAGCTATTTACACAACATCCACAAGCATCAACGATTAGGTTGATGAATCCGCGAATTTCTGATGTTTGTAAATGCTGGTAGAAGATAAAGACTACGACACAAAAAATTTACGTGGTTCGATTTACTGAAGTAAATCTACGTCCACGGGAAGAAGGGAGGGCAAGATTGTATTGCTTGATCTGGGATTACAGCTTACAACACAGACTTGCTTGATGATCTTTTTATCTCTAGAGTTAGTAAAAATCCTGGTCTATCAGATCCAAGTTCTATTTATATATTGAACTGAGATCGTGGCTTGCATCACCACCCTAAGTCGTGGAGGTCATGGAGGTCATGAGATCCTGCATGGCCACTGACTAGGCAGCGGCTTACATCATCAGTAATTATGTCGTGGATGTCGTGGAGGTCATGAGAGCCTGCATGGGTCCACCACTAGATAGATCGTGTAGTGGAGGTCGTGGCTCCCAGTTCGGTATTGCCGATGCTGAGACCGAACTGCTGAACTATTGCCGAGCAGCTTTTGCCGACCTGAGAGTAGAGCTTGATTGGTTGGCTTTTACCGAGCTGTAGGCTGGGGCCGAACTCTTTGGTCGTGCCGAACTGAACTCTGATACTCTTTAGTCATGCCGAACTGATACTCTTTCTTGGGCTTTAGGCTGATGGGCTTTACTGCTGTTGGGCTTGTTTAGTACGTACTCCATCACTACCCCCCCCGAAAAGCGAAGTGAATTACTTCGGCATTCTGGATAAAGGTACGGGGTAAGTTGATGTTTGTCCTCGGTCTTATGAAGTGAACTCTTCTTTGACCGGACTCGTCTTTGGTCTGATGAAATAAACATCTTTGACCGGACTCGTCTTTGGTCTGATGAAATAAACATCTTTGACCGGACTCGTCTTTGGTCTGATGAAATAAACATCTTTGATCGGGCTCGTCTTTGGTCTGATGAAATAAACATCTTTGACCGGACTCGTCTTGTGTCCTAATTTGGCGAGTTTTATCGCTCGGATCGGACTTTCCGTTGTCCTAATTTGGGGATCGGACTTTCCCTTGTCCTAATTCGGCGAGTTTTATCGCGTGGATCGGACTTTCCTTTGTCCTAATTCAGGCAAGTTTTATCGCGAGAATCGGACTTTCGTTGCAGTTCGTTTCAGACGAAGTGCTTGATTCTTAAGCCGAATTGCGGTCTTGTATCCTCTTTAGAAGCTTGGACTTCACAATCGTTGGCTTATTGCAGCTCGTTTCAGACGAACTGCTTGTTTAAGCTGAATTGTGGTCTTGTATCCTCTTTAGAAGCTTTGACTCGCAATCGTTAGCTTATTGCAGCTCGTTTCAGACGAAGTGCTTGATTCTTAAGCCGAATTGCGGTCTTGTATCCTCTTTAGAAGCTTTGGATTTTGAGAGACTTGATACATAGACTTTGCGCTAGCTGGAGTCCGGCAAGGAGGGCTTCGTATTCGGCTTCGTTATTAGTGGTTGGGAATGAGAACCGAAGTGAATAGGTTACCTCGTGTCCATCGGGAGCGATAAGCAGAATACCAGCTCCACTTCCCGTTTTATTCGAAGCTCCATCTACGAATCCGCTCCAGCAGTCCGGCGGCTCTTCTTCGGATTCCAAGGGCTGTGCTAGTTCGGCCTTGGCAGAATTTTTCTGTTCGGCAATGACAGGGATTGCTTGATCGAACTTGGCCTCTGCAAGAAAATCTGCCAAGGCTTGTCCCTTGATGGCTTTCCGAGGTAGGTACTCGATTGAGTGTTCTCCCAGCTCTATGGCCCATTTGGCGATTCTGCCTGATGCTTCTGGCTTGGTCAAAACTTGCCGAAGAGGCAGATCGGTTAAGACGCATACCTTGTGAGCATAGAAGTATGGCCGCAGTCTCCTTGCTGCATTTACTAACGCCAGAGCAATTTTTTCCAGAGGTTGATACCTTGTTTCTGGACCTCTTAATGCTCGGCTTGTAAAGTAGATGGGAAACTGCTTTAGGCCTTCTTCTCGTACAAGCACCGCGCTAATGGTTTGATCGGATGCCGCTAAGTATAAGAAAATCACTTCGGCATCTGTTGGAGCAGAGAGAATTGGAAGCTCGGCTAAATAACTTTTGAGCTCGTCAAAAGCCTTTTTCTGCTCGGCTCCCCACTCAAACTTTGGTGCCTTTTTTAACACTTTGAAGAACGGCAGTTGCTTTTCGGCTGCTTGGGAAAGGAATCTATTCAATGCGGCTAGACATCCAGTTAGTCTTTGCACATCGTGTATGGACTTCGGCATCGCCATGTTCTGAATAACCTGAACTTTTGAGGGATTTGCCTTGAGTCCGTCCTTTGAAACCCAACAACCCAGAAATTTTCCCGAATCTACCAAAAAGGTACATTTTTGGGGGTTGAGTTTGAGGTTGGCTTTTCGGAGCACGTCGAGAGTGGATTTGAGGTTGTCTTCGTACTCCGAAGTGCTTTTGCTTTTGACAACTATGTCGTCGACATACACTTCAACCTGTTTTCCGATTAGGTGCCGAAAAAGCTTATCTACCATCCTTTGATAAGTGGCTCCGGCATTCTTTAAACCGAATGGCATCTTTTTATAAGCGAAAATGCCGAAATCGGTAATGAAAGCTGTTTTCGGAGCGTCACTCTCATCCATCAACACTTGGTGATATCCTTTGTATAAATCAAGAAAACAGAAAATTTCGAAGCCGATCAAAGCTTCTACTTTTTTATCTATACTCGGAAGGGGATAGCAATCTTTAGGACAGTGCTTGTTTAGATCGGTAAAATCTATGCACATCCGCCATCCTCCTCCTTTTTTCTTGATCATCACAGGATTGGCCACCCAAGAAGGATATTTCACCTCGAATAGTACATCCGCTTTTAGTAATTGGCGGACTTCGTCATGGATGACTTGGCTTCTTTCTGCCGCAAAGAGTCTTTGCTTCTGTTTTACCGGCCGGATTGAAGGATCAATATTTAACCGATGAGTGATTACCTCGGGGGGCACTCCGGTCATGTCCAACGAAGACCATGCAAAGACATCTTTGTACTCCTTGAGGAGCTGAATGGTCTTTTCCCGGAGTAGAGGCGTTCCTGTGAAGCCGATCTTGACCGTTCTGGATGGATCATCTTCGTATAACTGAACGGTCATTGAGTTCGGCTCTGAAGTGACTTCGGTCATCTCGCTTGCCTCTGACTCCGGTTGCTGTGATTGCTATGCTTGATGGTGCCGAACTGATTGCTCGGCACTTTTAAGCGCAATCTGCAGACATTCTCTTGCTCTCTTTTGATCACCTCGGATGACCGCTATCCCACCTTTAGTGGGGATCTTGATGGTGAGGTGATAAGTAGAGCAAACGGCCCGAACTGTGTTGAGCCAGTCTCTCCCCAGGATGATGTTGTACGGGGACCGAGCTTTCACCACAAAGAACTCGATCATCGTATTGGAGCTTGTAGGCGCTTTTCCCACCGTGATCGGAAGGCTGATAATACCTTCTGGACCTCTTAATGCTCGGCTTGTAAAGTAGATGGGAAACTGCTTTAGGCCTTCTTCTCGTACAAGCACCGCGCTAATGGTTTGATCGGATGCCGCTAAGTATAAGAAAATCACTTCGGCATCTGTTGGAGCAGAGAGAATTGGAAGCTCGGCTAAATAACTTTTGAGCTCGTCAAAAGCCTTTTTCTGCTCGGCTCCCCACTCAAACTTTGGTGCCTTTTTTAACACTTTGAAGAACGGCAGTTGCTTTTCGGCTGCTTGGGAAAGGAATCTATTCAATGCGGCTAGACATCCAGTTAGTCTTTGCACATCGTGTATGGACTTCGGCATCGCCATGTTCTGAATAACCTGAACTTTTGAGGGATTTGCCTTGAGTCCGTCCTTTGAAACCCAACAACCCAGAAATTTTCCCGAATCTACCAAAAAGGTACATTTTTGGGGGTTGAGTTTGAGGTTGGCTTTTCGGAGCACGTCGAGAGTGGATTTGAGGTTGTCTTCGTACTCCGAAGTGCTTTTGCTTTTGACAACTATGTCGTCGACATACACTTCAACCTGTTTTCCGATTAGGTGCCGAAAAAGCTTATCTACCATCCTTTGATAAGTGGCTCCGGCATTCTTTAAACCGAATGGCATCTTTTTATAAGCGAAAATGCCGAAATCGGTAATGAAAGCTGTTTTCGGAGCGTCACTCTCATCCATCAACACTTGGTGATATCCTTTGTATAAATCAAGAAAACAGAAAATTTCGAAGCCGATCAAAGCTTCTACTTTTTTATCTATACTCGGAAGGGGATAGCAATCTTTAGGACAGTGCTTGTTTAGATCGGTAAAATCTATGCACATCCGCCATCCTCCTCCTTTTTTCTTGATCATCACAGGATTGGCCACCCAAGAAGGATATTTCACCTCGAATAGTACATCCGCTTTTAGTAATTGGCGGACTTCGTCATGGATGACTTGGCTTCTTTCTGCCGCAAAGAGTCTTTGCTTCTGTTTTACCGGCCGGATTGAAGGATCAATATTTAACCGATGAGTGATTACCTCGGGGGGCACTCCGGTCATGTCCAACGAAGACCATGCAAAGACATCTTTGTACTCCTTGAGGAGCTGAATGGTCTTTTCCCGGAGTAGAGGCGTTCCTGTGAAGCCGATCTTGACCGTTCTGGATGGATCATCTTCGTATAACTGAACGGTCATTGAGTTCGGCTCTGAAGTGACTTCGGTCATCTCGCTTGCCTCTGACTCCGGTTGCTGTGATTGCTATGCTTGATGGTGCCGAACTGATTGCTCGGCACTTTTAAGCGCAATCTGCAGACATTCTCTTGCTCTCTTTTGATCACCTCGGATGACCGCTATCCCACCTTTAGTGGGGATCTTGATGGTGAGGTGATAAGTAGAGCAAACGGCCCGAACTGTGTTGAGCCAGTCTCTCCCCAGGATGATGTTGTACGGGGACCGAGCTTTCACCACAAAGAACTCGATCATCGTATTGGAGCTTGTAGGCGCTTTTCCCACCGTGATCGGAAGGCTGATAATACCTTCAGGGCGGGTGTCCTCCTGGGCGAAACTTTTCAGAGGAAGTGGAGCTGGACTAAGCCGAGCTGGATCCACTTCCATTTTATCGAAACATTCTTTAAAAAGAACGCTGACTGACGCTCCTGTATCCACAAATACTCTGTGGATCAGTTTGTTTGCCACTCCGGCTTGAATGACAATAGCGTCTTGGTGAGGAGAGATGGCTGGGACGGGATCGGCATCTGAAAATGTAATCACTTCGTCTTTCTTCAGCCTTTTATGTGTCGGCTCCTCTTGATTGGAACCTCTGCGTTCTGCTTTTAGGGACGACTTAGTCTTCCCGGCAGGGAGAGCATCAATAGTCTGGATTACTCCATCATATTGCGGCTCGTCGTCGTCTTCGGGATCTTCATGCCTTTTCGGATCCTGAGGATTGCAGTTCGCACCTCTCTGCTTTTTGTTCTTTTTCGGCTGCTTGCTTTGGTATTTTTTTAACGTTCCTGTTTTCACAAGAACATCAATACCTGCAGCCAAATTTCGGCACTCCTCGGTATCGTGACCGTGGGCTTGATGGAAGGAGCAATATTGATCCTGAGGTCACCGCGCGGCTGATTTCGTCATCCGCTTTGGTTTTTCGAACATATCGGAATGTAGTTCGAAAATTTCCGTTCTTGACTTGTTTAATGGTACGAACTGAGCGGGCGGCTTCTCAGGATTGAGACGTGGCCCCAATCTGCCTTGTACCGGTGCCCTTTGAATTCTTTCAAAAGGAGTTCGGCGAGGAAGCACCTGGCCGCTTTGATCGGGCTTCTTTTTCTCTTCTCGGGATGAGCTGTCTAAAGACCGTTTTCGACGGTCTGCCTCATCCGCACGGGAAAACTGGTCCGCAATGTCCCACATTTCTTGAGCTGTTTGCGGACCGCACTCCACGAGCTTTCTGTAGAGAGCTCCGGGCAGGATTCCATTTTGGAATGCCGAAATGACAAGTAGATCATTGAGATTATCTACTTGTAGGCATTCCTTATGGAATCTCGTCAGGAAGTCGCTGATCTTTTCGTCGTGACCTTGACGTATAGAAAGCAGCTGAGCCGAAGTAATCCGGGCTTCTGCTTTCTGAAAGAACCTCCTGTGGAAAGCATCCATTAGATCTCGGTAGGATCTAATGCTGCCTTGAGGAAGGCTGTCGAACCACCTTCTGGCGTTCCCGATGAGCAGCTCGGGGAACAGCTTGCACATATGGACCTCATTGAGACCCTGGTTCGCCATATTATATTGATAGCATCCCAAGAAGTCATGAGGATCCACTAGCCCGTCATAAGTCATTGACGGTGTCCGGTAGTTCCGCGGCAAAGGAGTTCGGGTGATATCGTCCGAGAACGGAGTCTTTAATGCTCCGTACATGGCGAACCCGACATCTCTTCGGTACGGAGGAGATGGAGTTCTCCTGTGGTTCCGGTACCGAGGAGGAACAGGAACATGTCGGGGTTGAGGATTCTTTCTCCTGGAAGACACGTCACTACTGCGGTAGTGACTTTCATGTCTGGATGAGGAGGGAGAATCCGCCGTTGTCTTCTCCGGCTGTTGGCTCTTCTGCAGGAAGGTTAAGAACTCCTCCTGCTTCTCGGCCAAGAACAGCTTGACAGCTTCATTTAAATCGGGCTGCTGGGAAGACTCGGTGCGATCTCTCCTGGAGTGGCTTGTTCCTTCTTCGTGAGAACTGGAGACAGATTTCTCACGAGGCTGCTTTCCAGGCCTATGGGCTGCTGGATTAGCTTCCTCGTGGTTATCACGGACGGAGGCACGGGTGTTATGTGATCTGGTATGCATTTTTTTTTTTTTTAGTGGTGGAAAAAGGATCAAAAATTCGCTTTATCACAGATTTGGTTCTCTGGTTTTCCCACAGACGGCGCCAGTGATGAATCCGCGAATTTCTGATGTTTGTAAATGCTGGTAGAAGATAAAGACTACGACACAAAAAATTTACGTGGTTCGATTTACTGAAGTAAATCTACGTCCACGGGAAGAAGGGAGGGCAAGATTGTATTGCTTGATCTGGGATTACAGCTTACAACACAGACTTGCTTGATGATCTTTTTATCTCTAGAGTTAGTAAAAATCCTGGTCTATCAGATCCAAGTTCTATTTATATATTGAACTGAGATCGTGGCTTGCATCACCACCCTAAGTCGTGGAGGTCATGGAGGTCATGAGATCCTGCATGGCCACTGACTAGGCAGCGGCTTACATCATCAGTAATTATGTCGTGGATGTCGTGGAGGTCATGAGAGCCTGCATGGGTCCACCACTAGATAGATCGTGTAGTGGAGGTCGTGGCTCCCAGTTCGGTATTGCCGATGCTGAGACCGAACTGCTGAACTATTGCCGAGCAGCTTTTGCCGACCTGAGAGTAGAGCTTGATTGGTTGGCTTTTACCGAGCTGTAGGCTGGGGCCGAACTCTTTGGTCGTGCCGAACTGAACTCTGATACTCTTTAGTCATGCCGAACTGATACTCTTTCTTGGGCTTTAGGCTGATGGGCTTTACTGCTGTTGGGCTTGTTTAGTACGTACTCCATCGTAGGTCCAAGGTCTTATTTCAAGGTTGTAATGTGGCTAGGGATGAGGTAGGATAAATATGGATAGTGAGCTCAAAAGCTACACATTTGAGTGCCAAATTCTTCCCCCATACACTTCCTTCCAAAGATCAAACAATAAAAACTTACACATTACAACCAAACTTTCACTCCCCCAAACTTGAGATCTACTCTAGACAAGATTACATCAAACAAAAATAGAAGCTCTATCTTTATTCCATCAAACTTATTCTTTCTTCTTTTTTTCTGTTTTTTTTTGTAAGACCTCGACTTTTGCAAATTTGGAGGTCGTCTTTTTTTCTCCTTTTTTTTTCTTTCTTTTAGAAGAACTTCATTCTTTTCACAATACATCAAGTCTAGATATGTCTACTCTTTACAAATCACCACCTACACTCAAACTCAAACCACCAAAGCTCAAACTTGTTTTTAGCACCCAAATAGTAGCAAGGTCAATTGATGAGGCTAAAATGAGGCTTATTTAAGTAGCTAAGTGATCGGCTAAGTGTTTACACAAACAATAGGGAATTAAGCTCAAAGTGGCTTCTAGGGGATCATTTGTTGGACTAGGCATGTGATCAATTGGCCATGGAGTTCATCCTAGTGCCTTATCCTCCCAAATCATTAACACAAACGGACGCAAGCACTTCACTCGATAAAGCAAATCAATCCAAAATAATTTCCACAAGACATGCGATTTTCACACTCTCCTCAACTCAAGAAATCGATTGTAATCACAACATGCTCTTTCAAGTAAATTCATGCACCCATTCCATTCATCCTAAGCTTCAAAGTTCAAGTAAAATCAAGCAAGATTTCCCAACCAGAAAGCCGAAGATAAAACATGCATCCGTCAATTACATAGATTCAAAACATCTTTATCATATAATACACCCAAAAACATGCAGCGTGCATCACAAATAATTCACAACCCCCCAAACTTGAATGCTTCATTGTCCTCAATGCATGCAAAGAAGACAAATAAAGTAAAGGGAAAGAAAACTCCCCCAAACTTGGCGTGATATCCATAGTGCATTCGGGTGGGAGGGTGGGTGTAAAAATCCTTTGCAGGTGTGCATCCTCCTAAGCTCCAAATCATTCCTATCTCCATGTTGCTCCTACAAAAAAGAAACAAAACCTACAACAAAGAAACACTCAATTCAAAATAAATGTTAGAGGAAAGAACTGAGCAAACAAAACCTCCACATATGAAATCAAAAATAAAAGAAAAATAAAAACTTGGGTTGCCTCCCAATCAGCGCCTTTGTTTATAGTCGTTGGCTCGACCTTCTTCTTCTCTTGCTCTACACTCTAGGATCCACTAGTGTAGTCACTTCTCTTGCCTCCATGCCACTCTCAATTCCAACATAGGCCTTCAAGCGTTGGCCATTCACCTTCCAAATGTTGTCATTCTTCTCATCTCGAATATCCACAGCACCATAGGGGTACACCTTGTGCACAACATAAGGCCCCCACCATCTTGACTTGAGCTTGCCCGGAAATAGTTTGAGCCGAGAATTGTATAAAAGGACCAGTTGTCCTTCATCAAAACGACGAGGCTTAATGGCTGCATCATGTATCTTCTTAGCACGCTCCTTGTAGAGATCAACGCTCTCATAAGCATGAAGCCTAAACTCATCCATTTCGTTCATATCAAACATCCTCTTCTCGGCTGCAGCATCATAATCCAAGTTTAGCTTTTGCAAGGCCCAATACGCTTTATGCTCCAGTTCTACCGGCAAATGACAAGCTTTTCCAAAGACCAACTTGTATGGCGAAGTTCCAATCGGGGTCTTATAAGCCGTTCGATATGCCCACAAAGCATCATTTAACTTTTGAGCCCAATCCTTTCGAGACGGCTTCACCACTTTCTCAAGCACCCATTTTATCTCACGATTGGAGACTTCAACTTGACCACTAGTTTGGGGATGATAGGGGGGTAGCAACCTTGTGTTGGACACCATATTTTCCTAGGAGGTTTTCAAACAACTTGTTGCAAAAATGAGTTCTTCCATCACTGATAATAGCTCGAGGTGTCCCAAAGCGGTTAAAGATGTGATTCTTGATGAACTTCAACACCACTTTGGCATCATTGGTTGCCGAGGCCACTGCCTCCACCCACTTGGAGACATAATCGACAGCTACGAGAATGTATTGTTGTCCATTAGACTTGGGAAACGGTCCCATGAAGTCTATTCCCCAAACATCAAAAAGTTCCACCTCGTGAATGTTATTCATTGGCATTTCATTTCTCCACGAGATATTGCCGGTTCTTTGGCAACTGTCACATCTCTCTACATAGGCTTTTGCATCCTTGAAGATCGATGGCCAATAGAATCCGGACTGAAGCACCTTAAATGCGGTTCGACGTGCTCCAAAGTGGCCGCCATACACAGAATCATGGCATGCAGACAAAATCTGAAGGTGCTCATGCTCTCCAACACACCTTCGAATCACTCCATCACTACAAATACGGAAGAGAAATTGATCTTCCCAAACATATGTGCGGGTGTCACTCAAAAACTTCTTCTTTTGGTTAGATGACAACCCTTCTGGTATAATGCCAGTGACAAGGTAGTTCGCCAAATTAGCAAACCACGGTACATATGTTTCCCGAGCTTCCACTTGCAACACTTGCTCGTCGGGAAATTTCTCATTGATCTTTTTCTTTCTTTCATCTTCCGTCTCTTCCAATCCCTCTAGCCTAGACAAATGATCAGCTACAAAATTCTCGGTCCCCTTCTTGTCTTTAACCTCCACGTCAAACTCTTGTAGTAAGAGAATCCATCTCACCAACCGAGGCTTTGCATCTTTCTTATTCATCAAATATTTGATAGCTGAATGGTCCGTGAACACTACCACCTTCGTGCCAAGTAAATATGCCCGAAACTTCTCAAAGGCATACACTACTGCTAACATTTCCTTCTCCGTCGTGGTGTAATTCAATTGAGCTTCATTGAGTACTTTGCTAGCATAGTAGACGGCGTGTAGGACCTTGTCTCTCCTTTGGCCTAGAACGGCCCCCACAGCATAGTCCGAAGCATCACACATTAATTCAAATGGCTTCGACCAATCCGGTGTGATAATAATAGGTGCTTCGACTAGCTTTTTCTTCAACAATTCAAATGCCTCAAGGCATTTCTCATCAAAGACGAACTTGACATCCTTCTCAAGTAAGTTGCAAAGTGGCTTTGCAATCTTTGAAAAATCTTTTATAAACCGTCGGTAGAATCCCGCATGTCCAAGGAAACTACGGATGCCCTTCACATTTGTTGGGGGAGGTAACTTCGAGATCACATCAATCTTAGCCTTATCCATCTCTAACCCCAACTCCGACACCTTGTGTCCCAACACTATACCCTCTTTGACCATAAATTGACACTTTCCCAATTTAGCACGAGATTTGACTCCTCACATCTTTGTAGGACCCGTCTCAAGTTTTCTAAGCAAAAGTCAAATGAGGATCCAAAGACGGAGAAATCATCCATGAAGATCTCCATGATGTCTTCATTCATATCGGAAAAAATTGCCATCATGCATCGTTGGAATGTAGCCGGTGCATTACACAAACCAAAAGGCATCCGACGGAAGGCATAAGTTCCAATAGGACATGTGAATGTCGTCTTTTCCTGATCTTCCGGGGCAATTGCAATCTGATTGTACCCCGAATATCCATCTAGAAAACAGTAATGGGAATAACCCGCAATCCTATCAAGCAACTGATCTAGAAATGGCAACGGAAAATGATCTTTTCTTGTCGCCTTGTTCAACCTTCTATAGTCCATACAAACTCTCCAAGAGTTTACTAATCGAGTTGCTAACACTTCATTTTGCTCATTAACGGTCACGGTTATTCCTCCCTTCTTCGGTACACATTGCACCGGGCTGACCCACTCACTATCGGAAATGGGATAGATCATCCCAAATTTCAGCAATTTCTTCACCTCTTTTTCCACCACTTCTTGCATGAGTGGGTTCAACCTTCTTTGTCTCTCCCTTACCGGCTTAGCTCCATCTTCTATCAAGATTTTATGCATGCATATTGCGGGGCTAATCCCTTTGATGTCAGCAATGGACCATCCTAGAGCTTTCTTGTGTGACTTCAGTAGCTCTATCAACTTCAATTCTTCTTCATCATTCAACATCGCCGATATCACAACCGGTAAAGATTCACCCTCACCAAGGAATGCGTATTTCAGATTTGTCGGGAGTGGCTTCAATTCTAGCTTTGGTGGTACTTCGATTGAAGGTTTCACATCTGCCGTGAAAGTATCCACCACACATTCATTCTCGAGACTTGGTTGATCAACTTGAGAATCTTCTATTTCATCAAAATCTACTTTGATTGTCGAACCAAAGTCTCTTTCCAAACTCCCCTTATCATATACACTTCCTTCCATTCTAGCCGAGCAACACATCTTATCAAAGATGCACTTGTCAAGGACATCCACTCTAAAACACGCTTTTGCATCACTAGGATGCTTCATCGCTTTCTCCACATTAATGGTCACTTGCTCACCATTAATTCTAAACGTGACAGAGTTGTCTTTCGCCCCAAGCAACACGTCTCCCGTGGCAAGAAATGGTCTACCAAAAAGAATTGGTACCTCTTTGTCCTCGGGCATGTCCAAGACTATGAAATCCACGGGGATGACAAATTTGTCTACCTTGACCAAAACATCCTCTACTATTCCAGTGGGCTTCACAATGGAGTGATCAGCCAATTGTAGAGCAATGTCGATGGGCTCCATTCTGTTCTCCAGTCCAATGGCACGTGCTGTTTTCAACGCCATCAGTGAGATCCCCGATCCTTGATCCAATAGACATTTGGTGAAAATTGTGTTGCCTATCTCACAAGGAATCACACAACTTCCCGGATCCCTCTTCTTCATGGGCATCATTCCCGAAATCAGTTGTGAGCAATTCATGCTCAATGCCACTATTCCCTCGTCTTGAAGTTTCTCCTTGTTTGCCATCATGTCCTTGAAGAACTTGGAGAACTTGGGGAAATTAGTGAAGAGGTCCACCAACGATACATCCACATTCACTTTTCGAATCACGTTCATCATCCACTCGAAGCTTTTCTCCTTTGGAGCTCTCTTCTTCCTCTTCGGTGGATATGGTGGAGGAGGAATGTGATCAGGGAAGTTGAACTTGCTTTTCGGGTCTAATGCCGGACTTGTCATCAGCTGTCCCTTTGATCCCATCTCTACTTTCTGCTTTCCCTTCTTTTCTGCCAAAATCCTCTCGCTTAACTCAGATTCTACACCATTTTCCATACTGCCGGATGCAGCCTGTTCTTGACCATGTTGGGCACCCTGCACCAACGCGGGACTTCCCTTACATGCCTCGTCCGCCCCTGCGTGCGAGGAATGCAAGCCTAACATCTCATCCGCCCCTGCGTGTGAGATGACGGAAGTACCTTGGCCGTCCATTGATGGTGTCGAATCCAACTCACGACCACTTCTCAAAACCACTGCTTTGCACTGTTCATTACCTCTCAGATTAGGTACAGTATTACTCGGGATAGTGTTAGGAATCCTCGTGTGTGATGCCGTGGCAAGCTGCCCAATTTGAGTCTCAAGATTCCTCATTGTCGCCTCCATCTGTCCAAACTTTTCCACTGTTCTTTCCTTGAAATTCTCATTCTCCTTTTGACTCTTAGTCATAAAAGAGAGAATCTGTCCCAATTGATCCTCAACGGTTGGCCTCTTCTCATAACCCGGGGGTTGAGTGTTGTTCCTCCATTGATTACCCGAGTTGTTGCTAGGACCAGCTTGATTCCATCCCGTTTGTTGAGGCCTCCAATTTTGCTGATTGTTGTATTGGTTGCCTTGATTGAACCCTTGGCGATTGTTGCCAATATAGTTCACATCTTCCACAGGTGGTCCTTGAAGACTTGGACATTGATCAGTATGATGTCCACCTTGACACAACCCACACTTCATAACGGTCACTGCTTGGGGTTGAGGAGTCAGTTGAAGAGATTTAACTGCCTTTGTCATCGACGACATTTGAGTGCTAATGTCCGCCAGTTGAGCCTCAATTGCGGTCACTCTTTCCGCATCCTTTGTAGCACCAAATGTATCTCCTGCTCTATCAGCCCCTCGCCTTGGATTGTGCCAATTCCGTTGATTGTTGGCCAGCCTTTGAAACAAAGCCCTCACCTCATCGTGAGTTAGATCATCTAGGTTCCCATTCGAACCTGCAGTCACCAATCCCGTGCCTTCACTGTTGAGCCCCTTGTAGAATTTCAAAAGGTCATGCCCCGGAGCTAGTCCGTGACTTGGGCATTTTCTTATCAATTCCGTGAATCTCTTCCAAGCTTCCGCGAAGGACTCATCATATTTCTGTCGGAATGAGGTGATCTCCTCTCTCAACTTCTCAATCTTCATTGGAGAGTTGTATTCCACAAGAAACAACGACTTCAACTCTTGGAAAGTTGCTATGTTGTAGCCCGGTAATGAGTCATACCACGCTCTTGCCTTCTCCCTCAATGAGAACGGAAATAGGGCCCTCTTAATTCGATGATGCTCCACATTTGGAGGTCTATGAGAGTTTGTCAGCTCGTAGAAGGCATTCAAATGGCTCACCGGATCTTCATCATCCCGTCCATGAAAAAGATTTCCTCCATTCACCAAACTGATGTAGTGAGGTGGAATGTTGACGTTGTCATTTGCGTAGGCACACTCCCCTGGGTACTCAATTCCCGATCTCAGAGTGTCGCCAAACCTCACCACAGGTGGTGGAATCTCATTGTTCTCAGCCATTGATTCACCGTCTGACTCTTGTCTATCCTCCCTTTCTTCACCAAAAAGCCGGTTATTTCTGATTGGGCTCGGATAGTCCGGAAAGATCTCAACTGAAGTACCTCTAACCCTTCTTCTTTGATAACAGAGTAATCCAAACGGTGGTGTACCCTGTGATCGTGTGTGCATTCACTTTTCTTTCTTTTTTTTTTTTAAATTTTACCTACACAACAGAAAATACAACAAGCACAATATATTCCTATAACCGAAAGCGAGACCTCTCGACAACTTCGGGGTAAGTCCTATAAAACGTGTGTGCTTAAGTGAAAACTAAACTACCTAACTAAGAGTTAAAAGAAGTCACCTAGAAAATATACTCCTTCATCTTAAATCGAAACACACATAAATCACCTACATTCTCATATCTCACAACATATATATTATCACATATATGCACCCATTTTCATTTTTCCATTCAGTTTATAAATCCTCATTTAAATTTCCATATTCGTTTAGCTCGTCTTTGAGCGCGCACATAGTTCTTACGGAGTTCACATTTCTAGTCAGATCACATTTTGTATCCATATCTTTTATCATGGACAAATACTTAGCTTATATCTTTGTCACATCACATCATAATTCATTTTGCCTGATTCCAAACACACATATAATCCATACAGAATTTATATATTCATCCACAACACATAGCTCGACTCGATAACACATATAACCCATTTAAGGGCACGCATTTTCAACTATATCAAGTATCAACCAATTCACATATTTACCTTCTTAACACAAACAATATCACCTTTCAAACATATATATTATCCACATGCTACTTCACAGATAATCATATACACATCATCAAATATATTATAATCGGCATTATCAAATATTTTCACTTATTTGCCCAAATTTGCTGAGCGATAAACACAAGTATGTGTGCAAAGCAAAATGCACCCGCATAGGGCTGATCAAATCCTTCGTCATACCACATATTACCTATTAATCCCTCACATCACATCACATATCGTGTATCATTTCCACCCATCACACCATTTATGCAAATCACATACATTATCACATTCTTATTCATAAACCAACACATATAGATCACAAGCAATATCATCTCTTCTTGACCAATTCTAATATCATCATTCTTAAAGCTTTTTAATCTTTCACCCAAAATGACGCTACCGAGATTCAAGCTATATGGGGTGGCCAGTCCCATATAACTAATTTCTCGGTCACACGGGAATTCCTATCCCGTACTATATATAGTGTGTCAAATCTCCATTTGACAAACTTCTATATCAACATATGGTAGCAGCTGCATCGGGTCACTGATAGTGATAACGACTCAATATTCTGTGGCATGTGTTTAAACTAACTTGAACCCAACCAGAAGCCTAGGAACGCGTAAACCTAGGCTCTGATACCAAAACTTGTAACACCCCCACCCGAACGTCCGCCGGTCGAGTAGGTGATGTCGCAATTCCGGTACCATAAAGTATGGCAATTTAAAATTTTCCTTTTCTAAACCATTCAAAAACAAATCCTTAAATCAATAATTAATATTTACAATTATAGCGGAAGTAGCTTAGTATAATATTTAGTGCTAACATGCCACAACTAACCATTCGAAAATCTATCGGTAACAAAGCTCAGTGGCCCTCTAAGGATGCAGCGCTGGAGCACACATGAAAGAAACCTCCACCGGTACTTCCAATGTTGACTAACCTGTAGCACACTCAACACTTTAGCCAAAATTCTCTACAAGCAAAAATAGTCATGCAACTTAAAAAATTCATATTATTATTTTATTTACCCGTTATTACCACATCTATCATAATATTATTGTCTCGTTAATTTTTAACATATATTGGCTAATTTGTAACATATATTGGCTAATTTGTAACATATATTGGTCAACACTTCCCATATAACCAACACATGCCCAGAAACCAACAATAAGCAATATCAATTCCAGAACTTATCAACAATCATCATTTCTTGATCTCATGGTATTTACCTGGTTCACAATCACAAACCGCTTCATAACTAGTAGGATATCAATCCAACAATTTTACATAACCAAACATATATAGCCAAATATTTCGAATTACTTTTACCTCATTGGCAATTTACTTATTCAGTAACCGAGCATATCAACATTCACATACTAACATTCAAATCTTCACCCACAACATCAAATCTCCAAACTTCACCCACATAAAGTGTATGGTAATACGAATCCTTCACCTATGTCATAACTATTCTCCGCAAGTTCTCGGATTTTCAATATTTATATCATATCAAAATCCAGTTTCATGTATAAGATATTAACCTAACACATTATAACAGATATTTCACATAAACTCATATATCGTCACGTATATTTGATCAACACATCCTAGAATTTCACGAATAGCCCCTTTTTGTGCTTAGTGACAGACTAGGGTACGCGGACCAGATCAGAAACAGAATCAGGTACAGACGCGGTCATGGTCCTCGAGAGGACGCCGCACAGACCACCCATTAGGGTGCAGACAGATAATCAGACCACCCATTAGGGTGCAGACAGATAATCAGACCACCCATTAGGGTGCAGACAGATAATCCCGGGAACAGACCACCCATTAGGGTGCATATCAGACAGATCAGATAGGGCCCATCAGATAACAGCCAATCCTCGCTTCGGTTATCCAGAAGACGAGAGATCACAGATAATGCAGCGGTGCTGTCCTATGGCATGCCAATTGTACCCACATAATACACTCAAGCACGGGGCGTAAACACAATCAAATATACTTTATATCTGACAATTTCCGGCATAACACATCAACGCATACAGATCAGATCAACAACTTCTTTTCACAACATAGCATATCAAATCAACAGATTAATTCCAACACTCTCAAAACCATCCCAGATTCCCATCAACACAAACACATAGATCAGACATCATCACATTTAATCATATTTGTATACATCTCATCATATATCATTTATCATATCCACTTTAATGCTCATTTCCATATTATCTACAGTCACAATCATATTCTTCCCTTTTCACATCTCATTACCAAATCATTCAATAGTTCATCATATTCTCATATTTTACTTCATAAGTCTTTTTATCACATAATTACTCATAATTTACTAAGATATTAATACATCAGCACAGACAGACAAATCAGATCTCATCACAGATAGATAGATCAGACATCATCACATGTAATCACATTTGCATACATCTCATCAACATATATCATTTATCACATTCGTCTTAACACCCATTTCCACATTTATATAACCATCTTCACAGTCACACTCATACTCTTCCCTTTTAATCTTTCGTCATCAACTCATTCATCAATTCATTATATCCTCATAGTTTACTTCATAAGTCTCTTCTTCCATAATTAATCATATTTCATAAAATTCATGAGTTACATATTCGCATATAAACACATAAAGCACATAAGGACATTTAATTATCACCTAAAAGTACATAAGCCATTTAAGTGCTGAGCATGCTACCTGGATGGTGTTTACTTCCAAACCTTTCCTTTTCGACGACTCTTTTTCTTCCAACCCCTTACTCTTTGACATGGTAAATAATTGGGCGTAGCTACCTTGATAGCATTGTAATATACATTAATGCATAGAGAATATAATTTTGCATATAAGCCAGACTCTCTCATCTATTCTTAAATATTATTCTATATGTAAAACGTAAAGTATTTCTATAATTCTTTATTTATCTTCAACATAACCACTGCACTGGACTGATTTATCATTAATGTTCGACCTTCATTAAGAAGAATATAGAGACTATCTTTGACATTTAAAAATACCCAAAGAAGTCTAGTTTATAATCCAACAAGATTTATTCAAAATCCCCTAATGATTTAAGAGATATCACCATTTTCCCACAGACTACCAAAAGCAAACAGTTTCTGGCAACATTTTCAGATCAATTGTTAAATATACTAAAAGTACTTGTAAATTCTTTATAAATTTCAAACACTAACTAGATACCTTATAGTCAATTTAGAAATTTCTTCATCAAATTTACCTCTACCTCAAGCACTCTGAATAATTCAGATAAAACACAGAAAAACTGGCTGTGTTACGAAAATTCTGACAGATATAGATGTATTTTTATAACAATTTATTGATGTATTAAACGAACTCCAAAATTCTCCAAAATATTCAGGGCGTTACTAGACTCATCAAAGGGGTTTTAAAAATTGTTAAACCATAATTTTCACAGTTCTACATATGCCGAAATATTTGTAACAGATCGTTGAAAATAGGGGGTATAATTCGATTCAAACTTTTATATCAAATTCTATTTCCACTTATATTTAATCATCACAATAACCATAGATCTGATCTAACCTGCAGATTTAATCATAAAGACCATGAACCCTAAGCAATAATTTCAATTCTCATGTAATCTCTGTGCTAGAGTTCAATAGATTCTACATACCATAAACCCTACTCATTAAGCACATATTCATCAATTAATCAAAAATTCCAAACACCCTTTACTCCATCAAATTCTGGACATAATTCTCCAAACCCCATCTCAAAGTTTCATCAATTTCATGCTGTAAAAAAAAGTATAAATAGAAAGAGCTTACTTGATTTATCAAGGTTTATGCAATCGGACGATCGATACAACGAAAATCGACAACGAGGCTAGAGCTTGAACCTCACGGTTTCTTTCTCTCATGGTGACCGTGAGTTTTTCTCCCCTTCCATAAGGTTGAGGGTCCAGTTTTTTTAAATATATATATCAATATAAATAGCATCCACTCATTATAATATATGGCTTTCAAAATTGTACAAGTGGCATAACTTCTAATAGCCACATTTAACTTTCTTTTTCTAGAGTTTTCTATAAATTTCAAGATAATATTGAAATCAAAACATCTCCAACATCTCCAAGATTTCGTCCCCTTAGCTTTAATCAACCATATATATTCCTTATCATGTGAATATACTAAAACAACTCTCTAGTCAATCTTATATCCAATTATTTTATTCTCATGATTTAATCCATATATTAAGTTCAACATTTAACTAATATAATCTCTAAATTATACAAGATAATAGCTTAGTACTTTGATTAATACTCTTCATGTTTTCGAAGAAATCGGTCAAGGACTAAACTGATGACTTTCAAATTTTATCAAAACAAATCCTCCTTAACTCACATCATTTTTCAATTCCATCACTTAACTTTCATTTAATCACTTTCTAATCATACACTTTAATATTTCAACTTATTTCCTTCTCAATTTTGAATTAACGTTTCCATAGCATCAAGAATTCCACATGACATCTACCAAACAATATCACATACCAATATACTTAGCACATATACAGACCAACCACATTTTCACATATCCAACCACTATTTTCAAAATCGAATTATTCGACAAGAGTCCTGATTCTCCGGTTTCCTAATCGGAAAAACAATTTCCGACTAAGGTCACTTCTTTGGGGTGTTACAACTCTACCCTCCTTAAAAAATTTTGTCCTCAAAATTTTACATGATCTAAATGGTTATAGACATTTATCGTACTATGTCATCTAATCTCTATAATCTTCTAATTTTACACGCCCCTCGTATCTTCATATAACATCATTAATTTATTATAACCTGGTATAACTTCTTTATTCTATCTTTCATTTCCTAGAACTTGCCAAAGTCATAGTCATATCAACTCACCAACTTCATAGAATATGATACATAGTAAAATCCACAACTTGACAACAGTCTACACAGATTGTCAAGTTAAATTTAAAGAATATAACACATTATCCACACGCCAACACGTTTACAAATCACATTTATTATCATATATCGTGACACATATACCAATCAACAACGCTCTTACATAAAAATATATATACATATTGCTATAACCGACATTCTCTTAAATCGAAACACACATAAATCACCTACATTCTCATATCTCACAACATATATATTATCACATATATGCACCCATTTTCATTTTTCCATTCAGTTTATAAATCCTCATTTAAATTTCCATATTCGTTTAGCTCGTCTTTGAGCGCGCACATAGTTCTTACGGAGTTCACATTTCTAGTCAGATCACATTTTGTATCCATATCTTTTATCATGGACAAATACTTAGCTTATATCTTTGTCACATCACATCATAATTCATTTTGCCTGATTCCAAACACACATATAATCCATACAGAATTTATATATTCATCCACAACACATAGCTCGACTCGATAACACATATAACCCATTTAAGGGCACGCATTTTCAACTATATCAAGTACAACCAATTCACATATTTACCTTCTTAACACAAACAATATCACCTTTCAAACATATATATTATCCACATGCTACTTCACAGATAATCATATACACATCATCAAATATATTATAATCGGCATTATCAAATATTTTCACTTATTTGCCCAAATTTGCTGAGCGATAAACACAAGTATGTGTGCAAAGCAAAATGCACCCGCATAGGGCTGATCAAATCCTTCGTCATACCACATATTACCTATTAATCCCTCACATCACATCACATATCGTGTATCATTTCCACCCATCACACCATTTATGCAAATCACATACATTATCACATTCTTATTCATAAACCAACACATATAGATCACAAGCAATATCATCTCTTCTTGACCAATTCTAATATCATCATTCTTAAAGCTTTTTAATCTTTCACCCAAAATGACGCTACCGAGATTCAAGCTATATGGGGTGGCCAGTCCCATATAACTAATTTCTCGGTCACACGGGAATTCCTATCCCGTACTATATATAGTGTGTCAAATCTCCATTTGACAAACTTCTATATCAACATATGGTAGCAGCTGCATCGGGTCACTGATAGTGATAACGACTCAATATTCTGTGGCATGTGTTTAAACTAACTTGAACCCAACCAGAAGCCTAGGAACGCGTAAACCTAGGCTCTGATACCAAAACTTGTAACACCCCCACCCGAACGTCCGCCGGTCGAGTAGGTGATGTCGCAATTCCGGTACCATAAAGTATGGCAATTTAAAATTTTCCTTTTCTAAACCATTCAAAAACAAATCCTTAAATCAATAATTAATATTTACAATTATAGCGGAAGTAGCTTAGTATAATATTTAGTGCTAACATGCCACAACTAACCATTCGAAAATCTATCGGTAACAAAGCTCAGTGGCCCTCTAAGGATGCAGCGCTGGAGCACACATGAAAGAAACCTCCACCGGTACTTCCAATGTTGACTAACCTGTAGCACACTCAACACTTTAGCCAAAATTCTCTACAAGCAAAAATAGTCATGCAACTTAAAAAATTCATATTATTATTTTATTTACCCGTTATTACCACATCTATCATAATATTATTGTCTCGTTAATTTTTAACATATATTGGCTAATTTGTAACATATATTGGTCAACACTTCCCATATAACCAACACATGCCCAGAAACCAACAATAAGCAATATCAATTCCAGAACTTATCAACAATCATCATTTCTTGATCTCATGGTATTTACCTGGTTCACAATCACAAACCGCTTCATAACTAGTAGGATATCAATCCAACAATTTTACATAACCAAACATATATAGCCAAATATTTCGAATTACTTTTACCTCATTGGCAATTTACTTATTCAGTAACCGAGCATATCAACATTCACATACTAACATTCAAATCTTCACCCACAACATCAAATCTCCAAACTTCACCCACATAAAGTGTATGGTAATACGAATCCTTCACCTATGTCATAACTATTCTCCGCAAGTTCTCGGATTTTCAATATTTATATCATATCAAAATCCAGTTTCATGTATAAGATATTAACCTAACACATTATAACAGATATTTCACATAAACTCATATATCGTCACGTATATTTGATCAACACATCCTAGAATTTCACGAATAGCCCCTTTTTGTGCTTAGTGACAGACTAGGGTACGCGGACCAGATCAGAAACAGAATCAGGTACAGACGCGGTCATGGTCCTCGAGAGGACGCCGCACAGACCACCCATTAGGGTGCAGACAGATAATCAGACCACCCATTAGGGTGCAGACAGATAATCAGACCACCCATTAGGGTGCAGACAGATAATCCCGGGAACAGACCACCCATTAGGGTGCATATCAGACAGATCAGATAGGGCCCATCAGATAACAGCCAATCCTCGCTTCGGTTATCCAGAAGACGAGAGATCACAGATAATGCAGCGGTGCTGTCCTATGGCATGCCAATTGTACCCACATAATACACTCAAGCACGGGGCGTAAACACAATCAAATATACTTTATATCTGACAATTTCCGGCATAACACATCAACGCATACAGATCAGATCAACAACTTCTTTTCACAACATAGCATATCAAATCAACAGATTAATTCCAACACTCTCAAAACCATCCCAGATTCCCATCAACACAAACACATAGATCAGACATCATCACATTTAATCATATTTGTATACATCTCATCATATATCATTTATCATATCCACTTTAATGCTCATTTCCATATTATCTACAGTCACAATCATATTCTTCCCTTTTCACATCTCATTACCAAATCATTCAATAGTTCATCATATTCTCATATTTTACTTCATAAGTCTTTTTATCACATAATTACTCATAATTTACTAAGATATTAATACATCAGCACAGACAGACAAATCAGATCTCATCACAGATAGATAGATCAGACATCATCACATGTAATCACATTTGCATACATCTCATCAACATATATCATTTATCACATTCGTCTTAACACCCATTTCCACATTTATATAACCATCTTCACAGTCACACTCATACTCTTCCCTTTTAATCTTTCGTCATCAACTCATTCATCAATTCATTATATCCTCATAGTTTACTTCATAAGTCTCTTCTTCCATAATTAATCATATTTCATAAAATTCATGAGTTACATATTCGCATATAAACACATAAAGCACATAAGGACATTTAATTATCACCTAAAAGTACATAAGCCATTTAAGTGCTGAGCATGCTACCTGGATGGTGTTTACTTCCAAACCTTTCCTTTTCGACGACTCTTTTTCTTCCAACCCCTTACTCTTTGACATGGTAAATAATTGGGCGTAGCTACCTTGATAGCATTGTAATATACATTAATGCATAGAGAATATAATTTTGCATATAAGCCAGACTCTCTCATCTATTCTTAAATATTATTCTATATGTAAAACGTAAAGTATTTCTATAATTCTTTATTTATCTTCAACATAACCACTGCACTGGACTGATTTATCATTAATGTTCGACCTTCATTAAGAAGAATATAGAGACTATCTTTGACATTTAAAAATACCCAAAGAAGTCTAGTTTATAATCCAACAAGATTTATTCAAAATCCCCTAATGATTTAAGAGATATCACCATTTTCCCACAGACTACCAAAAGCAAACAGTTTCTGGCAACATTTTCAGATCAATTGTTAAATATACTAAAAGTACTTGTAAATTCTTTATAAATTTCAAACACTAACTAGATACCTTATAGTCAATTTAGAAATTTCTTCATCAAATTTACCTCTACCTCAAGCACTCTGAATAATTCAGATAAAACACAGAAAAACTGGCTGTGTTACGAAAATTCTGACAGATATAGATGTATTTTTATAACAATTTATTGATGTATTAAACGAACTCCAAAATTCTCCAAAATATTCAGGGCGTTACTAGACTCATCAAAGGGGTTTTAAAAATTGTTAAACCATAATTTTCACAGTTCTACATATGCCGAAATATTTGTAACAGATCGTTGAAAATAGGGGGTATAATTCGATTCAAACTTTTATATCAAATTCTATTTCCACTTATATTTAATCATCACAATAACCATAGATCTGATCTAACCTGCAGATTTAATCATAAAGACCATGAACCCTAAGCAATAATTTCAATTCTCATGTAATCTCTGTGCTAGAGTTCAATAGATTCTACATACCATAAACCCTACTCATTAAGCACATATTCATCAATTAATCAAAAATTCCAAACACCCTTTACTCCATCAAATTCTGGACATAATTCTCCAAACCCCATCTCAAAGTTTCATCAATTTCATGCTGTAAAAAAAAGTATAAATAGAAAGAGCTTACTTGATTTATCAAGGTTTATGCAATCGGACGATCGATACAACGAAAATCGACAACGAGGCTAGAGCTTGAACCTCACGGTTTCTTTCTCTCATGGTGACCGTGAGTTTTTCTCCCCTTCCATAAGGTTGAGGGTCCAGTTTTTTTAAATATATATATCAATATAAATAGCATCCACTCATTATAATATATGGCTTTCAAAATTGTACAAGTGGCATAACTTCTAATAGCCACATTTAACTTTCTTTTTCTAGAGTTTTCTATAAATTTCAAGATAATATTGAAATCAAAACATCTCCAACATCTCCAAGATTTCGTCCCCTTAGCTTTAATCAACCATATATATTCCTTATCATGTGAATATACTAAAACAACTCTCTAGTCAATCTTATATCCAATTATTTTATTCTCATGATTTAATCCATATATTAAGTTTAACATTTAACTAATATAATCTCTAAATTATACAAGATAATAGCTTAGTACTTTGATTAATACTCTTCATGTTTTCGAAGAAATCGGTCAAGGACTAAACTGATGACTTTCAAATTTTATCAAAACAAATCCTCCTTAACTCACATCATTTTTCAATTCCATCACTTAACTTTCATTTAATCACTTTCTAATCATACACTTTAATATTTCAACTTATTTCCTTCTCAATTTTGAATTAACGTTTCCATAGCATCAAGAATTCCACATGACATCTACCAAACAATATCACATACCAATATACTTAGCACATATACAGACCAACCACATTTTCACATATCCAACCACTATTTTCAAAATCGAATTATTCGACAAGAGTCCTGATTCTCCGGTTTCCTAATCGGAAAAACAATTTCCGACTAAGGTCACTTCTTTGGGGTGTTACAAAAATCCTTTGCAGGTGTGCATCCTCCTAAGCTCCAAATCATTCCTATCTCCATGTTGCTCCTACAAAAAAGAAACAAAACCTACAACAAAGAAACACTCAATTCAAAATAAATGTTAGAGGAAAGAACTGAGCAAACAAAACCTCCACATATGAAATCAAAAATAAAAGAAAAATAAAAACTTGGGTTGCCTCCCAATCAGCGCCTTTGTTTATAGTCGTTGGCTCGACCTTCTTCTTCTCTTGCTCTACACTCTAGGATCCACTAGTGTAGTCACTTCTCTTGCCTCCATGCCACTCTCAATTCCAACATAGGCCTTCAAGCGTTGGCCATTCACCTTCCAAATGTTGTCATTCTTCTCATCTCGAATATCCACAGCACCATAGGGGTACACCTTGTGCACAACATAAGGCCCCCACCATCTTGACTTGAGCTTGCCCGGAAATAGTTTGAGCCGAGAATTGTATAAAAGGACCAGTTGTCCTTCATCAAAACGACGAGGCTTAATGGCTGCATCATGTATCTTCTTAGCACGCTCCTTGTAGAGATCAACGCTCTCATAAGCATGAAGCCTAAACTCATCCATTTCGTTCATATCAAACATCCTCTTCTCGGCTGCAGCATCATAATCCAAGTTTAGCTTTTGCAAGGCCCAATACGCTTTATGCTCCAGTTCTACCGGCAAATGACAAGCTTTTCCAAAGACCAACTTGTATGGCGAAGTTCCAATCGGGGTCTTATAAGCCGTTCGATATGCCCACAAAGCATCATTTAACTTTTGAGCCCAATCCTTTCGAGACGGCTTCACCACTTTCTCAAGCACCCGTTTTATCTCACGATTGGAGACTTCAACTTGACCACTAGTTTGGGGATGATAGGGGGTAGCAACCTTGTGTTGGACACCATATTTTCCTAGGAGGTTTTCAAACAACTTGTTGCAAAAATGAGTTCCTCCATCACTGATAATAGCTCGAGGTGTCCCAAAGCGGTTAAAGATGTGATTCTTGATGAACTTCAACACCACTTTGGCATCATTGGTTGCCGAGGCCACTGCCTCCACCCACTTGGAGACATAATCGACAGCTACGAGAATGTATTGTTGTCCATTAGACTTGGGAAACGGTCCCATGAAGTCTATTCCCCAAACATCAAAAAGTTCCACCTCGTGAATGTTATTCATTGGCATTTCATTTCTCCACGAGATATTGCCGGTTCTTTGGCAACTGTCACATCTCTCTACATAGGCTTTTGCATCCTTGAAGATCGATGGCCAATAGAATCCGGACTGAAGCACCTTAAATGCGGTTCGACGTGCTCCAAAGTGGCCGCCATACACAGAATCATGGCATGCAGACAAAATCTGAAGGTGCTCATGCTCTCCAACACACCTTCGAATCACTCCATCACTACAAATACGGAAGAGAAATTGATCTTCCCAAACATATGTGCGGGTGTCACTCAAAAACTTCTTCTTTTGGTTAGATGACAACCCTTCTGGTATAATGCCAGTGACAAGGTAGTTCGCCAAATTAGCAAACCACGGTACATATGTTTCCCGAGCTTCCACTTGCAACACTTGCTCGTCGGGAAATTTCTCATTGATCTTTTTCTTTCTTTCATCTTCCGTCTCTTCCAATCCCTCTAGCCTAGACAAATGATCAGCTACCAAATTCTCGGTCCCCTTCTTGTCTTTAACCTCCACGTCAAACTCTTGTAGTAAGAGAATCCATCTCACCAACCGAGGCTTTGCATCTTTCTTATTCATCAAATATTTGATAGCTGAATGGTCCGTGAACACTACCACCTTCGTGCCAAGTAAATATGCCCGAAACTTCTCAAAGGCATACACTACTGCTAACATTTCCTTCTCCGTCGTGGTGTAATTCAATTGAGCTTCATTGAGTACTTTGCTAGCATAGTAGACGGCGTGTAGGACCTTGTCTCTCCTTTGGCCTAGAACGGCCCCCACAGCATAGTCCGAAGCATCACACATTAATTCAAATGGCTTCGACCAATCCGGTGTGATAATAATAGGTGCTTCGACTAGCTTTTTCTTCAACAATTCAAATGCCTCAAGGCATTTCTCATCAAAGACGAACTTGACATCCTTCTCAAGTAAGTTGCAAAGTGGCTTTGCAATCTTTGAAAAATCTTTTATAAACCGTCGGTAGAATCCCGCATGTCCAAGGAAACTACGGATGCCCTTCACATTTGTTGGGGGAGGTAACTTCGAGATCACATCAATCTTAGCCTTATCCATCTCTAACCCCAACTCCGACACCTTGTGTCCCAACACTATACCCTCCTTGACCATAAATTGACACTTTTCCCAATTTAGCACGAGATTTGACTCCTCACATCTTTGTAGGACCCGTCTCAAGTTTTCTAAGCAAAAGTCAAATGAGGATCCAAAGACGGAGAAATCATCCATGAAGATCTCCATGATGTCTTCATTCATATCGGAAAAAATTGCCATCATGCATCGTTGGAATGTAGCCGGTGCATTACACAAACCAAAAGGCATCCGACGGAAGGCATAAGTTCCAATAGGACATGTGAATGTCATCTTTTCCTGATCTTCCGGGGCAATTGCAATCTGATTGTACCCCGAATATCCATCTAGAAAACAGTAATGGGAATAACCCGCAATCCTATCAAGCAACTGATCTAGAAATGGCAACGGAAAATGATCTTTTCTTGTCGCCTTGTTCAACCTTCTATAGTCCATACAAACTCTCCAAGAGTTTACTAATCGAGTTGCTAACACTTCATTTTGCTCATTAACGGTCACGGTTATTCCTCCCTTCTTCGGTACACATTGCACCGGGCTGACCCACTCACTATCGGAAATGGGATAGATCATCCCAAATTTCAGCAATTTCTTCACCTCTTTTTCCACCACTTCTTGCATGAGTGGGTTCAACCTTCTTTGTCTCTCCCTTACCGGCTTAGCTCCATCTTCTATCAAGATTTTATGCATGCATATTGCGGGGCTAATCCCTTTGATGTCAGCAATGGACCATCCTAGAGCTTTCTTGTGTGACTTCAGTAGCTCTATCAACTTCAATTCTTCTTCATCATTCAACATCGCCGATATCACAACCGGTAAAGATTCACCCTCACCAAGGAATGCGTATTTCAGATTTGTCGGGAGTGGCTTCAATTCTAGCTTTGGTGGTACTTCGATTGAAGGTTTCACATCTGCCGTGAAAGTATCCACCACACATTCATTCTCGAGACTTGGTTGATCAACTTGAGAATCTTCTATTTCATCAAAATCTACTTTGATTGTCGAACCAAAGTCTCTTTCCAAACTCCCCTTATCATATACACTTCCTTCCATTCTAGCCGAGCAACACATCTTATCAAAGATGCACTTGTCAAGGACATCCACTCTAAAACACGCTTTTGCATCACTAGGATGCTTCATCGCTTTCTCCACATTAATGGTCACTTGCTCACCATTAATTCTAAACGTGACAGAGTTGTCTTTCGCCCCAAGCAACACGTCTCCCGTGGCAAGAAATGGTCTACCAAAAAGAATTGGTACCTCTTTGTCCTCGGGCATGTCCAAGACTATGAAATCCACGGGGATGACAAATTTGTCTACCTTGACCAAAACATCCTCTACTATTCCAGTGGGCTTCACAATGGAGTGATCAGCCAATTGTAGAGCAATGTCGATGGGCTCCATTCTGTTCTCCAGTCCAATGGCACGTGCTGTTTTCAACGCCATCAGTGAGATCCCCGATCCTTGATCCAATAGACATTTGGTGAAAATTGTGTTGCCTATCTCACAAGGAATCACACAACTTCCCGGATCCCTCTTCTTCATGGGCATCATTCCCGAAATCAGTTGTGAGCAATTCATGCTCAATGCCACTATTCCCTCGTCTTGAAGTTTCTCCTTGTTTGCCATCATGTCCTTGAAGAACTTGGAGAACTTGGGGAAATTAGTGAAGAGGTCCACCAACGATACATCCACATTCACTTTTCGAATCACGTTCATCATCCACTCGAAGCTTTTCTCCTTTGGAGCTCTCTTCTTCCTCTTCGGTGGATATGGTGGAGGAGGAATGTGATCAGGGAAGTTGAACTTGCTTTTCGGGTCTAATGCCGGACTTGTCATCAGCTGTCCCTTTGATCCCATCTCTACTTTCTGCTTTCCCTTCTTTTCTGCCAAAATCCTCTCGCTTAACTCAGATTCTACACCATTTTCCATACTGCCGGATGCAGCCTGTTCTTGACCATGTTGGGCACCCTGCACCAACGCGGGACTTCCCTAACATCTCATCCGCCCCTGCGTGCGAGATGACGGAAGTACCTTGGCCGTCCATTGATGGTGTCGAATCCAACTCACGACCACTTCTCAAAACCACTGCTTTGCACTGTTCATTACCTCTCAGATTAGGTACAGTATTACTCGGGATAGTGTTAGGAATCCTCGTGTGTGATGCCGTGGCAAGCTGCCCAATTTGAGTCTCAAGATTCCTCATTGTCGCCTCCATCTGTCCAAACTTTTCCACTGTTCTTTCCTTGAAATTCTCATTCTCCTTTTGACTCTTAGTCATAAAAGAGAGAATCTGTCCCAATTGATCCTCAACGGTTGGCCTCTTCTCATAACCCGGGGGTTGAGTGTTGTTCCTCCATTGATTACCCGAGTTGTTGCTAGGACCAGCTTGATTCCATCCCGTTTGTTGAGGCCTCCAATTTTGCTGATTGTTGTATTGGTTGCCTTGATTGAACCCTTGGCGATTGTTGCCAATATAGTTCACATCTTCCACAGGTGGTCCTTGAAGACTTGGACATTGATCAGTATGATGTCCACCTTGACACAACCCACACTTCATAACGGTCACTGCTTGGGGTTGAGGAGTCAGTTGAAGAGATTTAACTGCCTTTGTCATCGACGACATTTGAGTGCTAATGTCCGCCAGTTGAGCCTCAATTGCGGTCACTCTTTCCGCATCCTTTGTAGCACCAAATGTATCTCCTGCTCTATCAGCCCCTCGCCTTGGATTGTGCCAATTCCGTTGATTGTTGGCCAGCCTTTGAAACAAAGCCCTCACCTCATCGTGAGTTAGATCATCTAGGTTCCCATTCGAACCTGCAGTCACCAATCCCGTGCCTTCACTGTTGAGTCCCTTGTAGAATTTCAAAAGGTCATGCCCCGGAGCTAGTCCGTGACTTGGGCATTTTCTTATCAATTCCGTGAATCTCTTCCAAGCTTCCGCGAAGGACTCATCATATTTCTGTCGGAATGAGGTGATCTCCTCTCTCAACTTCTCAATCTTCATTGGAGAGTTGTATTCCACAAGAAACAACGACTTCAACTCTTGGAAAGTTGCTATGTTGTAGCCCGGTAATGAGTCATACCACGCTCTTGCCTTCTCCCTCAATGAGAACGGAAATAGGGCCCTCTTAATTCGATGATGCTCCACATTTGGAGGTCTATGAGAGTTTGTCAGCTCGTAGAAGGCATTCAAATGGCTCACCGGATCTTCATCATCCCGTCCATGAAAAAGATTTCCTCCATTCACCAAACTGATGTAGTGAGGTGGAATGTTGACGTTGTCATTTGCGTAGGCACACTCCCCTGGGTACTCAATTCCCGATCTCAGAGTGTCGCCAAACCTCACCACAGGTGGTGGAATCTCATTGTTCTCAGCCATTGATTCACCGTCTGACTCTTGTCTATCCTCCCTTTCTTCACCAAAAAGCCGGTTATTTCTGATTGGGCTCGGATAGTCCGGAAAGATCTCAACTGAAGTACCTCTAACCCTTCTTCTTTGATAACAGAGTAATCCAAACGGTGGTGTACCCTGTGATCGTGTGTGCATTCACTTTTCTTTCTTTTTTTTTTTTAAATTTTACCTACACAACAGAAAATACACCAAGCACAATATATTCCTATAACCGAAAGCGAGACCTCTCGACAACTTCGGGGTAAGTCCTATAAAACGTGTGTGCTTAAGTGAAAACTAAACTACCTAACTAAGAGTTAAAAGAAGTCACCTAGAAAATATACTCCTTCATCTTCAAGTCCAGACGTGGTAGATGGCTATCACCTCCAAGAACACGAAATGAGTACCTACAAAAATAAGAGAAAGATCAAATAAAAATAAAACAAAACACAAACTAGAAGTTAAACAATCTATTGCCTTCCCCGGCAACGGCACCAAAACTTGATGTGTAATTTTTAGGCTTATTACAATAGATAAAGTATCACTCAAGTTCAATTAATTAACCCAAATATTACCACTTCACTGCAAGATTACAGCTTCGTGTGTAGTATTTTAAGGTGTCGATCCACAGGGAATGAGAGATTATTTAACTCTAAAACAAAGATCACACATGCTAAAAAGGATTTTGGTTTGAAAATTTTGATAAAAAGATTATGCAAAAATAATAATAAGAACTAAAACAAGTAAGGCGATTTAAGAGAAGAACATGTTACTCCAAACACTCATGGATAAAACGGTGATTTATTCTAATATCCAACTCTATCTTATGAATTACGGGACTATGAAATCAATTCTCGATGCTAGCACTGAACATGCTTGACAACCAATAGTTTAAGAATAGTTGAACACATATTCTATAAACTAATTTTCATTAATCTACGGATCCTACGGAAGCGCGAGACTCAAAGATTAATTACTATAAGCACAAGAAATCCATTATCAAATTATTATTTGAACACATCTAATTGATAATTCATTATCACAATGATCCATCTTATTCAAAGTTAAAGAGACATTTGAATAAGAATAAGTATCTACTACAAATGATGCACCACAAGTAATAGATTTAAACAATAAAATTGTGATAAAGACGATCATAAGATAAAGAAGAACATAGCATAAATCACATGAACAAATTATCCAATTACATGTTTGGAGCAACACAAGATTTTTAGCCAAGCATAATTAAACTAGGAGCAATTGACATGGAAGAAGAAGCCTTTGAATTATGGAGTAGCTTGAAGAATTAACAATTCATCAATACAAATCAATCGGCACTTTTCAATTAAATCTCCCCCAAAAGTCAACTTCTTTTTCCTCAATTTTTGTTGAGTGACTGAAGCTGTCCCCTCCGTCTAATCACTGCTGCCTATCCCCCTCTCCCTTTTCTCTTTCCTTGCTTTTTTTTTTTCTCCAGCAACCGCCCACGAGGAAACTGCCAATTTGCAGTTAGAGTCACCAAACGCCCGACCGGGCGAAATTAGAAGGGATAATCGCCCGACCGGGCGAACTGCTACTGGGTGCATCGCGGAAAACGCCCGACCGGGCGTTTTGTGTCTTGAAGAATCGCCCGACCGAGCGAACTTTCTGGACTCTCCTCATGCTTTTACGTGTTTCGCCCGACCGGGCGTTTTGAAGCTCATAATCGCCCGACCGGGCGAACTTTCTGATCTTTGCATGCTTTGCCAATTCCACCCGGCGAACTTCCAGCTTCCAACCCTCCTAAACTTCAATACAAATACAACTTGATGAGTTATAATTAACATAAAAATGTGTAGTTTAGGGAAAAAAATATCAGAAATATGCTACGCATCACTCTCTACCTTAACTCAATATATATCATTTTCTTAAATCTCGTGCCCAAAAGTAATCCATCACCTGTGGTGGGACGGAGGGAGTATATTAGTTTTATAATAAAATATAAGTGTGGATGAGTTAGTAGAATGTAGGGTCCACTACCAAAAATGGTAAAAGTGAAAGGTGACAAATTTTTAGGGACGGGCGGAAATGGAAATATGTGACAAATTTTCAGGGACGGATGGAGTATATATTACGAAAACAATATTTAATTTCTTAAAAAAAATAAGCATTACAGTAAATTATGGACACCATGCCAAATTTATTGGCAATCACATATACACACAATATTCGTCGCCCCCCCTTGGAGGAAGTATAGTGTCTAAGTAGGAGGCCCGATCCTAGTATCCCTGAGTGCTTTCGACTAGGTTCGTTTCGTATCTAAACTTATATCACTGCTTAGATTTTACCAAACATTCTGATTTGTGATTTTGATATTCATGTAGATGTGGATAACGAAGGCAGAGTACGATGAGTCGGGTCCTGTGACTGTTCACAGGAAGTGCTTCTAAGCTGTTGATCGAGGTTTCGTTGAGTTTTTCATGTCGACTATTTGGGTGCAGGGTGAATCGGATTGCAGTTTTGAGGTTGTGAAGTTTTTCTCTAAGGTCTTAGTTCTGGTTTGGAATGTTTTAGAGTGTATTTATCATTATATCTATGTACTATATGTTTCAGAGTATTGAGTCATGCATGTAAAATGCCATGATATTTCATGAAGATTCAAAAGTAAGACAATGTTATGGTCAAAGAAACTGATGGTTGATCCAATCTTTATTTCATTACTCTAAATTTAATAACTTAATGCACTCAACAAATGCACCAAAACTTATTCTGGAATGCCCAAGTTCTGTTAACAACAGAGCAGTTAACAGGCATTCAGATTATAAAAGCTAGACGGCAGCAGCCGAGAGTTTACGTACACAAGAAAAACGGGCGACGATAGAGCACCACTATGCACTCACTTCAGCTCCTGAAAGAGCTTCGGTGCAACCTACATTCAGGAAATACCATCAGAGGGCATTGGATGGGAAAGAGTTGGCATTCGAAACATTAGAATTCATAGAACTTACACATTTGTCTACGCATGACCAGTAGTCGAAGTACTGCCCTGTGCAGTGCTTCTGTCCAGAGTCATCACTGTCAACTCTCTCAACACATTGCTGTGAGCACAACAGAGAAAACATCAGTCTGTGTAGCCACGATTGGTCTGCGTAGTAAACAAAGCAGAACGGAAAATCGCAATTTTAAGAGCAAAAGAGGTTCAAAAGATGAACTTCCAGCCATTCCACTGAGTACAGGATACACTGACCTATTTTTTCAATCTACCAAAAAATTCGTGCATCTATTTCAAGTAATTGGAAAACATACATAAGGAGATATGGTGTCAATGCTAGTTGTTCACTTGAGAATATTACACAGTTTTACCGAACTGAATCAAGAAGCTTATAGAGCTGAACGCAGACGAGTTATCTAGCCATACAAAATGTTAGATAATTAGCAGAGTTGCTTTCTTTCTTCTCAGCTTAGAATGAACACTAAAATATCGTAATTGAAATTTCACCTCCACCGTCGCGCCCTTCCCTCTTGGACAGCACTATCCGGAGGCGGAGTGGATGAGTGACGATGATATAACTGAATGCTTCTCGTAACTACTGATACTAATCAACAACTAATCCTTGAGCTTCCTCACACTTCTACATCTCCTTACGTACACATTCGCTATTAGATACACTCTGGTTTTAAGGTTTCTCATGCCAAGCATTGTACTCAGACTATGTGTAGCATGTGTGCTATACGTTTTCGTGATACAATGCCAGGCCTTTCAATCACAAGAATGTGATGAGACATAGAGAGAAGCATAATATGGTTTGAAAACAAATTTTAAAGATAATTAGGCACATCTGGACAAACACATTCTCTCCACATTCCAATTATTCGAATGATTAATCATAAAATATCTTCAATTAGCTATCACTCATTGCTGCAAAATAATTCAAATAACAGACTCAAAATTTCAAGATAGATAGATCATAGATAGACAGATTATTCAAAATGGAAAGGTTAGAGCTTGAAAACATTTCGTCGAGCACCTTGTATTCAACATAAGGCTTATTGCATTTGGATTTGCAGGACTCCTCAAGAGCCTTCTTCTGATCCACAGCATCCTCCCTGCATCACATAACAGCAAAATTCAATCAAATCAACCAAAAATATACCGAAAAATAGAAATTAAATCATCTCCGCTGTCAGAATAAGCTTCATACAGTATATGCTTACATTGATGAGCAACTGATGATTTTACAACGAATTAAGCAGAGAAACCTGTAAATGCAAAAACTAATGTGGCTTATGCAATGAAATCAGAGATTCTGAATTCTTTAAGCAGATCTCTATACATTGGTTTCATTAATTCCTTATGCTTGTAATTTTGGCTTATTATAAATATTCTGTGCAAATTTTTTTTTAAAAAAAATGCATTGAATCATGAAATATCAAAACTAAAATTAAAAATTAAATACGATAAACGTTTTGCATGAGTCCTTTTTTCTTATGTAAATTTATTACTCTATATTCGATCAACCTTTCAGTATTAAATTTAGATTAAGAGTCTATAAAAATATTTTAAATATTATTCTCTTTTAGAATATGTTTAAATTATGTTTGAAATAAGTGTATAATTTATTTTCTAGCTTTATTATATGAATTACAATTTTTTGTTGCAAGATTACACATCAGCGATCATTGTATGTTTGTTGCACTATCTTGCTTGTTTGTTTACGATTGTCATAATTGTTCTAGTTGTTAGATGACGCTAGTTAGTTTTGTTGTTGCTTTCCTTAATTTTGATTGTTAAATTGTTGTTGGCGTTGAAAGTTTTCTTTTGTTCTTGTTTGTTTGGATTTGTTGCTTGCCGTGTTTTATCAATTTATTTTTCTTTTATTATATACTCAAAATTAGAATCTAATTCCTTAAATTAAACAAAATTAATCACATACATTAGTACATTCCTTTGGTTCAACCAGCCTATGGTTCACGATCAAACTGTCCGATTTTCCCGATCCAAAGATTTTTATCATTAAATCAGACCGAGCAACGCACCGGTTCACGTTTTAACCGATTAAACCAGCGGATTCAGATCCATTTTTAAAAACATTTCAACACACAAATATTTTTTCAATTTTTTTAGACCGAAAAATTCACAATCCATTTGATCCAATCAACTTAGTAAGTCCAAACGTGACAGCCATCGCCAGCCACCCTCCTATCAAAACCCTCGCCGCCGACCTGGCCACCGGCGCCCTCCCCAGCACCGCCCCGAGCCACCCGAACACCGCCAGCGCCAGCGTCACCGCCGCCACCACGACCCCCACCCTCACCTTATACTCCCTTATAAAGCTCGCCGCCAGCAGCGGCACCATCGCTCCCATGGAAAAGGCCAGCGCCGAGGCCGCCGCCGCCTGCAACGGATTCGGCAGCCCCTCCTTGTCGGCTTCTCCTCCGGCCGAACCGCGCTTCATCTGCGCTAGCTCGATGTCGCGCTGGGAGTAGACGGAGACGAACTCGCCGATGGCCATGGAGCAGGCGCCGGCGATGAGGCCGGCGAAGCCAGTGAGGATCATCGCCTTGACGTCCTGCTTGACGGCGCCGACGCCCATCATGAGGGAGGCGGTGGAGACGAGGCCATCGTTGGCGCCGAGGACGGCCGCGCGGAGCCACTGGGAGCGCGTGGAGTAGTCGAATTCTTCGAGGTTTTCGACGTCGAGAGGCGCCGCGGTGGGGAGCTTGGAAGCCATGGAACAAAAATTGGAGTTGAGCTGAAAACAAGAACAAGGAGAAGAATGGATTGTGTTGTGTTGTGTTGTGATGGAGTAAGCAAAGGTGAGTGTGGTGGACACACGCCTCCAACAAATGGTTATTTATAGAGAAGAAGATCATGTGATCACTCATCTCCACCTTTGTGATTAATGGAATAAGATACTAGTATTACATAGTCCCAAATAAACAAAATCTAATGGGAAAGATAATTAAATTTGGCCCATTCTGATTAGTCACGCAACTTTAAAAATCAGTTGAATTTGTGTTCGCGTGACGAAAATAATTGATGAAATCGTATTTGATAGGACAGTCGAAAAATTATACGTGGATGTGTTACAATAATAATGATGAATGAAGTTGTTGGAATGTAATCTATTGGAAAAACTTCAAATCTAATGAGTAATTATGTAAATGTATTGTAGCGTATATTAACAATAAGTTGAGAGGTTTTAGCAATTAATTAACCACGTACCATACAAAACAAGAGTATACTCTTTTTTTTTTTAAATAAAAAATAAAAGTCTACGTAACATTATTTCAAGTTATTGGAACACGAAAGCTAACTATCCAAATTTGATAACCGTTAATATTTCAATCCTAACGATTACATCCTTATATATAATCAATTATCTTAATTCCAGATGATAAATAAGAAAGATCACAATATATATTTAATTAAGACTATAATTAGTCCGTTTGTAATTTTAAAATTTAATACACCATATTAACTATAATTAGTAAATTACTATACACTTATAAAGAAATAAAGCAATCTACTTACGTAAATGACAATAGAACCATCAACTTTTTCCTTATAAAAAAGCCTTGAATTGTGGGTACTGAAGCATAATATGATGCGATTTTTATGAGGCAGTTGCACCAGAAATTGATTTCGAATGGACATCATGAGGAAAGCATGCATACATTTCTCAAAGAAAATTGACAGTTCTTATTGGATCAAATTATCGGAAAATTTATGAAGTTTGGTCAAATTTTGGCTCCCTCAGCACTAAAAGTTAGTTTAAAAACTAGAAAATTTAAATTTATTTGCAATTGTCCCACAAAGAAAAAAAATCGTGTTGTTAATGTTTTCAACCAAGCGAAGACCTTTTCAAAAATTGAAGTGGAATAGTTGCGAACAAATCTGAACTTTATAATATTTCCTAGCTTATATTTAAGGTTCAAAACGTATCATAACAAAATTGGAAGTTATTATAAAATTACATTTACAGTAAACACGCATAGTGAAGGATGGCGTACATGATTGATAGTTTCGTGTATCATAATTTTAGCATTTATAAATTAAAACACTCGAGCTTAAGGATACAACAAATAAAACAAAATTAACCAAAAACATATGAACCAACCCACGAAAGAATATACAAGAATGAAATAGTGATAGGAATGGTAATTATATGATCTAGTTAGTTATACATAGTCCATAAAAAATATTCGTCATTTATTTAGTTTATTAAAAAATGAATTGCAAAACAAAACAAATCTATCGAAAGTACTTGATTTTCTTGTTTTTTTGGGAGTAAAATAATTTCGATTTATTTTCCATAACTAATTACGACATACTATATATAAGTAGAAATATGCATACCTAACTTATCCACTTTCTTAGGAGCCAATAACGATAGGAATGGATTGATGAAGAGGAAAGCACTAATGAAGAAAATAAATTATTTAATTACTTTTCACAAATATAAAATATGAAAGGAGTGTGCATACCACACGAATCCCACCTTACTCGATATTTAATATTAAAACTACATTAAGCTTTTTTCAACAAAAAATTAAAATTCATTAGTGGGGCATTTGGGTTCCCATTTATATTGCCCAATTATGACCATTTAGACCAACTTTGTTTTGATACGAAAAAAATAAGATAAAAATGAACAATAAATAGCTCCACACACCACTATCCTACTTTTATAAATTTAGAAACAAATTTTACTTTAATTAACCTTTAATATAAAATTGAGATAATTAAATCAACACATAGTAGTACATATTTATAATTTTTGTTACAGGTGAGATGATATCAATCTAGAGCTTTGTCATATGTAGAGTTCATATAACTGTGAGTTATATAGAACTGGATAGATAATAAATTCATTATATTTTATTTTACCACGTCTCGATCGTCGATACCATAACCTATGATGCATATTCACACTCAAACATGCAATAGAGTTTGCAGCTTGATTGCTTTCCATGAACACGACCAATTTTAACATTTCACTTTTTGTATAATCTAATTTTATTACTCCTACCAAGTGATAAAACATTAAGATTGGCTTATTTCTTATTAAGCATGTGAACAATTGTCATATTATCACTCCCCATATGGATATTCTTAAGTTTCGTATGCTATCAACTTAAGATTAGCATATATCACCTTTATATATTAATTTTAGAATAAATAGTACTCCATATAACTAAAGCTCCTACATAAAATACAATTGATTATATTATAACTTTAATATTTTCTCAATTGTTTTATTAATTTAGATTTGAGAAAATTGTCTATCATGTAGAAGCTGAAATTCATGACTTTCATCATATTTGTATATTGCTCATGAAACTCATGGAATTAAGTTCGAAAATATATAGAATACATAAAATTAAGCTTATACATAATTTTCCCTCAAATTTAAACGAATGTGATAATTGAGAACATTGTCAAAGTTATGATATAATCTGACTTTTTCTAAAAAGTTATAGAATTGACCCGAATTGACCAAACTTTGTGTTTTTCTAACCATTTATCCTTCCTATTTTGAGTGTTAGATTAAATAAGCAACTTATTTTTTTTAAGAAAAATCTGTTATACATATTTAGAGATTTTTAGTGATAATTGAGCTTCTACTTCAAAAAAAAAAAGAGTGAGAATTGAGCTGGAGCTTATTAGGCTATGATTTTATTCAATTGATTTTACGTATTATTGAGATTAAATTAAATTAAATTAAATAGTAGTAGTAGTGGTAATTTTTTACGCTAACCCAGATTATTGTTGTCTAGCTTTTACTTTCTGAATTTCGGCCCAATTACGATATTAATGGGCATCAAGTAATACGATGAGACCCAATTATTATTTAAATATTCGTAAAATATGTAAATGTCTGAAAAATCACATCAAGTATTCGAATTCAGTCACGTCCAGTATCTAATTAAACTGTCTTGGTCCATGACGCATCGTATCGTCTTACGCAAAATAACATTATTTATCTAAAATAAAAGCGAATTGCATCAATACTTCAATAGTATACATTGTCAATATAATTTTATGAATTTAAATTTTATTTGTAGGTTTATGGACTTTTTTATCATTATTGTGTTTAAATTTTAATGGAGTATATGAATTGATACCCAATTATTCTAAATTTTGTACTATTAATAACAATGAGAAATTCACTGATTTTCATTAAAAAAATCACTAAATTATAGTAGTATTGATAGAACGAAAATGAAAGACGCAACTTCTTTGTTTTTTGTAACTGATTACTTAATGGATAGGTGGCAACTCAATCCAAAATTATATATACATGTTTTTTTCTCCATAAAATATAAATATTTTTATATTATTTTAATTAGTTACAATATTTTATAGGAGTACTATTATTCTTAGTACTATTTTTTAATAAAAATTAGTCAAAGTTCAAAATATATAAAAGAAAAAAACACTCTCACTCCATTCCTGAAACAAAATGGAAAAAAAAATCGAATTCAATTAGTGTAAGAGGGTAAAAAATTAAATGTCAAATAATATAAAATCTTTAAAAAAATAGAGTAAAAAAACCGAGCTTTATTTGAACTTATAAAAGCAACTGAAAACTGAAACTCTCATTATACACAATCGAAGAAGATGACAATTCAAGCTCTGCTCGGATCGATTCGGAGGCGTTCGTTTGCTACTCGCGTGGCCCATTCTTCGCGATTTGTAAGTCCTCGTTTTTCCAATTTCCGTATCTCAGTAAGAAATCAACAATTCCTTCGTTTTTTTTCCAGTTTCTTGCTTGTAATTTCATTTATGCGAATCGTTGTTCATCACTCTGTGGCTTTGTTTAGCAATGGAGGAGTAATAAGGTGATTTTAGTTGTCCACGGATTGTTTTGAACAGTTGTTAGTGCTTGCAGATAGCTTTATTTGCTGAGAATTGGCATTTGCGTTGTTCTTAGGTTGTTCACATTGATTGTTTAGTAGCCAATTAAAATTTATGCAAAATTGAAGAGTAAATTGGGTAATGAAGAGTTCAACTTCAATGTCTAATAGCTGAATCTTCTGAATTAGTTTCTATTCTCCACTTTTTTTTATATAGCTTAGCACTCTGGTTTTGGGGGAGCACAAGGGCGGATCCATCGAGGCGTCTTCGTTGTGTGCAGTGGAGGCTGCTAAGCGTTTGGGTGGAGACAATTCTGTGTCTTTGCTCCTTGCTGGTTCGGGTCCTTCCTTGCAGGAGGCTGCTGCTCATGCTGCTTGCTTCCACCCTTCCATTTCTAAGGTATTCCCAACTTTGTATGGATGATGATCAATTACATTTCAATGGGCTTATTATGGTGCAACTTGTTTAATGAGGGAAGGCTATAGCTTAGTTTTTGTGGTGTTGTGATTTTTTAAGAGCTTGATTGGAGTTGTGTCGATCGTGCTAAGCTCAAGCCCGGCTAATTTGTTGAGCTTTATTTATCAACACTTTGAGTCTCATGAGCTTAATCGAGCCCAGACAAGCTTACTAGATTTAAATTTAGATTTGCATTTATATAGTTATTGCTTTTTATTATATAACAAATGAAATTAGTTGGATATTCGGTGTACTTATTACTAACTAAAGTATATAAGAATAAGTTGTACCAAGTTAACAATTATAATATCAAGCAAGTTCAGTTCGGCAAGTTCTATAGTGTCAAGCTCAAACTCGAGTTCTTCAGTTAATGAGTTTCACTAAGCAATTTGAACGAGCTTTTATCGGAGTCGGGATCCAAGTAGCTTCATTCATCTGTAGCCTTCCTTATGATGGAACATGTTCAATAGGGAATGGTTGTGAAGCATATTGCTTGTGTTTTGTGGTTCCGTGTAGTTTTTAGAAATAGTGTGTAGTGGACCATGATCTCATTTGTTATAAAAATTATAGAAAAAAATGATAGAATCAAGATAACAAATATTCTTCTTGTCTCTCCTATTAAATGGGGGAGTGTTAGCCTGCTAATAAAGTTGTATTGTTTTAAACTCATAAATTAGGATAACCAACCTACTTTTGTTAAAAACGGAGATAGTAGCTTATTGTTTGGAATGAGTAGTGCACGTAATATACGTGTTGATAGTTGGTTCTTACGTGGTATAAAATGGAAGTCAATCACAGTGGAGTTTGATAAGTTATTATTAACAGAAATGGTTTTGCAACACGAAGCAATACAGTTTTTCAGATATGGTTTTGCAACACGAAGCAATACGGTTTTGCAACATGTGGAATATGTTTCTTTCGGTCTTTCAGATATTAAATATGCGTACCTTTGTTGCTCAGGTCCTTCTTGCTGATTCGGAGAGGTTCACATATGCTCTAGCAGAACCATGGGCTAAACTGGTGCATCTTGTACAGCAGAAAGATAGCTATTCTCACATAATTGCTGGATCGGGTTCTTTTGGAAAGAATGTTCTCCCTCGTGCAGCAGCACTTCTCGATGTTTCACCTATAACCGATGTTACAGAGATTAGTGGCTCGAATCTTTTTGTTAGGTAATCTATTGTTGTCTGGCTGATACAAGTTAATACTGGTCGCATGTCAACAAATATGAATTATTAATTGCATTTTACTTGTGTATTCTTTCACAGAGCAGGCCAATATATGCTGGAAATGCTCTTAGTACTGTTCGATACACCGGTTCAAACCCTTGTATGCTGACTATTAGGGCTACTTCATTTCCTACGGGAATGGCGCCAGCTTCGGTGTCAAATGACAAATGTATTGAGAAGATTGATCTTTCAGCGTTCAACGAAGGTTTTTCATATATTTGATGCTAAACCTCAGCTTCATGGTTTTGGTTGCTTACATAGAAGAGATTGAGTGACTGCATAACCTTATCTATTCTATTGCATCATGTTTAATTCTCCTTTCAGGAACTATAATCTAGAAACATCTCGTTGTTGTTTCAGATGATGCAGATGGAAAATCGAGGTATGTAAGCATCTCCTCTCAGGATACAGAACGCCCAGATCTGGCAAACGCACGCATTGTTGTCACTGGAGGGCGAGGTCTAAAAAGTGCAGAGAATTTCAAAATGATCGAGAAGCTTGCTGAGAAACTTGGTGCTGCAGGTCATTATTCTTAAGGATCTTAGACTCATAAGTCGCAACTTGTGGTCTATAAATCTTTCCTTAAGAAACTTTTAAGTTGCCTGCATCAGTTTTATGGATGGAAATTTAGTATGTGTGATATTGTTATTTTTGTTATTATTCGCAAAATTTCTCTTCCGTCTAATGTCCAATTTCTTGCAGTTGGAGCCACTCGTGCTGCAGTTGATGCGGGATTCGTTCCAAATGAACTCCAGGTTAGACGAAGAGTCTTCATGCATTGTAATCCGTCAATGGTTCCAAAGCTACACATGTGTGGACTGTTGTGGTGCTGCCGTTTTTGTGATATATCGATCAATATTATGTAGGTTGGTCAGACCGGGAAAATTGTTGCTCCGGAACTATACATGGCTTTCGGTGTTTCTGGAGCTATTCAACACTTAGCTGGCATTAGAGATTCAAAAGTCATCGTTGCTGTAAATAAAGATGCTGATGCACCGATATTTCAGGTCATGATCAAGTCTCTCTCACACACACATCCTATCGTTATGCTTTCTAGTTTCCATGTTCCAGTAATATGTATATATTGAAGTCTTGAGCCGTTATAACTGTTAAACTGAGATCTCCGTGCTAATTTGTGCTTCGTGTTCGTCGTCTTGACATATGCTGGAATTGCAGGTTGCGGATTATGGACTTGTGGGAGACCTTTTTGAGATCATACCGGAATTGTTAGAGAAACTTCCTGAGAAAAAATAGACAGATTTGATCATATTCTGGAATAATCCGTTGTTTTGACATTAAATATCTCTGACGTTTATAAAATATAAAGACATGTCTTTTAGATTGTTTAAATATGCAGGTGCCTCAGTTTGAGGCTTTAGTTTCTTGGTATGAAGATTATTATTTGATGGATAAATAAATACTAGTATAAAATTTAAAGGTCGTGATTCAAACATGGGATCATTGGTCTCAGGTAAATTCTCTACTAAGTAGTATGCTACCACATAAAAAGATTATTTAAATTTTACCTAAAAGGAAAGTATGCATAAATTCTCATACACGATTGTACTAGTAAAAAAGTAATCTGATTCTTGGTTTTGGAAATTGCTGAGTTTGTGTGATTTTTCATATGACAAGCCGTTTTATAATCTCAAAAGATAATTTAATTATAAAAATAGTTATTCAATCTATTACTAGTTCGTTAGAATTTCAGTTATATTTTCAACTACACGATTAAGTATTTCATGACTAATCATACTCTTTTATATACTGTCAATTAATGTATAAAAGTGTATGTACGTCCAATGTAAGCTGATTCGATATGATTGTGACCTTTTGGTTCTACATTCAATTATTGTACTTTTTCAAACTAATTATGATATAGTTGCCTTCAATTTAGTTGAACAAGCCCACCAAAAAACTAACCTTATGGTTAAAAATGAGGTAAATTTTTGAGCGTGTTTTAAATATTTCAACATCATATTTATTTTTTTAATACCGAAGCTTACAATATTTGAACAAAAATGTATCGAGTTCATATATTTTCGCAATTAACATCTTAAAACACGTCTGTCTTTCAAAAAAAAATTCCAGATATTAAGTTTGAGTACTATTAAAAGATTCTAAGATTCATGTATTTGATTCCTCATCTTTTAGGACATCATTATCATGTCCGATAACGTTGATTGAAGTTGATGTTTCATATTGCATCAAAGTGATTGGAGGATCACGGTTTTCTATCTTACCAAACACTCCCCTAGTCGGCCATGGATTTTAAGTTAATAAATATTCCCAACGTCCCATACACATACTTTTGGGCTTACACGTGGTTTAATGCAAATTGGTAATGTAAAAAGAAGATAGAATAAAATGAAAAAGTAATGTTAATGATTAGTAAGACTATATCATTCACAATATTTAGTTGTGATAAAAAAAATTAGAATAGAGTAATTTTATGATAGATGAAAATGAAAAAAAAAGATTATTTTTAGGAAGGTAGCAATAATATGAAGTAGCACGAGTGAAAAAAGTTAGTAATATAGGAATGTCCATTCAGAATAACTTTTTTTTTTATCAAATAAAAATGTCTTTAGTTTTTATTTTCTATTTCCACATTTTGCTTCTTCCAATCCAATAACTCTACTTGCATGAAGATCACAAGTGATTATTGGACTTGGAGATGACATAAAATACTCTAATAAAAGAGAATAAAATATATGAAAATGTAAAGTAATAAGAGAAAAAAAGAATAAATAGATAAAAAGTTCTATCTCAATTTCTTGTTAATAGAGATATTTCTTTCAATATGAAATTTAAAAATAATGTACTAAGTGGATGATGAATAAATAAATATAATAAGATAAATGGAGAGAGAATAAAAGAATAATTAATTTTTTTAAAAAAATAAAAATAACTCGATTATATTAAACTCTCTAAAATAGAAAAATTGTCGCGGACAACAAAAAAAAGTAATAAAATAATGATAATGAATAGTCACTTGACATATGGTATGGCGTCATGATGAGATCGAAAAACGTAAGATTGGAAAAAAGGAAGAAAAAAGAGATAGTAAAACAAAACAAGTCTTTCTGCAGTAGCTCAGCACCAACTCTCACTCAAACATGGCGTCTCGGGCCCCACTTTCCCCCCTTTCCATCAACAACCCAATCCCAACTTCAATCGCTTCTTCTTCAATCCTATATCTCCTGCCTCCAATTCACCAATTCCACACTTTCCGCAAACCAATTAGACTATGTTCACCGGTAAGCCCGTGAACTCAGGCACCTACTTCCCGGGCCGGGCCGAGCTCGACCAGATGCCAGACACCCCGACCCGCCGCGCCCAGCACCGCCGCGCTCAGTCGGAGACCCAATTCCGCTTCCCCGACCTCGACGACATCCTCCTCGACGACGACGTCATGGTGGAGCTCAATCTCGACCTTCCCCCGGCGAGCGACGCCGCGCCTCTGAGGAGTTTGTCGCTGGATGCCGAATTCTTCGACGGGCTCAAGGTGGACGCTCCGGCGGCGGCGGAGCCCCGGCCAAAGCATAGGCATAGCAACTCCATGGATGGGCTTTCCGAACTCGCTCTGCTTGACCCCAAGAGAGCTAAAAGGTGTGCTTTTTTTACGAACCCTAATTCAATTGAGCTTTAATCTGATCCAATTTATCTTGAATTGTTGTGAAATTGAAGTTTCTGAGGTGTGTGTTGGAGATATTATGCATTTTGTGATTCTTGATTTGTCTGTTTATTGTAATGGAGCAATGGAGAAGTAAGGAATCCAGACTATCTACCCAGTTGTGTTACCTCTTGCTGTTTTTGATCAATCAAGTTGAGATTTTATTGATGAGTTGGAGAAATTTTGTAAGATTGGAAGTCACCCTTTTTGTAGGATTCTTGCAAATAGGCAATCGGCCGCACGATCAAAAGAGCGTAAAACCCGTTACATGAGTGAGCTCGAGAGGAAGGTTCAGACTCTGCAAACTGAAGCAACCACCCTATCAGCTCAGATTACAGTTTTGCAGGTTACATACAACTTCAATTCAAAACAATTCATGATATGTATATTTCCATCAAGTTCATCTTTGAGTTTATTTCAAAGTTTGAGACTTTGAGTATGTTTATGAGTCTTTAGTTTCTTAGGGTTCTAATTCAAATTGGGGTCTTTAGTTTCTTAGTTTAAGGTATAAAAAAAATAGTTGAAGTCTAGTGATTTGCTGTGAAGGTCTTGGCTGTGGAGTGGCCCTTTTCGGAGTTATCCATTCCTGGTTCGATAGTTTGCTGTTTTCTGTTCTTCGTGCTCTTCTAACAGAATTGCCCCAACAGCATAACTGCAATCTATTGCAGAGGAAAATATGACAAAGGATAAGAGTAGTTAGTTGATCGATTCTGCAATGGTTGCAAGCTTAGTTGTGGTATTCTTGCGCCTCGTTGAGAACTTGAATATGTATGACAGATATATAATGTGACAGCAAGTTATGACTTAAGGTGTGATGTATTATCCAATGCAGAGAGATGCCGGTGGATTGACGGCTGAGAACAAGAAACTCAAGCTAAAGCTGCAGGCTTTGCAGCAGCAAGCAGAGCTGAGGGAAGGTATATCTCTGTCTTATTATGTCTTATGTCTTTGTAGTGAAGAGGTTTTGATGTTGTGTGGTGCATTGATTCAGCTCTTAATGATTCACTGAGGAATGAGCTGCAGCATATCAAGTTTGCAGCCGGTCAAGCTCCGTCTCCTCACTACTTTGCTAACCACCAATTGCAGCAGCAGCGGCTCAGCAGCCACAACGATGCTCGAGAGTGAACAGGGCGGCATCAGAGTCCGGGGTTTCAAGATTGTGCAGAGTTAATTGTGTTGTTTGTGGGTAAAGGTTCGTGGTTAAGTTGCTATAATATGTAGAGGCATACATAGAGTTGTATATTTTGTAGTAGTGAATGTTCAATAAGTGAACATAGTAACTTTAATTGCACATAACATCTACATACTACTAGTATATATGGTATAGAAACACAGTTTCAATTTTCAAATGCTTCAAAATGAAAAAAAGGAAATACAATTTCAACTCATGTATGCAATATTGCAATTTAATTTTGTGGGTACAATTCTTCCTTTCAATATGAAATTTCCCAACTACAGATTATAGATAGAAAAAATGATTTATGAGGGACGATATCTGCAGTAGTCGTTTCAAGGAATTAATTACACCTTTAATTTCTTAGAGAGAAATGAAAATAATAAAACAAATTTCGATTAAATTGAAATACAGTATAGCCCAATTAAAATTCCACAACAAGAAGAAGCCCAACAAAAACAAACTAATAAAATCCAATCCAATTGGAGAATGACTATTTATTGCATGTATAAAAATAATAAAAGAAAAGATATTTAATCTAAACCAAATTTTAAAAAAAGAGTCGATTTTGTTCTCCAATCGGTTTGATTGAACTTGTTTTTAAATTAATACTTATGTTATTAAAATTATTATCACTGAGCAATGTTTAAGAATCAAAATATTGGGTAAAATAAGAAAACGAAAAGAAAAAAGAAAAATGCAGTTCAGTTCGCGCAACATTTTTTTGAATTCTTTCAATTTCAGTGATTATTGATTCATAATATCCATTTGTAATCGAACTTTTTTGTTTGCTGCATAATTCTTTTTTCTCATTTCTAATCAGTACTCAAAAACCCCTTGGCATCAAAATTCCGCTAATCCATTCAACCTTTTATGCCCTAAATTCTGAGATAAAGCTAAAAGTATAGAGCACTGTCGGCGATAGAAGCTGCGCACTTGTTTAACGATCTAAGGTAAGTATGTATTTGAGTCTTAATCGCTTGATACAAAGCAAACATAGTTTATTTTTCTGGATTCTGCTTAGTCATTGCCGATTTTCGTTCGCAACAACTGAGATAGAGAGATACATTGTTTCCGAAGCTGGGAAAGGAATTTCGTAGACGCGACTCAGTCAATTTCTGATCTGAATTCTGCATTTATCTGCTTGTTTATGTTTTTAGTGAATATATGCCCTTGTTTTTACTAAAAATCTGGTATGCAGCTGAAAATAGACGGCAATGTGTTGTGGATACAGTTTTAGCACCTAAAAACAATAAACACTGTCAGTTGTTATGTGAGACACAAGTCATCATCGCTTAGTCTGTGCAACGCATATTGTGGCTAAGTTAACTGTTAATGCAACTATCAGTGCAGATAATTGGATGTGTGAAATCAGGTTTGAAAATTTTGATTTTAATTATAAAAATGGCGAAAACAGCCTAGCAAATTGGCACCAAATGCTGTCAAATTGTGTTTAATAAGTATAGTTTAGTGATATGGTTATAGAATTTTTAATTCGATGTAATGAGTTTTTCTTTTCTTCTCTTCCTTTTGTATCTTTGGGCCAGTTAGATTCCCGGATGCTCTTCTCTTAGCTTACTAATTTCAACCATCAAACATAGAATAAGGACAACTTTCTTTAGGAAAACTGCAATGTGATAGTGTCAGCGCATGTAATTTCCAGTGTGCGGGTGATAAACTTAGCAAGGCATCAAGCTTTGATATTATGGAACTCATACAAAACTTTTAGTCGATGTGTTTCTGTAACTGTAGAAACATACGGAATCTGATTTATGAAAACTGTATAACCAACATGAGAGATCTATGGTGACAGAACATGATACGGGCATGTATCTGCCACACCACTAAATGATCATGTCAAGTTAGTTAGTATTTTAGTAATGCGATTAGTCTTAGTTGGTTTCCCACGTTTCTTAGTAGTGCAGATTAGTTTCCCATGTTTCATTATGCTCCATTATCTTAAGTAGAGTAGTAGTGGTTAGTTAATCATTGCTGTAAGCCTCTGTGGCATTGAATCAGACAAGAATAGAAAAACATATTTCCCTTTCCTTTAGTTTATCAAGTTCCTTTCCTTTAGTGTATCAAGTCTTCTTAAATTTCCATACGTTTAGTTATTTTGTTGGAGTTAGAATCCACTCGAAGGATTCAAGTTTGTAACAGAACATATGCATATTTATTTACTAGATACTGCTTTTTAGTTTGATATCGTTTTGAGTTAGAAAAATGCCTCACTATAACCATACTTTTCTTGTTCCCAGTTGATGGATGAATACCATAAGAACTTGCTAGTTGAACCTTCAATGCAGCTGTTGCATGCTCCGACTGAAGCTTCGAAGCATCCGTCTGCACTTGAAGGATGTAGATCGCAAGTTCCTGTTCAATTTTGGTTTTCTGTACTCAGTTTTCATGATAGAAATTGTAAACTGTAAATATGTATGTGCTAAATCTAATTTACTAAGGAACACATAAAGACAAACAGAACTGGCCGAGAAAATTAATGAACATATGAATCATGAATATATCTGAAGTGGCCTATATATAGAATGTAAATATAAAAATTGGCTCCATATAATTAATTGAATTTAAATTTTAGCCTAGACAATAGCTGCAGCTACCCAGGCAAGCAGCCTAACAAAATTTCGAATTTACAGCCAAAATATTTACTTAGTTTTGGGTGGCCGAAAGTGTAAGATTGCACACATGCATGCCATGTTTTTTTGGCGGGAAAAACTCTTGCAAACATTTTATAGTATTATTCTTTATTGGTGATGTTCAGCTTGTTTCTTTTATACATGCAGTTCCGGGGTGGACAAGCCCATAGGTTGCTTCCATGCAGCAATTCAGGTAATATGTCAAAGTTATATTATGCATTTTTTTAACCATGTAAGTCGTGTCTTGAGCATATCAATGTATTGATGAGATTTATGAATGTTGGATGATATAGTAATGGAAAAAAGTAGAATACTCTGTTGGTATGTGGTTCATGCATTAGTTGGTCACCTCTTACTGCCTATTAAATTGCTATGCTGCCTTCAATCAGTTATGAATATGAGCCGTGCCTTATGCAGGAGTTAATTGTCATTGATGATATCTTGTCAGCATTGGTTGGGATTGACGGACGTTATATCTCTATCCGTAGAGTACAAGGGAAGGATGATACTGTGTCCTTCCAAGTTGATGCATCTATGGATTTGGCACTTCAGGCAAGAAGTCTAATTCATTTCTTTGTCTATTCTAATGGAATGAATGTTTTCCAATTTTGCTTCCACGGAAGGCGTGTTTTCATTAGGACTTCTTAAACCTAATCGTATATCCTGTGTTTGCAGGAATCTGCAAAAAGAATATTTCCTTTATGCGAGAGCTACGTACTTATAAGTCAGTTTGTTGAGTCAAGGTCCCAGTTCAAGAGCGGTCTTGTCAATCATGCTTTTGCTGCAGCACTTCGGACATTACTTCTTGTAGGTTTCTCTCCATCTCTCCATTTCACTCTCTATTAAGTTTTGAACTTTCTTTATTCTGGTGATTTAATCAGCATGATACTCAATTTCTAGGATGGTTTATGGAAGAAAAGGGCAGTTAGTTTTATTGTCATAGTTTTGCATGTCTTGTGTGTGGCATTTTATGCCGGAATGTGGCAGAAGTGTCTTTTATTCTGCTATAGTTGATAACATGACCACAATGAAATGCACAGTTGCTGTTGTAAAAGGTTCTGACAAAACTAAATGACATAACCATGTGGTTGAAGAAGAGCTCACACCTTATATTGTTTTCCGCCAAGAAAAACAAAAGCCAATCTATTTCCAAGCATGTTCAGAAAATTGGGTATTGCTTAATAGGGTTGTCAAACCGAGCTAGTTTTGGCTCCCAAGTCTATATGCTCATCAATGTCATCCTATGTATTGCTTATTTTAGATTTTATGAATAAATTTGTGTATTAGGATTACCAAGCCATGGTGGCACAACTTGACCATCAGTTTCATCTGGGAAAACTTTCAGTTCAAGGACTATGGTTCTATTGCCAGGTTTTACTTCCATACCTAACTTATTGTATTCCTCAACCCCCCCAACCCAGTATCAAGGTTATAAAATGTTTTCCAATGCAGCCAATGTTGGGGGCAATGCAAGCTTTAACCATAGTGATTAAGAAGGCTTCAGCCAGTAATTTTATTGGCTCTGCAATTCTTAACCTCCTACAAAGCCAGGTTTGGCTACAGCTTAGTTAATGTCACTGAATGTTTTTGTCCAGATTATTTCCTGGCAATAATATTTTCTTAACAATTTCAGGCCAAGGCCATGGCTGGTGATCATGTAGTGAGGTCTTTGCTCGAAAAGATGTCACAAAGTGCAAGCCAAGCATATCTTGTAATATTAGAGAGGTACAGTTGCAGTTGATGCTTGCATGGTTAAAAAATATGATTTCTGGATTTACCCTTGGAATTGTTTAGGCATTATTAGACCTGATGCTTAAATCCTCTCCTTCGAAGTACTCCCTCCGTCCCACTCTAAGTAACACATTTTCCTTTTTGGGATGTCTCAATCTAAATGACACATTTCTAAATATAGAAACAACATTCTCTCTACTTTTTCCCTCTCTTCTAATTTATTCTCCACTTAACTCACAAAATAACACTACATAAATTCTCGTGCCGAATTAGAAATGTTCCACTTAGAGTGGGACGGAGGGATTAACTAATAGGAATTTCTACTGTTGTGACAAAGCATCATGTAGGAAAAATAGCAGTGCAGTGCCAATTGGTTACACCCTTTTCTAGAACAGATATTTAGTAATATTTCTGAAGGGAATTGCGTTTCAACTGTAGGTGGGTATATGAGGGCGTAATTGATGACCCATATGGGGAATTTTTTATCGCTGAGAACAAGTCTCTTCAAAAGGTATGTCTTCACTTATAAGTGTGGGCTTCAGGTTTAAGTTATAGGGGCTGTGCTAATTCTTTTAAACAGGAAAGTCTCACGCAAGATTATTACACGAAGTATTGGCAACAACGCTACAGCTTGAAAGATGATATCCCCAGTTTCCTTGCCAATGCTGCTGAAACAATTTTGACCACTGGAAAATATCTAAATGTCATGAGAGAATGTGGGCATTGTATTCAGGTTTATCTCGTGATATTTCTCTGGTTCTAATACGCCTTTGACTTCATTGGTCAACTGATATGATTTGGTTGTTTTAAGCAGGTTCCTGTAGCAGAAAACACAAAGTTGACAATGGTTGGCTCTAATCACCGCTACCTTGAGTGCATTAAAGCTGCTTATGATTTTGCTAGTGGTGAATTATTGAACCTCATTAAAGACAAGGTCTGGTTCAGGAAATAAGCATTCGATTCTACCTCACTGCTTCATTTCCACTGTATCTACCTCTCAACTTAATCTCTATGCTACTACTGCAGTATGACTTAAAGGGAAAGCTGATGTCAATCAAACATTATCTCCTTCTCGATCAGGTATAACTAGCATATACAATTGTGCTTTCTCCGAGTAAATGTGGGATTCAGAATTTCCTTTTCTGCAAATAATTTATTGGTAGATTAGGGATACTTAAATAAATTTCTGAAGTAATAAAAACAGAACCATTATTCCAGTAGAAGTGTAGAACTTTCATCCATTTGTGACTTCTGAATTAGAACTTTGTAGGAAAGCTACTGTGTCTTAGTTTCCTTTTCTTATAAATTAAGATTCCAGGGTGATTTTTTGGTCCACTTCATGGACATAGCTCGGGAAGAACTCATGAAAAAGCCAGATGAAATTTCAGTTGAAAAGCTGCAGGTGTGTAGGTGTATTATTTGCAAGAGAATTTATGTTGGTCTTGCAATTTCTCATAAATAATTGTTGCACTTGGTACTAGTCTCTCCTGGACCTTGCATTACGATCCACGGCAGCTGTGGCTGATCCATATCATGAAGACTTGACATGTTGTGTGGTTAGTGCTTAAAAATTTTGTGGTTACTAATAGTGTCACGGAACTCTACTGTGCTACCTGCTCAACGATATTTACTATGTTGTTTCCAGGAAAAGACAACTTTATTGAAAAGGTTGATTGAACTTAAAGATCTTCAGATCAGCCAGATTATTTCTGGCAATGATGACCTCGAAGAGCCTTTGAGCATTACAGGCTTGGAAACATTTTCTTTGAGTTTCAAGGTTTGTAACAAGTGTTTTTATTTTTTGTGGTTAGACATGGGTCCTGGTCTATTTGCTCATGCAAGAATCATATAATCACGTTTTCCGCAGGTCAACTTGTGTAAATGAAGCCTATCGATGATAACAATCTCCATCATGTTACTGAAAGTCTTAAGTGAATCTTTTATATTTTCAGGTTCAATGGCCGTTATCACTTGTGATCTCAAGAAAGGCTTTGACAAAATATCAGCTAATATTTCGGTGTCTGTTTCACTGCAAGTATGTCAATCGGCAACTTGGTGCTGCATGGCAGCTGCATCAAGTATGATGCTTGTAACTCTTCTATCTATCTCTTTCTATATTCTCTCCTCCGTGATGCTTACTATAGCTGTATATTATAGGGTCTGCGAAGACTTGATAAGCAAGGAATAGCGATTTCAGTGTCATCTTTGCTATGCCGGAATATGCTTAAGTTCATCAACAGTCTTCTGCATTATCTGACATTTGAGGCAGGTTTCCCTACTTCATTTTTCCTCGTATATGTCTATGGACTGGCTGGGGTGGCATTATTAAGTAACTTCCTGATATTCTTTTCGTGATATTGCAATCACTTTCAGGTTCTCGAACCAAATTGGCATATCATGGACAATAGACTTCAGACTGCAAAGAGTATTGATGAGGTTTGCGGATCTATTTTCCTTCATACTTGTTTTTTTTTAATTCTGTAATGTTTTTTACTGTTGCCACTTCATTTTGATGCAGGTTTTACAACATCATGATTTTTTCCTTGACAAGTGTTTGAGAGAGTGCTTGCTCCTCTCACCTGTTCTTCTCAAGGTTAGTAGTGTATTACATCCTACTAACATGCTCTCACAAATGCTCTCCGGAGCTTTTATTGCTTAACATTTCATTTTCTATAACTAATATCTGAATCGGCCCACTTGAGATTCCATTTTTGCTCATTGGTGATTTTGTCCATTGCAGAAGCTAGAGACAATGAAATCGATATGCCTTCAGTATGCAGCAGCAGCGCAATGGCTGGTTACCTATTCCATCGATGCTCCCAAGACCGACAGTCCTGAGCTGGATAAATACAACAAGTTGAAACTAAGGACGCGTTCTCAGACTCAGAAAGTAACAGCTGAAAATGCAACCGTCATTGAATCTATCTTGTATGTTCCAACAATTTCCTGTTATTCTTCTCTCTCGGAGCATTCGACTGTGTCGTTGATGTTCTTGTTGGCTTTCCTCTTTCAGGAAGTTTGAGCGCAAATTTTCTGCTGAGCTTCAGAGTCTAGGACCGATATTGAGCAGTAGTTCTCGTGCAGAGCCATACTTGACTCATCTTGCACAGTGGCTTCTTGGCGTGGGAAGCGACTAAGATGCAGCGACATCTATCTATGGTTTGCCCATTTCCCTGCTTTATGTTCATCTTGTTGTTGGTTCTCTCTTTTCCTTTTTCCCCTTTGTGTATTTGATTAGTTGATGAGATTTGTGTTAGAAATCCATTGCCAATTTGAAACTATGGATAGTGCCTGTTCTATAATAGTTATGTTGTGGGTTCAAAAGTTTATCAAGATAGCCATCGTCCATAACAAATTCGTTTTTAACATTTCGGTTTGTCTATAAAAGTTGGTCCCTTTTCATTTTTTGTAATGACCCTGATCACTAACTTCGATAAGACTATTTTTTATGGAAGAATGGAGCGTTAAAATATGTGCCGTGTACGCTATTGTAAGTGGATAGTGATAGTAGTAACCAGAGACGTGTACGAGTCCTCCAAAAACCTTAGGACTTACTTCAAATTGAAAATGAAGTTCTTTGAAAGTCAAGTCTAGGTCGTGTCGGTCTCCTTCAATCTGACTTGTTAGTGCGGTAACTATATATCGGAAAATTATACTTCCTCTCTGTCCCATAAAATAAAGACACTTTCTTTTTTCATCCGTCGTATAAAAATATTTTATTTTTATTTATGGAAACTTATCCCAAACTCATTACTCACATACATTAATTTATTTACAATTTATACCACTAGGGTTCACTATTAAACACTAATAATAATGTGAGCCTCCCTATCTGCTAACATTTTTTTAGTTACCGGTCACCTCATCTCTCTTACCTTACCAATTATGTAATCCTTCTGTCCACGAAAAATAGGACACTTTCATTTCTGCCCTCGTTTTGAAAAAATGATAATAAATAGTTAAAGTGGAGAGAAAGAAAATTAAGAGAGAGAATAATATAGATAAGAGATTTCTCTACATTATTCTCTCTCGTACTTTACTTTCTCTTCACTTTAACTATTTATTATCATTTTTCCAAAATGAGTGCAGAAAATGAAAGTGTTCTATTTTTCGTGGATGAAGGGAGTATTAATTTATGTCGTCTCAAATGTCCTTATTTTTTCGGGACAGGGAGAGTAGTGCACCGTTGTGAAATTCATCCCTCTATTTTTTCTATTATATATTCTATCAAGTATAAAAGTTAAATATCGGTCATTGAATTTTTTTATTATTATAAATGATACAAAATTTAAAGGCTACTCGAACTCGAATTTGAGATATTTGACATCAGATTTTAACCACATTACCACTAGTCCAAACCACGTACCATTTCATTTATTTTGTTTGAGTGCATGTTGGATTTAGTTATAAATTAATATTTAAGGAAAATGTATGATTTTATATACTCCCTCTGTCCCATAATGATTGTCTCACTTTGACCGGTCACAGATTTTAAGAAATGTAATGAAAAGTGAGTTGAAAAAGTTAGTAGAATGTGAGTCCTACTTTTATTAAAATGTGAGTAGGAATGAGTTAGTAGAATATGTGGCCCACTTCCAAAAATGGTAAAAAATGAAATGAGACAAATTTTGTGGGACGAACGGAAATAGAAAAATGGGACAATCTTTATGGGACGGAGGGAGTATAAGGAAAAGTGTTGTGAATTTGTATTATTGTTTAAATTTACTTGGTTAAAAAACTTTTGTACTGTCATTTTGAGCTAAAAATCACAATATGGCATGATAGAAATTTAGATATTTATATTTTATCGTGAACATACTTCAATATTTCTATTTAGAGATAAAAAGTGTATAATAATCATCGTTCAAAATGAACCAGATTAAACAAAATATGACTCACTTTATAATAAATTCAAAAATGGTGTAAAAAAAATTCAAAAATCATCATATTATTTCTTTATTTTGATTTTAGAGAGATAAAAAAGTAAGCATAATTTAATCCACAAACAGTAGTTTGGAGGTAAAATTTCTCCAACTAATGACGACTTTTAAAAAAGCATGACAATGGGTTTAAAAAGTTGTCGTGATTAGTCTCAAGTTCAAATTTGCGGTATTATTGAAACACTTTAAAAATGAGCCTAATTTGCAACAAAATCCATATTTTTAATTTAAAATGCTAGAGTGTCAATTTTAATGATGAGTGAATTTGTTTAGGTTGATGAGCTCTCAATTGCAGCACACGATTCCGTGAGACTTTTTCTGATCGGGGTGAAGTTTGAACCAACCTGACATCAAACTTGTTCATATAGGAAAATCATTTTATTTATTTCGGTGGACGGCCTACTCTAATATCATGTTAAAATCATTTTATTTATTTCGGTGGACGGCCTACTCTAATATCATGTTAGAAGTTCACGAGTTTTCCACATAAAACCAATTCATGATAAGTAAAGGGATTAATTACAATGAAGCATTTGTTTTTTTCTTTTGCCAATAGAGTTGAGGCAGACTCAATAGCTAATGAATAATACTATTCACAACCTCTAATTCTACTAGCATTAAAATTATTGGCATTATAATAGCAAGGAAATAGAAAGGTCATATAAGCACAATGGTCTCTATATATCTTCCTAATCATCCTTGCAATAACACAACAAAGATGGCCAGCTCAAATCCAAGCATTGCAACTCTATCTTTCTTCCTTATTTTCTACCTTATTACTTGTTTCAAACTATGCAAATGCAACTTTATTTTCTGCCCACAAATTGAAAAACAGTCACTCCTAAGTTTCAAGCAATACATGCAAGATCCATACCATCAACTCTCTACATGGGATGATGATAATGATGTCAACTGTTGCAAATGGAATGGTGTAGTTTGCAACAACTCAACTGGCCATGTTCACCAACTCCATCTCCGCGGTTTGAGTTTGAGAGGCCAAATCAATTCATCTTTGCTCAATCTCAAACACTTGACTCATCTTGACTTGATTCTCAACAACTTCAAACAAACAATCCCTTCCTTCTTTGGATTATTCACAAAGCTCGAGCTTTTCAACCTCTCTTTTGCTGGATTTCATGGAGTGATTCCCCATACCATCGGGAACCTTTCATATCTACGCACTCTAGATATGGCTGGCTTTCCAAACATTGTGCCTGCTGGTCACAAAAACTACTATCACACCACAACTTACGGTGGTTACCCAGACATGGAATTTGCTGCTCATGTAAGCTTTCCAAACCTGCTACAAGTTGATAATCTTGAATGGTTATCGCTGCTTTCTGGACTCGAGAATCTCAATATGAACTTTGTGAACCTCAGCAGAGCTACAAATTGGGTGCAGGTGATCAACACACTCCCTTCTTTGCAACATCTTCGTTTTCAAAATTGCAGCCTAAGTTACATATCTCCTCTGAGTTATCTCAACATCACTTCCTTAACTCTTCTTGATCTCTCTTCTAACAACTTCCATTCCACTGAGGTCCCAAAATGGATATTTGGGCTTCACAATCTTCATTTTCTTGATCTAAGGAACAACTCTTTCATAGGTCCAATTCCAGCTAACAGTAATGCCACCAAACTGAAGTATATTGATCTCTCTTTCAATTTTTTGAACTCCATCGTACCAAGTTGGCTCTATTCTTGTATAGATTTGGAGTTTGTTATCTTGGATTACAGCTTCCTAACCGGTGCAGTTCCAGCAGGATTTACTAACCTGTGCAAAACAAGAAGGTTGTCCTTATCCAACAATAATTTCCAAGGAAATGTATCTGATTTATTTGGAAATATTTCGGAGTGCTTCTTGGAAACATTGGAAGTCCTAGATTTGAAGTTTAATCAAATCTCAGGTCAGTTGATAGATCAACTAGGAGAGTTTAAGAGTTTTGAACATCTTAATCTCAACAAGAATTTACTAACTGGTCCAATTCCAGCCAGCATGGGTAAGTTATCATCTTTGAAAGTTTTGGCATTAAGTGATAACAAACTAACACAAAACCTTCCTCATAGTTTGGGCCAACTTTGTAATCTTGAATGGATTTCTGTCTTTTATAACAAGCTAGGAGTAGTGACTGAAACCCTCTTCGCAAATCTCACTAAACTCAAAGTTCTCTATGCTTCTTCCAATCAGTTGAGTTTGAATGTAAGCCAAAGTTGGATCCCCCCCTTCCAACTTAATTCTCTTGGACTAGGATCATGGGGCTAAGGCTCCGGCTCCAAGATTCCTTCATGGCTTGAGACACAGAAGAATCTTTCGCACTATCTTAATCTGGCTGGTACTGGAATCTCAGGTAGTGTTCCAAGCTGGTTCTGGAATACTTGGGTCTTGAATCTCTCCCATAACCATCTTCACGGAGAGATCCCAGATTTCCGTGGCGCTGCCCAGTTTATATACTTGAGTTCTAATAAACTCGAAGGCCCATTGCCTCAAGTTGGAGACGCTTTGAAGGAGCTTGATCTGTCCAATAATTCATTCTATGGAGGCATAGCCCACTTTCTATGTGATGAGACATATCCAACATATTCGTTGGAGATTCTTCATCTGGGAGAAAATCTATTAAGTGGGGAATTGCCAGATTGTTGGAACAAATGGCCTTCTTTGAGATATCTGAGCCTAGGCAATAACCAAATGCATGGAAGCATTCCAACTTCTATGGGATTTCTTGCTAATCTAGAATCTTTGAATCTTCAAAATAATCGATTCTCCGGGAAGATACCTTTTGCAATGCACAACTGCATTAAGCTGGTGAAGATGGGGCTTGCAGATAACAATCTTGCAGGGAACATACCGGCGTGGATAGGAACAAGCCTAGTCGAGTTGAGGATTCTGATACTGCGCTCAAACAACATGAGTGGTGAGATCTCTTCAGAGATTTGCCAGTTGAGCTATCTCCAGATATTGGATCTCGCCAACAATGAACTCTCGAGCGGAATACCAAGGTGTATTCATAATATCACTGCAATGGTTATAAAGAGGAGTTTGTCAGATCTATTCAAACTGTATGGAGTTGAGAAATCATGGTACTCTTACTCCTTTTTCAACGCGGGAGGGTTCAGAGAGAGTGCACTGATAGTGAAAAAAGGCGGTAAACTGGAGTTCGACCTTTCAGTGAACAGTCTGTCCGGAGAAATCCCAAATGAGTTAACAAGTTTGTCAGAGTTGGGATCCTTAAACTTGTCAAGCAATCAGCTAACAGGTTTGATCCCCGAGAACATTGGAGAAATGAAGCAGTTGGAATCTCTTGATCTATCAAGAAACTCCCTGTCGGGTCGAATTCCCAGCAGCCTTGCATTCATATTTGGTTTGGGTTATCTCGACTTGTCTTACAACAACTTAACAGGAAGTATTCCAGATGGCACACAGCTCCAGAGCTTCAATGCTTCAAGCTTTGTCGGTAACCATCTCTGCGGCCTGCCATTAACAAGCAACTGTAGTGAAGGAGGAATTAAAGAGATGAATGAGAAAGCTACAGAGGTTGAGTGGTTTTATGTGCTGCTATCTTTGGGTTATGCATTGGGATTTTCAGTGGTTTGCACAGCCTTAGTGTTGAAGAAGGCATGGAGAGATGCATGTTTTGGGTTGCTAGAGAGGATGTGGATAAGCCTCACAACATCTACATAGGATTAGCAATGCATTATGCCTCTACTCTCAAATTATTTAGTGTAATGTTGTTTCTTTTTCTCCCAGTTTAGCTAAAACTATTGTAACCTTAAATCAACTTTCCATATGTATGATGTATAATAGCTAAGTTGTTGATCAAAAAATTTGAGCAAAGTGGTTGGGGCATTTTAACATACAGGAACTGTCCATAACATTAACTTACGAAATCCATTGGCAGAAAACAAAGCATTCCTAATTCAATTTATTGATTATTAAGCTCATAAACAGTCTAACCTGAAACGACGCATTGCTTCTTCACCACTTGAAGATTTTTGGTTTGGTAGAGCGGATGTAGGTAAGCCTCACAACGTATACATAAAATTAACAATGCTGTTTCCTTTTTCTCTCAATTTAGCTAAAACTATCATAATCATGTATCAACTTTCCATAGTCAAGTTATTGAGAGCAAATTCTGAACAAAGAATTTACTCTCCAGAAATATGAGAGAAAAATCTGTTTGGGGCATTTTATCAAACCCAAACTGTCATAAATGTAACAGATGGCAAAAAATTGGCTTTTATTTAATTATTTCCAAATCTAACATTCCTTATTTAATTTTCTCGAGAAGACATAAATAAGGTTAAGCCCATTGGGCTCATTCGTAAGCAGATATTGGGCCGAGAGGCCCACAAAACTTCTCACTCAAGAGTAGAAATTGAGATTTCAAGTTAGTCTATTCCAACATTGAACTCTATAAATGACTTACATTTGTATAGTGAATTTAGATTTTCCTTTACGACCATATAAATTATGAGTATTAGAGCATCCCTAACTATGCTTTTGGGGAATGACGTCGTCTGTGCCGACGGCGCGGCACGCTGCTGTCCACTGCTGCACTTTTGCCGACGGCACGGAGCTGCTCGATGTATCGAGCACGTTTGTGTCGCTGAGCAGGGCGACGTGGCGCGTTCTCATTCGCCAACAGCTTAGCCGTTGCAATTTCTATTTTTTTAAAAATAATATTAAAAATTAAAAATATATATTTTCGGATTCTCAAAAATATAGTCGTTTTATTACTGCTTTTTTGAATTTTTTATTTATTTATATATTTTGATTCCAAAATCATCTATAAATACACACATTCATCATCCAATTTTCACATCAAATTATCTCTCATTCATATTTTTTCATACAACTCATCTACATCTTCCACTCTCACTCATACCCTCTCTAAATGCAAAAATGGATATCAGCGATATCATTGCGGAAGCGGAGCGCGAAGAACAAGAATACTATGAACAATATCGTACCGCCTATGATGCCTATGTCGCCGCCGCTGCCCCCGCCCCTCCTCCTCGACCAACTAGATCAAATCGCCTCTACATCCCTCGTGACCGGGAGGGAGCCCAAGAAAGGCTCGTCGTCGACTATTTTTCCTACGAGCCGCGGTTTCCGGAAGATTACTTCCGGTGCCGTTTTCGCATGTCAAAACGGTTGTTTATGCGTATTGTCAACACATTGTCCGCCGTGTTGAATACTTTCAATCACGTAGAGACGCAACCGGTCGGCAAAGTCTCTCGGCGTTGCAGAAGTGTACTTGTGCCCTCCGACAACTTGCTACTGGGCAAACGGCTGACCTCTTCGATGAGTATTTGCATGTGGCTGAGTCAACTGGAATCGAATGCCTCAAAAATTTTTGCGACAACGTTCGTTCTGCTTTCAGTGAGGAATTCCTTCAGGCACCTACCATCGAAGATTGTCAACAGTTGCTTCATCTTCACGAAACAGTCCACGGATTTCCCGGTATGCTTGGCAGCATTGACTGCATGCATTGGAAGTGGAAGAATTGCCCGAACGCTTGGAGGAGGCAACACTTAAGCGGCCACAAAGGCGGCGGCCCAACCCTTATCCTTGAAGCAGTCGCCGACCACCGCCTATGGATTTGACATGCATATTTCGGTGTTGCCGGATCCAACAACGACTTGAATGTGCTCTATTCTTCACCACTCTTCAATGATGTTTTGAATGGTGTATTACCGGTGATCGACTTCACCGTCAACGAAAATCCATACCACATGGGTTACTATTTCGTCGATGGTATCTACCCAAGGTGGTCGACTTTCATGAAGACGCTCAACAATCCGCAAGACCCGAGACGGGTTCTTTATGCACAGCGTCAAGAGGCTGCTCGGAAAGACGTCCAAAGAGTTTTTGGGGTCCTTCAAGACCGATTCAACATTGTGAGGGCCCCGTCTCGGCTGTGGTACGTTACAAATATTTCCGTCATCATATTATCTTGCACAACATGATTATAGCTGACGAATGACCGATGACTGCTAACTTTAACGAAGAGGATGAAGCCGGAAGCTCAACCGCAAGGTCTCCCCCACGCCAAGGTATGCATACGACGGTGCGCGAGAGGATCCAAACAAGACACACAATAGCGATACCAAAACCCACAATGAGCTACAAGATGCCTTAATCAAACATATTTGGGCGAAATTCGGCAACGAGTAGTGAGTTTTTTAATTTTTATGAATTTAATTATGTAATTTTTAATTTTTATGATTTAAATTATGTAATTTTTATTTTTTATACTTTATTATGAAAATTTTAATTTTTAAGCTTTTAATTATATAATTTTTAATTTTTTAGTAATTATTAATAGTATTTTGGATATTTTTAATGTATTTTAATATTGTAGAAATGATTTTATTTAAATTAAATAATAGAATGATAGGACCCTTGAGCATGTATTTGTGGAAGAGCATGGATGAAAGTGTTTTGTTCTTAGGAAATAGTAGGGAGTAAAAAATTAATAAACGTGGGGATGGACCCATATCGATGCTCTTGAAGGGGATGCTCTTATGAGCATAGTGATTAATGATGTAAATTATTGGTTTTAAAAGCAATGAAATAAGATTCGATGATTGTCAATTGGTACAATTTATATAAGCAGTAAAAAAAATCAGGTACTCAACCCGAAGTTCTTATTAAACGATTTATCGAACTGTTATGGATATTCAGATTACTGATTACCAAAGTGGTAAACGGAACAATCATTTGATAGAACTTGAAATTATCGATTTCTTTTCAATTTGTAATTTTTTCCGCTATAAAATTCAAAATTAATACTGTGAGTAAGCCTTAATATTATCGTTGTTGTTTACTGTCACTACTTATCTACATTAGATCATTTAATATTAGGACACATGTCAAATTGAAAATGAAATTCTATGCAAAGTCCAAGTCCCAAGTCCAACTCTTGGCTGTCTTTTTGGAGTAATTTTTAAGGCAACCTGACTTATTAGTGTGGCATCGAAAAATTATAGTCGCAGTTATATTTCAACCATAAATTTCTTTATTTGAAAAGTCTAAGTCTTAAGTCGTGGCTCTCTTTTTATTAGGGCATCTATAACCATTTTCTTAATCCATCAATTCCCTTTATTATTTATGAGCTCTATAATACCCACATTCTACCATTCCAATTTTATTAGTTATTCATGGGTTCCATTATATTATTTTTTTTAATTTAAAAAAATAATTAATTAAAAATATTTCATTTAAAAATTTTAATTGAAAAAACTAAAATCATTATAATTCCTAAAAATTAAAAATTAAGTATGTAATAAAAAAATCATAGAATTACATAAGACAAATTACTATGGCGGTGGTGGCATATGGAAGCTCATATCACACTCGAGAGTCTGAATAAGACGACTATTCGACTCCAATTGTTTTGGCATGAAGTGGGTAGTGTCCGATGTACGACTTTCAGCCGATAATCAATTGAGTGAGAGTTTTTTTTTTGTGAAAAAATATGTGATGAGTAAGATATTCTAAATGATTATAAAATGAATTGGGGGATAAAAAATAGAATAAATAAAAAAAAAGAAAAAATGGTAGAATAACAATTATATTTGGAAAAAGTGTGATAATTTAATAATTATATATATTGTTTATTTTATTATAAAATATCAAGATGTAACAACTATATTATGAAGCCCACTTGCATGGACGAGTGGGTTTCACAAGCAAATAGGGAGACGCCACGTTGGGGGAGGGGTGAAACAACCCCCCTCCCTCACCCCCATCATGGAAGCCCGCCGAGAGGGCCGCTCGCAACACGTTCCCCCAACTCGTCTCGCTGGGATGAGACAAGACGTGATTTTCCACCGTAGTTGTAGTCACAATTAAAGTAAAACCGTATTTTTTTTATTATCATTGCTATAATAATTAAATATCGACCATTTCATTCTTTTTGTTCTAAAGGTACATTTAATTTTAGGTATAAATTCATACAAGACTAAAGTCTAAAATTGATCATTTATATTTGTCTAAAAAAAACTTTTGGGTCCAATACATTATGTACGAAATTTGTTATGACTTTGTACCTTTTGTTGTTATATCTTGAATTCTAGATCATCTAAAAATCAACTGCTATAAATAGTAATTATATGACAAATTTATTGAAATTTTAATCGTATATATATATCTTCCTAACCATCATTGCCATAACACAAACAAAGATGGGCAACTCAAATCAAGTTATGGTCCAATTCATTAGGTATGAAATTTGTTATGACTTTGTACCTTTTGTTATTATATCTTGAATTCTAGATATCTAAAAATCAACTGCTGTAAATAGTAATTATATGACAAATTTATTGAAATTTTAATCGTATATATATCTTCCTAATCATCATTGCCATAACACTAACAAAGATGAGCAGCTCAAATCCAAGCATTGCAACTCTATCTTTCTTATTTGTTTTCATCCCTAGTATTTGTTTCAAACTATGCAAAAGCAACTCTATATTCTGCCCGCAAATCGAAAAACAGTCACTCCTAAGTTTCAAGCACTCCTTGCAAGATCCCTACAATCAACTCTCTTCATGGAATGAAGATAATGATGTCAACTGTTGCAAATGGAATGGTGTAGTCTGCAACAACTCAACTGGACATGTTCACCAGCTCCATCTCCGCGGTTTGAGTTTGAGAGGCCAAATCAATTCATCTTTGCTCAATCTCAAACACTTGTCTCATCTTGACTTGAGTCTCAACAACTTCAAACAAACAATCCCTTCCTTCTTCGGATCATTCACAAATCTCGAGCTTTTTAACCTCTCTTTTGCTGGATTTCATGGAGTGATTCCCCATAACATCGGAAACCTTTCATATCTACGCACTCTAGATATGGCCGGTTTTCCAAACATTATACCTGCTGGTCACAAAAACTACTATCACAGCAGAAATTTGGCTGGCTATCCAGACATGGAATTTGCTGCTCATGTAAGCTTTCCAAACCTGCTACAAGTTGATAATCTTGAATGGTTAACGCGGCTTTCAGGACTTGAGAATCTCAATATGAACTTTGTGAACCTCAGCAGAGCTACAGATTGGGTGCAGGTGATCAACACACTCCCTTCTTTGCAACAGCTTCGTTTTCAAAATTGCAGCCTAAGTTACATATCTCCTCTGAGTTATCTCAACATCACTTCCTTAACTCTTCTTGATCTCTCTTCTAACAACTTCCATTCCACTGAGGTCCCAAAATGGATATTTGGGCTTCACAATCTTCATTTTCTTGATCTAAGGAACAACTCTTTCATAGGTCCAATTCAAGCTAACAGTAATGCCACCAAACTGAAGTATATTGATCTCTCTTTCAATTTTTTAAACTCCACAGTTCCTGTTTGGCTCTATTCTTGTATAGATTTGGAGTTTGTTGTTTTGGATTTCAACTTCCTAACAGGTGCAGTTCCAGCAGGATTTACTAACCTGTGCAAAACAAGAAGGTTGTCCTTATCCAACAATAATTTCCAAGGAAATGTGTCTGATTTATTTGGAAATATGTCGGAGTGCTTCTTGGAAGCATTGGAAGTTCTAGATTTTCAATTAAATCAAATCTCTGGTCAGCTGATAGATCAAATAGGAGAGTTTAAGAGTCTTGAATATCTTAATCTCAACAAGAATTTACTAACTGGTCCAATTCCAGCCAGCATAGGAAAGTTGTCATCTTTGAAAGTTTTGGGCTTAGGTGGTAACAAACTAACTCAAAACCTTCCGCATAGTTTGGGCGAACTTTTTAATCTTGAAAGAATTTTTATCTTTGATAACAAACTGGAAGGAGTAGTGACTGAAACTCTCTTCGCAAATCTCACTAAACTCAAGATTTTCTCAGCTTCTCACAATCAGTTGAGTTTGAATGTAAGCCAAAGTTGGATTCCCCCGTTCCAACTTGTTGTTCTTGGACTAGAATCATGGAGCTTAGGCTCCAGCTCCAAGATTCCTTCATGGCTCGAGACACAGAAAAATCTTTCATACTATCTTAATCTGGCTGGTACTGGAATCACAGGTAGTATTCCAAGCTGGTTTTGGGATACTCAGATTTTGAATCTCTCCCATAACCATCTTCATGGAGAGATCCCAGATTTCCGTGGCGCTAATCAGTTCATATACTTGAGTTTTAACAATCTCGAAGGCCCATTGCCTCGAGTTGGAGATGGTTTGAAGGAGCTTGATTTGTCCAATAATTCATTCTCTGGAGGCATAGCTCACTTTCTATGTGATGAGACATATCCAACATATTCGTTGGAGATTCTTCATCTGGGAGAGAATCAATTAAGTGGGGAACTGCCAGATTGTTGGAACAAATGGCCTTCTTTAAGATATTTGAGCCTAGGAAATAACCAAATGTATGGAAGCATTCCACCTTCTATTGGATTTCTTGCTAATCTACAATCTTTGAATCTTGAAAATAATAGATTCTCCGGGAAGATACCTTTTGCAATGCATAACTGCATTAAGCTGGTGAAGATGGGGCTTGCAGATAACAATCTTGAAGGGAACATACCAGCGTGGATAGGAACAAGCCTAGTCGAGTTGAGGATCCTCATACTTCGCTCAAACAACATGAGTGATGAGATATCTTCAGAGATTTGCCAGCTGAGCTATCTCCAGATATTGGATATCGCCAACAACGAACTTTCAGGCATAATACCGAGGTGTATTAGAAATTTCACTGCAATGGTAATGAAGAGGAAAATGTCAGATCTATTCAAACTGTATGGAAATGAGAAATCATGGTACTCTTACTCCCTTTACAGTCCAGGAGGGTTCAGAGAGAGCGCACTGATAGTGAAAAAAGGCAGTAAACTGGAGTTCGACAACATCCTTCCCTTGGTTACCAGCATCGACCTTTCAATGAACAGTCTGTCCGGAGAAATTCCAAATGAGTTAACAAGTTTGTCGGAGCTGGGATCCTTAAACTTGTCGGGGAATCAGCTGACCGGCTTGATCCCCGAGAATATTGGAGAAATGAAGCAATTGGAATCTCTTGATCTATCAAGAAACTCCCTTTGGGGTCGAATTCCCAGCAGCCTTGCATCCATATCTAGTTTGGGTTATCTCGACTTGTCTTACAACAACTTAACAGGAAGGATTCCAGACGGCACGCAGCTCCAGAGCTTCAATGCTTCAAGCTTCGTTGGTAACCATCTCTGCGGCCTGCCATTGACAAGCAACTGCAGTGAAGGAGGAACTAAAGAGATGACTGAGAACGGTGCAGAGGTTGAGTGGTTTTATGTGCTGCTATCTTTGGGTTATGCACTGGGATTTTCAATGGTTTGCACAGCATTAGTGTTGAAGAAGACGTGGAGAGTTGCATATTTTGGGTTGATAGAGAGGATGTGGATAAGATTCACAACATCTACATAGGATTAACAATGTATTATGCCTCTACTCTCTAATTCTGTAGTGTAATGTTGTTTTCTTTTTCTCCCAGTTTAGCTAAACCTATTGTAACCTTAAATCAACTTTCCATACGTATGATTTATAATATTGAAGTTGTTGGTCACAAATTTTGAGCAAAGAGGTTAAAGAACAGACTAAAAGTTTGGTTTGACATTTTATCAAACAGGAACTGTCCATAATTTGAATTTACGACGACAGAAATTGGCAGAATTCAAAACATTCCTTATTCACTTTGAACTTACGTGGAAAGAAATTGGCAGAATACAAACCTGCAACGATGCTTCTTCACCGATTAACAATGTAAGCACTCTCAAATTCCATGGATGCTGTTTTCTTTTTCTCCCATTTTTGCTAAAACTACCATAACCTTACATCAACTTCCCATATTTATTGTTGATAATTCTGAGCAAATAACTAACTTACTCTCAAGGAAGAAAAGCGCGCAAAAGTTTGTTTGGGGCATTTTATCAAACAGGAACTGTCCATAATTTTAACTGATTACGAAATAACAGGCCTTAATTATGCTCATAACTGGGAACTTATAATGAATAAAATGGGGATTATGTATAAAATTAATAATATAAATCATAAAAGAAAGCAGTCCACAATTTAACTCACGGCGAAAAATTGGGCTTTTGTTATACTCATTAATTCTAAATCTAACATTCCTTATTTAATTTTCTTGAAGTGCAGATATTGGGCCAAGCGGCCCATAAGAGCTCTAACGTAAGGCCCAATTCAATAGAATAAGTAAAAATTGAGATTTTAAGTTAGTCATTTCCAACATTAAACTCTAAGGTCTAACATTGATATAGTGATTTAGTTTTGTCTTTACGACGATATAAATTAGGAGTATTATGTACATAGTGATTAATGATTGTTCATTTTATTGTTGGTTTTTCTATTATCCTTTTATCCTTTACTTTAGTTTGGATGATAGATGTAATAAGTCAAAATCGGGTTAGGTTTTATAACTATTTTAAGACTACATATAATTTTTTGATATGTTATTTGATTTGTAGTTTAAATATTGTATAAAAAAGGTATGGGCCTAAAGTCGGTTCGAGGCCCATAAAAATTTATAAATTATAAAATAAACACGTGTAAAATTCATGTAAAAATTCTTTTCTTTTACATAACTTCAAAGTAAACAGGTCATAGTGTATGTTCTATAATAGTTATGCTGTGGGTTCAAAAGTTCTTTGCCCTAATTTTGTTATGAAGATTACCTCCGTCCAATAGTTTGTTAATAACATTTCAATCTGTCTATAAAATTAATTACTTATCATTTTTCTTAAATATGACCCTGACCGTATTTCCTATATCTCTCACGTTTTCCCTTTTCCTTTTCTATTTATATATCTTCATCAATTAACAATATTTCAATCAATTTTTTCGCTCACAATTTATCAAGTTTGACATTCAACTTCGTCCCTGTTAGTGGAAGAGGTAGCACGATTTAATTATTTGTAGTAATTGCTAACACTAATTTTGAAGAAGATCATGCCATAATGAACTAAGACATGAGATATTCAGTTGTATACATTAACCATTCTATTGTTAAGCTAACATTAATTATACTAGGCCCTAATTATACTACCTTAAACCATATAACCAGTAGTTTCTTTTTTCATTTGGATATGTATATCATACCAATGTTGGGCGTCTACTATTTTGAAAGTGGATGGAAATAGAGTATCTAGATACATGTACGAATCATCTAAATGATTTTTAAGATACGATTCACATTGAAAATAAAGTTCTTAGAAAAGTCCAAGTCTAGGTCGTGGCTGTCTGTATCTTTTAAGTCAACTTGACTTTAGAGCATCCACTACGCGTCCCGCGCGCGGCTCGCATTCCGTCCCGGAGGGACGGTTCCGCCGCGGGACGCGTTGCAACCCTCGTCCCGTCCCGTAGCCCGTCCCCAGCCCGTCCCGTAGCCCGCATCCGCGAGACAAGGGACGCGCCGGCCCGTCACGCGCCCGGGCGACGTGGCGCGCCCCCGATGCATGCGTGATGCCCACTCGCTGGCCCGCGAGTGGGCGTCGTCACGGATGACGCAATAATTCATTTTTTTAAAAAAAAAATCAAATTTTAATAAAAAAAAATTCAAACGATAATGTTACCGTTAATTTTTTATTTTCTTAAGTCGTCATATTATTTGCTTATTTTGATTTTAGAGATATAAATAGCAAAAAAACTTCAAACCACACACGTTAGTTTGGAATTATAATTTTCCAACTAACGATCACTTTTGGAAAAGATTGACCATTTCTCACAAATTTGTGGAAAAAATTGAATGGAAGAATTTGCTACAAAGCAAAAGGTTGAATATTATTGAAATTTTGAAACACTTTAAAATGAGTCTAGTTTGCAGCAGTTGTGAAATCACCCCCCACCACCAATTTTTTTTACTTATCAATTTAATAAGAAGTAAACATACTTCAATCATATTATTTCTCTATCTTGAGAGTTAAAAAGCATGATATATCATCGTACAAAACAAATCAGATATAAAAAATATGATTTAATACTCCGAAAATTCATAAGTCGTCATATTATTTGCTTATTTTGATTTTAGAGATATAAATAGCAAAAAAACTTCAAACCACACACGTTATTTTGGAATTATAATTTTCCAACTAACGATCACTTTTGGAAAAGATTGACCATTTCTCACAAATTTGTGGAAAAAATTGAATAGAAGAATTTGCTACAAAGCAAAAGGTTGAATATTATTGAAATTTTGAAACACTTTAAAATGAGTCTAGTTTGCCGCAGAATCCATATTTTCAATTTAAAATGCAATTATTTATTTTAAACTACAGAGTGCCAAATTTTATAAAAAACTTACAAGTCAATGTTCTTCAACAATCCACACAGTAGAACCTAGAAATGTGGTTAATAAGAATTATACATGCACAAACATTTTAAATCCATAGTTTCAAGATGAATGAACTAATATACTACAATAGCTAATAAATAAATTCTCCTAGCATTTAAATTATCGGCATTATTATAGCAAAGAAATAGAAAAGTCAAATAAGCACAATGTCTACAGATATATATATAAATACATATATCTTCCTAATAATCCTTGCAATAACACTAACAAAGATGGACAGCTCAAATCCAAGCATTGCAACTCTATCTTTCTTCCTTATTTTCTTCCCTATTACTTGTTTCAAACTATGCAAATGCAACTCGATTTTCTGCCCACAAATTGAAAAACAGTCACTCCTAAGTTTAAAGCAGTCCTTGCAAGATCCATACCATCAACTCTCTTCATGGGATGATGGTAATGATGTCAACTGTTGCAAATGGAATGGTGTAGTTTGCAACAACTCAACTGGCCATGTTCACCAACTCCATCTCCGCGGTTTGAGTTTGAGAGGCCAAATCAATTCATCTTTGCTCAATCTCAAACACTTGACTCATCTTGACTTGAGTCTCAACAACTTCAAACAAACAATCCCTTCCTTCTTCGGATCATTCACAAATCTAGAGCTTTTCAACCTCTCTTTTGCTGGATTTCATGGAGTGATTCCGCATACCATCGGGAACCTTTCATATCTACGCACTCTAGATATGGCCGGCTTTCCAAACATCGTGCCTACTGGTCACAACAACTACTATCACAGCAAAACTTGGGCTGGTTATCCAGACATGGAATTTGCTGCTCATGTAAGATTTCCAAACCTGCTACAAGTTGATAATCTTGAATGGTTAACGCGGCTTTCAGGACTTGAGAATCTCAATATGAACTTTGTGAACCTCAGCAGAGCTACAGATTGGGTGCAGGTGATCAACACACTCCCTTCTTTGCAACAGCTTCGTTTTCAAAATTGCAGCCTAAGTTACATATCTCCTCTGAGTTATCTCAACATCACTTCCTTAACTCTTCTTGATCTCTCTTCTAACAACTTCCATTCCACTGAGGTCCCAAAATGGATATTTGGGCTTCCCAATCTTCATTTTCTTGATCTAAGGAACAACTCTTTCATAGGTCCAATTCCAGCTAACAGTAATGCCACCAAACTGAAGTATATTGATCTCTCTTTCAATTTTTTGAACTCCACAGTTCCAAGCTGGCTCTATTCTTGTATAGATTTGGAGTTTGTTGTTTTGGATTTCAACTTCCTAACAGGTGCAGTTCCAGCAGGATTTACTAACCTGTGCAAAACAAGAAGGTTGTCCTTATCTAACAATAATTTCCAAGGAAATATATTTGATTTATTTGGAGATATGTCAGAGTGCTTCTTGGAAACATTGGAAGTCCTAGATTTTCAGTTAAATCAAATCTCTGGTCAGCTGATAGATCAAATAGGAGAGTTTAAGAGTCTGGAATATCTTAATTTCAATAAGAATTTACTAACTGGTCCAATTCCAGCCAGCATGGGAAAGTTGTCATCTTTGAAAGTTTTGACATTAAGTGGTAACAAACTAACACAAAACCTTCCTCATAGTTTGGGCCAACTTTTTAATCTTGAAAGATTTTATATCTTTGATAACAAGCTGGAAGGAGTAGTGACTGAAATTCTCTTCGCAAATCTCACTAAACTCCAGGTTTTCTCAGCTTCTTACAATCAGTTGAGTTTGAATGTAAGCCAAAGTTGGATTCCCCCCTTCCAACTTATTGCTCTTGGACTAGGATCATGGAGCTTAGGCTCCGGCTCCAAGATTCCTTCATGGCTTGAGACGCAGAAGAATCTCTCATACTTTCTAGATCTTTCTGATACTGGAATCTCAGGTAGTGTTCCAAGTTGGTTCTGGAATACTCGGGTCTTGAATCTCTCCCATAACCAGCTTCATGGAGAGATCCCAGATGTCCGTGGCGCTGCTCAGTTTATATACTTGAGTTCTAACAAACTCGAAGGCCCATTGCCTCGAGTAGGAGATGCTTTGAAGGAACTTGATTTGTCCAATAATTCATTCTCTGGAGGCATATCTCACGTTCTATGTGATGAGGCATATCCAACATATTCGTTGGAGATTCTTCATCTGGGAGAGAATCTATTGAGTGGGGAATTGCCAGACTGTTGGAAGAAATGGCCTTCTTTGAGATATCTAAGCCTAGGCAATAACCAAATGTATGGAAGAATTCCACCTTCTATTGGATTTCTTGCTAATCTAGAATCTTTGAATCTTCAAAGCAATAGATTCTCCGGGGAGATACCTTTTGCAATGCACAACTGCATTAAGCTGGTGAAGATGGGGCTTGCAGATAACAATCTTGAAGGAAGCATACCGGCGTGGGTAGGAACTAGCCTAGTCGAGTTGAGGATTCTGATACTACGCTCAAACAACATGAGCGGTGAGATTCCTTCAAAGATTTGCCAGCTGAGCTATCTCCAGATATTGGATCTCTCCAACAATGAACTCTCGGGCATAATACCAAGGTGTATTCATAATTTCACTGCAATGGTTATGAAGAGGAGTTTGTTAGATTTATTCAGACAGTATGGAAATGAGAAATCATGGTACTCTTACTCCATGTTCAACGCAGGAGGGTTCACAGAGAACGCACTGATAGTGAAAAAAGGCGGTAAACTGGAGTTTGACAGCATTCTTCCCTTGGTTACCAGCATTGACCTTTCGACGAACAATCTGTCCGGAGAAATCCCAGATGAGTTAACAAGTTTGTCGGAGTTAGGATCCTTAAACTTGTCAGGGAATCAGCTTACAGGTTTGATCCCCGAGAATATTGGAGAAATGAAGCAGTTGGAATCCCTTGATCTATCAAGAAACTCCCTGTGGGGTCGAATTCCCAGCAGCCTTGCATTCATATCTGGATTGAGTTATCTCGACTTGTCTTACAACAACTTAACAGGAAGGATTCCAGACGGCACGCAGCTTCAGAGCTTCAATGTATCAAGCTTTTTCGGTAACCATCTCTGCGGCCTGCCATTGACAAGCAACTGCAGTGAAGGGGGAGTTAAAGAGATGAATGAGAAAGCTGCAGAGATTGAGTGGTTTTATGTGGTGTTTTCTTTGAGTTATGCATTGGGATTTTCAGTGGTGTGCACAACATTAGTGTTGAAGAAGACATGGAGAGATGCATATTTTGGGTTTCTAGAGAGGATGTGGATAAGACTCACAACATCTACATAGGATTAGCAATGGATTATGCCTCTTCTCTCAAATTCTATAGTGTAATGTTGTTTTCCTTTTCTCCCAGTTTAGCTACAGCTATTGTAACCTTAAATCAACTTTCCAAAGGTATGATGTATAATAGCTAAGTTGTTGATCAAAAAATTTGAGCAAAGTGGTTGGGGCATTTTAACATACAGGAACTGTCCATAACATTAACTTACGAAATCGATTGGCAGAAAACAAAGCATTCCTAAATCAATTTCTTGATAATTACAATGCACATAAACAGTCAAACCTGAAACGGCTCATTGATTCTTCACCGCTTGCAGATTCTGGATTTGCTACAGAAGATGATAAGCCTCACAACACACACATAGAATTAACAATGTTGTTTTCTTTTTCTCTCAACAAGGTAAAACTATCATAACCTCACTCACGTCAACTCTCCGTAGTTAATAATTTTGGTAGAAAATTTACAAATTATAAATTATGAGGGGTTTTAATTATGATATAATATTATTCTAGGTCCTTCTTTATGAATTTTGGTATAAAATATACAGATGATATAATTTGTTTTTTTATGATTTTGATGAAAATAACGTTAAAAGAAGAAGACAATCTTTGTTAATTTGTTTATTATTCGATTCATACTCCATTTTGGAAACAATATCCAACTCTATATATGGAATATGGCCTAAATATTAATTTAAGAATATTCCAAACCTCTATATTCCTCTAGGTATAGCAATATTTAATTCAAATCAGTTCATTATATATAGCCAAATTGATTTACTACATAAATCGCAGCTTTAATAAACGACTCTCTCCTATTTGTACTGCAACATTTTGTGATAGTTCAATTATCTCACCACTGAAACTAATTTTTGCATCCTTATGTGGGCTAAAATAAAATGTTTTTCTACCTTAGCTCAATATTTTCTAATCTCGTTGTATTTGGGCCTATAAATGTCTTCTACTATTATTTAATGAGAAAGCTGGAGTGGTTTTGTGTGCTGCTATGTTTGGGTTATGCATCGGTATTTTCAGTGAAAAGGCCAAGCCCATTGGGCTTACTCGCATGCAGAGATTGGGCCGACCGGCCCAAAAGGCTTCTCATGTAACACACAATTCAATAGAATCTGTAAGAGTTTTTTTTTAATAGAATCTGTAAGAGTTAGAGATTTAAAGTTGAGCCATTTTCAACATTAAACTGCTTAATAAAGATATAAATATAGTCATTTCAGTTTTTTTTAAATAATAATGTACTAGTAGTTTACAAATATTATGCACGCCTGCATAGTACATAAAACAATTCATTAATGATGTAAATTACAGATATTAAAAGCCGTGAAGTAAGATTTTAGGATTGTCATTTGCTACAATTTAAAGTAAATAGTACAGAAAATCAGGTATTCGAACCCGAAAATCCTATAGATTTATTTATAGAACAGCAATAGATATCCAGTCTACCTATTATGAAAGCAAGAATAGTCTTATATCATCTTTGCTATTTGAGTTAGGCCTTATTGATAGATCTAACATACACTAAGGACTCGTTTAGTATGAAAGATTATACTATTCATGATTGAATACGCATTATATTTGGTTCATGTGATTAAATCTTACAACTCAATTCTAAAGATAATCATATGATTATAAATTATAGATAGTCACTTTTTCCAACTAAATATATAAATATTAGTATATATAATAAGTCATAGCAATTGAAAGAGACCTAAAATTAAATTGCACAAGATTCAAATGGCCACAAACAACACAACATTAACTCATGACGCATATTTTCTACCAAAATAAGGAGTCCTACCCACCAAAATATTCCCTACACGTCTCTATGCATCCAAATGATACATTAATGTAGCACAATTATATGTTGAAAAATATTACTCCTACTATTTTAGATTTAGGAACGACAAGTGAAATATTTAATTAAAGTTATGTTATACTATTGCGAATACTAGTGGTCTCCTACACTTTGAATATATTTTGTGTAATATAAATATTTATCCCACGACTCACAACTCCAAATTGAAATTCTTGCATAACGTAAGAATTCTACACCAACATAATGTGAAAAATATACAGTACATAAATGGAATTGCATTGTTATTAAATAAAATAGCACAAGAATTAAATGGGCCACAAACAACACACATTTACTCATGACTCATATTTACTACCAAAATAATGAGGCCTACTTAACCAAAATATTCCCTACACTACACTTCTACGTTTCCAAATTGGACATTGCAGCTCAATTATATGTAGAATTATTATTATTATGTTAGGTTGATATGTTACAAATTAGAAAATTTCAAAGTCAAGATTCAAGAAAATGAGACATGAAAGGAAATTGGTGGCCTATCATTTTTAATTTTTTTTTATCAGATGATAGATTTAAGTGGTTGAGAACCCCACTTTTCTTGTCAACACTACATGCCATTAAATATAACTTTTGAGCATTAGTTAAGAGGGCCCACATTTATCTTGTCACACTTCAATAATACTCCATTTGATACCAACCCATAACTCCCAGTGGTATCCCACATATTGAATTATGTCTAAAAAATTGATATTATGATTATTTGAAGATATAGATAGTGATATATACCCAACATCAAATTAGAGTGATAAGTGTTTATAAAATCGAAATGGTGACTAATATGGATGAATCACTAAACATACGTACACAATCTTATAATTATGTTCTGAATCACTAAAATGGAGCAATTATTTTTCTATTCCATAATTAAGATAATTGAAATTGTTTTTTTACTCTTACAACAACAATAATAATTTTTTTTACTATTTAACAAATTTAGTTCTACTATTTTTACACTAGCAGATGTCATGTAATACTCTTCATTTAATAATTATATATAGTGGTTTTAATGCAAAAGAGAGATAAGAATAGTTGGTAACTTAGGTTTCCCATCTCTTTCAGAAAATCGCATCTAATCTTTAAAAAATTAATGAAAGTAGTAATATTCATGTTTATGAAAATGGTGACATATTGAAATCAGCTTCATTGAGGAAGATTCGGCTTGGCAAGTCGTTCACTTCCTTATTTTGTTGTTGATTAATTTGTATACTTCTCTTTCTTATTGTTATTGACATTTCTCATGTAGCTATTTTTGTCAAGTTTTATGTTGTCTTATTCTGATCTTGTTTATTATTACTACTATTCTTTTGCTGATTCATCGAGATGTTTTTTTACTTTATTGTTCTTGTTATATGTTGTTTTCTTTTGCAGTATAAGGTTGATTTGCATTTAATTTTTTTATAATTAACTAAATACAATTTGTTCATAAATATGTTGACAGCTGTTCTTGAATAGATTTTTGTTGATTTGTGAACTCCATGTTCTCAATGAAGAAGCAGCACACACGTGTCAAGATAAATTTAATATTTGTTCTGCAACTTATAATATAAGTATGTATTATTACTATGATCATATGTAAATGATTTTCTTGGGGGTTTAGGATTTCTGTAATTTTGTGGGCCCGTATCAAAGCCAGCTATTATGTTTTCTTGTCACATATTGTGTGTGCAATATGTTGTACTCAGTCAAAATTATTTCATAAATTAGGGATGTGTTGATTTATCTACAATACTTATTCTTTTTTCCATCTGTTTTCCTTGGAGATGCAATTAATAATTATTCATTTTCTCTTATTCAAATTATTTAATACTATACAAAAAAAAAGTCTTGAACACAACCTGAATTGGAATTGTCAGTTTCACATATAAAAACAGGCAAATACTTTTTATTTTTTTTATTTAATTAGATTATATATAAGCACTTTCGGAATATCTAGAGAAGACTTTTTCACTAATAATTTTATAATATTGTGCATTCCCAACTTCCAACTGATGCCCAGTATTATACACGTACACTTAGTGACTATTGATACAAATCGGTATCTGCAAGACTTTTGACTTTGACTAGTAGAATATTTGTTTTATTTTTTTTATATTTTATACATTCCAGATTGATCAAAGTCAATCATCATACACATAATTCTTTTTTTAATACACACGACAAGATTCTCACTATGTAAATTAATCATCTCATAAATTATACTCCAATTTCTTACGTAGTAGGAGTACATTATTTCTTATACAATACTATATGATTAATAAATTTCATATATAAACTCAAATAATCAGTCAGACTCTACTCAATGCGATCACACACACACACACAAATGAACACATTCTATAAATAAATATAAAACGAAGTGAAAACGTTGAATGTAATTGAAAAATAATAATAATACAAAACGAATTAAAAACGTTGAATCGTATTATATTTATGCATATTACTATTATATTTTTATGACATGTACATATCCGTTGACCACTTCTTTTCTTACATTATATTTCTGTTGACCACTTCTCTCTTACATTCTCTTAACTTTATTTAAACTATAATTATTTAAAATTTGATTTTATAACTCAATATAAAACCAATTATAGATATCATCACAGAGATATACTCCATATTAACACAAACTATTGCATTACAAAGATATCCACGCCAATTTTATTAGATAATATGCATTGTGCTCTATTAAAATTAGATTCATTTAATAAAAAAATACGCTTGAGTTTTTATTAAATATGTAATAACTCAAATACTTTTACACTATTATCCTATATATCCTTCTTGTTTTGGGTTGAGATTGTGGTTATTGGTTTGAACTTTAATTTTATTTATAAATTTTTTTTATGAAAATAATAAGAACTACTAGTAGTTTTTAATTAAAGTAAAAATATGGTAAAGATTTTTCTCTACATTGCATTTTAGTAAAGATTTTTCGAAAATCTCCGAAATAATAAGCATTAATTCGTAGTATTGTGGAAAATACAAATAAATATGTACACGTACATAATTATTTTTCCAAACATACTTATTTACCAATGAAAATTCTAATAATGAAAAGCGTGTCCAATCGCGTTGGCAGCGTGTAAGTTTATTTCGCAACAAATTCGCTTCTTTCCATTTTCGACCCTAAAAATTCCCCTTTTTACTACCAAATTTATTAACAGTTTCCCACTAAACATAGAAATCCATTTTCTTAATTACACATTTAAATACCTCCGTTATTACTCTGTTCTTTTCACTACAAAATCTGTCCAATTTCTCTCTATCGTCACTCCACATTCCTCCCTTTCTCTCCCATCATCAACACCTTCACTCCATAAAGTTTGTGTCTACAAAATTTATTCTCTGATTGGGTATTGAGAAAGAAGATTTCTTGAAGTAAAAAACAAAAAAGATTCAATCTTTCTCTCCAATCCTTGATCAGAATCCATTTTTCCCAAATCCAAGATTCGATTCTTGAATTTCCGGCTTCAATTTCCCAATTTTTCATGTGATCTGAGATTGATCAGAAAATGCCGATTACCGAATCATCATCATCAGCAGCTCCCAGCTCAATTTTCTCGATCCTCAGCCGGCGGCGCGATCAGGTCCATTCAATTGAGCCGCCGCCGCACTCCGCCGCCGACACGGAGGCGGAGGCCTTCCAGCGCCACGTCGCCGACCGGTTCAACGGCCTCGCCGCGGCGGACTCCGGCAGCCTCCTGTCAATCCCATGGCTGCGCAGCCTCCTCGACGCATTCCTCCGCTGCCAGGAGGAATTCACGGCGATCATGGCCAGCAACGCCGCCGTCCTCCGCTGCACTCCGGTGGATCGCGCCGCCGCCGACTACTTCGACCGGAGCGTCAAATCCCTCGACGTCTGCAACGCTGTCCGCGGCGGAATCGAGCTGATCAGACAGTGGAAAAAACAGCTTGAAATTGTCCTCGTCGCCTTGGATGGCCGCCGGAGAGCCACCGGCGACGCCCAATTCCGCCGCGCCAAGAAAGCCCTAGTCGATCTCGCCATCGGAATGCTCGACCGGAAGCAATCCACCGCCACGTTCGCGACGAGAAACCGCTCGTTCAGCCGCCACCACGGCCACAAAAGCCCGGGGGTAGTCCACTCCCGGTCCCTCTCGTGGAGTGTGTCCCGGTCGTGGTCCGCTGCGAAACAACTGCAAGCATTATGCAATAACCTAACCCCGCCCCGTCCCAACGAGACGAACGGGGTTAGTTTATCCGTGTTTACTATGAGCCACGTGCTCGTGTTCACAATGTGGGCCTTGGTGGCCGCGATCCCGTGCCAGGATCGCGGCCTGCAGGGCCATTTCCACGTCCCGAAGCAGTTCCCGTGGGCCGGGGCGATCCTCTCGCTACGGGAGAGGATATTGGAGGAGTCGAAGAGGGCGAACGCGTGCGGGTTGCTGAGGGAGATTCGAGAGATTGAGAGATGCTCGCGGCGATTGAACGAGCTCGTTGATTCTGCGGAGCTCCCGTTGTCGGAGGAGAGGGAGAGGGAGGTGAAGGAGAGGGTTGAGGAAGTGAGGAATGTGAGTGAGGGTTTGAAGAGGGAGCTTGATCCATTGGAATCACAAGTTAGACAAGTGTTTCATTGCATTGTTCGAAGTAGAACTCAAGGTCTTGTTTTTATTACATGATGATTTGAGTGTTTTTGTGTAAAGAAATTAGTAGGAAGGAAGAGGATTGGATTCTGCTTGTGCTGTGTCCATGATGTTCATTTATGTTCTCTATGAATAATGAATTTTGTTTTTAAGTAAATTGTCTTGCTTGGATGGTTTATGAATCAATTGCACGATTTTCTAATCTATTTTCTGTTTGTAGAATATTTCAACGTGGTGTGTAACACAGTTGTGAAGTGCTTGCATAATGGGTTGCTCCTACACAATTATGTATAGTACTTCAGCACAAAGTGTAACTCACATGTTCATATAAAGTTGTAGTGAGATTGTGTCTTGCAGCTGTGAAGTTTTGCATAATGTGTTATTCATCACTCATGTTTGTGTAAGTCGTAGACTCTTGTAGTGGTGAAGTGCTCGTGTAATATGTCCCTTGTTACATAATGTTGCAGAGTGCTCTAACACAATGCATAACAGCATATACATTCGTATAAGTTACAGTTATTGGATTTGTGTATTGTAATTGTCAGGTTATTTTTTAGTGTTGGACTTCCGTATTAAAATTGTCGAGTTACTTTATAGTGTGTCACACACGACATCTATTCATATAAGTCGTATTTGTAAGACACTAGCACTATGTATTATAATTGTAAAAACTTTATTATACGTTGGATGCTCTTATTATTATCAATATTTTATGTGGTTTTTAATTTCAAATAATATCATTCCGATGCTTTAATTATGAACAAGTTGCTTTAGAGCATCCACAGCGGTTGAGCACAGCCGTCCGTCCGTGCCAGTGGCGCGACACTCGCTGCTCACCGCTGCGCTCTTCCCGCTGGCACGGCGCTGCTCGATGCATCGAGCATGTCCGTGCCAGCCGTCCATTGGCCAACGACAATGTCGTTGGCAATTTGATTTTTTTTATAAAAAATCAGATTTTAATTAAACAATTCAATTAAAAATAAAAAAATATTTTCCCACTTCCCAAAAAATTATATCCGTTTTCTACCAACTTTTAATTTATTTTTCAATTTTTTCCCCCAAAAATACACATTTTCATCTATAAATACCCCACTTCCACACCAAAAATTCACACCACACTACACAATTCTCATCTAAATTCTCTCATTTCTATTCTTACAATTCTCAATCTTTCTTTCACTCACAACAAAAAAATGTCCGGCTCTGGCAATCACCCCTCCGGCTCCCACGGTTGGAACCCGAATTGGTTCGGCTCACAACCATTTCCTAGTCCAGAAACGGAATATTCCGGGTGGCTACCGGCCTTACCCGATCGACGACCAAGATGCCCCCGAAGGGCAATACGGGTAGACACCCGAACCACCCGTACCTAGAGCGGGAGGGAGCGGTCCCTCTCAAACTCCTCATCCTTCTACTCGTGGTGTCCGCACCCCGTACACTCCGGGGGAGATGAAACAATTATTCAAAGCGTACTTGTCAATCTCCGAAGATCCGGAGGTTGGCACGAACCAATCCGGTGATCATTATTGGTGGTGCATTTGTCGCCGGTACAATCAAAACCGGCCAGCTGGAACAATCGAGCGCAACAAGAGTATGGTGCGCAATGCCATATACAGAGCCAACGAAGAAATCCAAAAGTTCCAGGGGTATTACCTCCATGAAGAGCGGTTGGCGGGGAGCGGCCGGAGCGAGCTTGACATCATCAGTTCCGCCATGGTGACCTACCAATCCATGAACTACAAGCCGTTCAAGTACCTCAACATTTGGCAGGAGACGCAGGCGCATCCGAAGTATAGTGGAGGTGTATCATCCTCCTCTAGCTCCTCCTCCAAACGGTCGAGGTCGGTATCCCTATCCGACGCCGGCTCCGAGGATGTGGCTAGCCAACTTGCCGGAGCTAACTTGGGTAGCCCCGACGCCGGCCCGAGCAGTTCCCAACGCCGGCCGCAAGAAGGAAGAAGGCGGCGGCCAACCGCCGTCGCGCCGCGACTCCATTCGCCCCCGCTCCCTATGTTCCACTTCAACCCCCCACTAACTCGTTGTGGGGGATTTTGGCCCAACTCAATTTAGCCGATAGGTCAACTATGACCCCCGAGCAACTTCGATCGCATGTGGCGATGATACGGGGTCTCCAAAGAACATTGGGGGTAGAGCCGGATGAATAGTCATCCACGGAGGTAATTTTTTTAGTTGTTTACTTATGTAATTTTTAATTTTTAGGATTTTAATTATGTAATTTTTAATTTTTAGTAATTATGTAATTTTTAAATTTTTTTTTAATTTGTAATATTATTCCGGGTATTTTTAATGCATTTTAATTTTGTGAAAATGTTTTTATTTAAATTGAATAATATAATGATGAGACCCTTGAGCTTGTCCTTGCGGAAGAGCACGGATGTGGGTGTTGTGCTCTTGCCTAAGAGCAAGGAGTAAAAGTGGGACCGGGCCCACATCCGTGCTCGTTGGCAAGAGCACAGATGTGGATGCTCTTATGACTTTCTTTCCCATAAAATTAGTTTATTTATTTATTTTTAACATGTTTCAAAATATACACTACATTTTCTTAATTAAATTATCTTAATATTCACTTAAATAAGCCTACTTGGAGGCCAATATGAAGGACTATGAGGCCAATATCTCTCCCAGCGAAAAGATATTTAGGTTACTGGAAAAGGACAAAGCTTTAAAAGCTAAAAGCTATTTTTTGTTGGCATAGAAGTGTTCATGGGCCCCACTTGATCGTGGTGAAAAAAAGAGCTCATTTTATTGGGCCCAAATTAGTTCCTCAAAATCTTCATTTATCATAGGTTAATTATTTTCAGTTTCCTTCAAAGCTTCCCGCGAAGGACACAGCGGCAATTCTTTTCACACAGTTTTCTTCACAAACGAAACGAAGCAAAGCATATATTCTTTGCTCTCTTGCACCATTACTTTTCTTGATAAATTAACAGTGCTAATTTTCCTAACCTCTCCCAATTCATTTCATCCAAAAACTGCCCGAAATTTCATTGAAAAAATGGAGCTCGAGTTAGGACTCAAGTTAACGAACGCTGCCGACGAGTTCGCCTCCGACTTTCTGATCGCAAAGGACCGTGCCGGCCCCGTGTTCGTGTCTAGAGAAACAGACACCGCATTCTTCCTCCTCACTGCTCATCTCAAAGGTTACGTTTTTCGGGTTTTGCAAATGCAATACTTTTTTTGTTGTTTATAGCTGTTATACTGCTGGCTCGTCATTTTTTGACTTGAGAAATTCTTGCAGGTTATAAGAGAAGGAACATAAAGATCGACATAAACGAAGACGGGAGCTTGATCGGAATAGGAGGCGAAAAGCATGTGCAAGAGACCGTCATGGTGGGGTGGAAATTGTACAAGAAAGAGACAGAGACAAAGGGATTCAAGAAAGTTTTCAGAATTCCACAAGGGGTGATTCTTGACAAGATCAAGGCCACATTCAATGAGGACGAATCAACTCTGTCGATCACCATGCCGAAGAAAGCAAAAGGAATCCGTGGTGGCACTGCCATTGAAGAAGTCAAGGATAGGCCGGAGCTTGTTAGAGCGGGGTCGGGGAGTTTGCAGATTGCAGACGAGAAGAGCGCCATAGCAGAGAGTTCAAACAAGGGGAAAATCGGAGAAGATGGTGAAGAGCAACGCCAAGAAAAACCAGTTTCAGATCACGATCTCGAAGATGTAGGGCGGCTAGTTGCACCATCCATTCATGGTGCTCGCGTGGAAGGTGACACGTGCAAGGAAGACGAGGAAAAGCAGAGCAACATAGATGATGTGCAAGAAATAAAAGATGAACCGGATACTTACAAGCAAGATGTTGATGAAAGATCGTATGAAGGCAGAGCAGAGCCTTCTGCCATTGAACCTTCTCAAGAAACTCCAGAAGCAAAACCTAGGGCGGGAGAGGATGATGAAGAGAGCCCTCGGGAGAAAAGGTTAAAATTGTGTCTACCCATCGTTGCTGGTTCAACTCTATTTCTGACGTTTGTGGCGTTCGTCTTCCAAATGATACGAAGCAAGCACCAAACTAGCAGAAAGAGAGATTGAATCAGTTTCTGCAGATTGTCAATTTGTTTCAAGGATTTATTTCAATTCATTGCCATACAAATATTAACTCAGTCCAAGAATCGATGGATGTAGACTAACTGCGAAAACTTTGATCCTTCGATTTTGACTAAAACTTTGTTCTGACAATCTATGGTAACCTAAGGAAAAGCAAAAACTCACAAGAAATGCAGCATTCTATAGGCTATTATGAAAATGAAAATAGACGAAACAACTTACTGTGTAAGACGCGGATTTTGGTTCAGCGATGATTCATGGTTGTTGTCTCTGTGAAATTGCAGAGATCGAAGGCTTTCTTGTTCTTGAAAATGTAAAGGTTACAGTAAAATCTAATCTGGAAAACTGAAAAAAAAAAAAAAAAAAAAAGACTTACCGAACCAGTAGTTGCCTTTTTGAACCTTAGGAGTTTCCCATTCGGAAACTACATTGATACCTATGTGCTTTAGGGATGCTTCGAATGGTTGATAAAGAAAGGTTCGGGACATAGGTAGTTGCACATCTATGACCATTTTTCACACAGTAGAAAGTGGAGAGAAATTACACTAGCAAAGAGACGGCAGAGAGTAAAGACGAGACCATGATTGGTCGGTCTTTTAGAGTTGCCATTTGCTGCTTTCCTGACTTTCTTTCAGCCTATTATGAATTCTCCTAAAAATGACTAATAACTGAACAAAAAAACTGTCCAATAAACACTAAAGCGATAATTCATCGAGACAAGCAACAAGTCGCAGAAGCCATATTCCTGTGAGAACAAGCTTGCAGCACAACTTTTCCTTCTCAAAAGCATTGTATGCTTTATTTGTATATCAGAAGTAAAGGTGCAGTAGGAAAATGAACGTTTTTCGACAGAACGTTGTCGTTTCGCCGCAGCAATCTACACATTGTAGTGAACAAGATAACGAAGATACTACCCTTATAGAACAACAATGGCTTGAATTATTCAGAAAAACAGATTGCAGCTGTGTTGACAAAGATTACCACTGCATGGAACCGCTTCTCTGCAGGATGTACGGTGGTCTTCGCATCTCTGTAACAGGTATCACACTCTGCATAAGCTGCAGAAAGAATCATGTTATTCATACTGCAGAAACATCTCAAAAGGAAATGAATGTACAAAGTTTTGAATTTACAGAAGAAGATGATTACCTGCTTAAGCCTCTTCTTATTGTTCTCTGCCTGGAACATAATAAGAAGTTTGTCGCTGTTAGTCACAAAATTGGAAATGGATAGAGAATGCGTACAGTTGACCACGACATCACTCTAAAGTTCATGAGTACGAAAAAAAAGGAAGAATGATCAAATAGTTTGTTGTTCGAGGAACTGTTTGTCACAACCAGGCCCTCGAAAATGCAAGATCAGTGATGCATTTATTGGATCTCATGTACTGCAAGTCCACAGAAGTAATGCCAAATCGATACTTCTTGTTAGATAGAGAATGGTTTTCGAATAACATGCCTGAAATGGAAAGATATTTCCAGACACAAGGAACAGCAGTCTCTACTTAAAGATCAGATGGTGTCGAATAACATAAAACGGATGAACTTCCTGAACAAGATTGCTTCACTCTCCATTACGACACAAGCCCACGCATCGGGAAAACAATTAGCAAAGGCGAGAAACGACACCAAATCCATACTCAGAAAATAAAGACACACATTTAGACTCAAAGATCACATAACAAGGATATTTGAGGACACATGGAACAGCAGACTCTACTCAACGATCAGAGGATGTCGAATAACATAAAACGAATGAACTGCACGAACAAGATAACTGCACTCTCCATTACATCACAACCCCACGCATTTGAGAAAACAATCAAAACCAAACAAGCATCCATCCTCAGAAAATCATTCTACACTCAAAGATCACATAAGCATCGCATCAAATAGCAATAAAATTTGAGCTCAAACTTGAAATCATCTTTTTTTCAGCTGATTTTCACTCAATAATCAACAAACTCAAGTTCAGTTCCACAAAATTGATCCAAGCAAATTACCTTTTCTTTCAAGAGGAAATCGTTTTCTTCCTCGAGCTTCGCCGCCATCGACTCCAATTCCGCTTCATAGGCCTAAAAACCATCACATTCCGGCCACAATCAACCAAAAATTAGGACAAAAACCACAAATTAAACGCAATTGAGGAAAATCGAACCTGCTTCCGCTCCCTCGACCTCGCGGCGCTCTCTCTGTTCTTGATCATCCTCCTCTGCCGCAGCTCCACCGCCTTCCCCGGCGCCGCCGACAAGCTGAAGCTCCTCTTAACCCCCGCTCTCGCCTCCCCGGCGCAATTCATAAAATCAGAAATCCCCCCAATCGATCCTCCTTCTTCCTTGAGCTTCACCGCCGCCGCAGCGCCGCTGGAAGCCGCCTCTTCGGCCTTGAGCAGAAAATCTTCCAAGGTCATCATCTCCTTCTTCGGCTGCCGCTGATGAGTTCCTGACACGATCTCCTTCCACACGTCATCGGCCGACCTCTTACCGGCTCTGGGCGGGTCCGAATTATCCGGAGCCATGGCGCAATCAGACGACGAATTGATATTTGCTGAAACTTTTAAGCCTGCAAAGTTGCAATCGTTTTTGAAAACGACAAAAAGAAACACTTTGAACTATTGATTAATTACCATAAAAAAAAACGATTTATTTGAATACTTACAAAAATTTATCCTCTCCAAACTCGTCACCCCTTTCTCTCCCAAAAAATGGCGTTATCTTTATCGGCAGCAATCACAACAAGGTACGCAACCACAGTCCGGCCATGTCCCTCTTCTTCACCAAAATCGAAGCTTTCACACTTTTCTTCTCTTCAGCTCCCATCGGAGCTCCGGAATTTCCGGAGCCAGCACGTTAAGTCTCGCCTGCGACGTCGTACGTTTGCTCTGGTAAATACACATCGTCAAATTACGAAGATTGTGATGAAGCTAATTAATTTATGGGGAATGTGTGAAAATATGTCGATATGGTAGTGATGGAGCACTAATTTTGCTGCTAATTTCTGTTGTACATGTGTGGAAATTGTGAATTGTGAGGAATTTGATGGCTTGCTCTTGTTGTTGCTGCTAATTTCTGTTTTATGAGTTTAATTGTAAAATGAGGAGTACATTATATGTAGTACATAACTGCTTAGCTTTAGTCCAAACTGATTTGATTTGGTTGGTGTTTACTTCCAATTGAATTACTCACAAATACACTATTCGAAGAGATGAAGGTCTGCATGCATAGATAAACTGCCTCTTTTCATGGAAATGTGTGAGTTGTGTTGTATCTATCACAGATTTTGATGTTGAATAAGAGCTTACTTGTTTTCTTTGGTTAACACGTGTGACCGGTGTTCTTCAGGTTGCATCGAAGAACCAGACATTTTCGTCATTTGACGAGTTGTTGGAAAAATCTGATAAACCTGTGTTGGTGGACTTCTATGCTACTTGGTAATGCAATCTTCTTCTTCTTTTCTATACTTGTGTTGCTAGGATTAATTGTGTTCTTGCCTTTTTACTAGGTGTGGTCCATGCCAGTTCATGGTTCCTGTGTTGGAACAAGTCAGTGCTTCGTTGATAGATAAGATCCAAGTTGTGAAAATCGACACAGAGAAATATCCCGCCATTGCTGACAAGTATCAGATACAGGCGCTGCCTACGTTCATCTTGTTCAAGGATGGGAAACCATTTGATCGCTTTGTAAGTGGTGGTTTTTTGTTCCATAACTCTTCTTTCAGTGATTGCAAGCGAACTAGTTCGGACCTCGTCGTTTAGGATGTGTTTTTGAGAGGTCTCGTGATGATTTCTTGTTTCTAATATACAAAAACGACTTAATATGCACACGGCCAAAGAATAATCTAGTTAATCTGGCTAATGGCTGTGATAGTAGTTGCTTCATGAGAGGCAAAATCCGAGGATCAAATTGCTTGCCTTGGTAATTTTACTTTCTGTTCGTTCTCGTGCATTAACTGTCAACTGTCATGCGTGTAAAGATTGAGAACTTGAAGCTTCATGAATGAAATTTAAGTAGCATTATTGTATGTGACTGTTGATATAAGGTTCAAATTTGTTAATTCACATACTGAACTTTTATTGATAAATTCGTCGTTCAGGAGGGTGCAATGGGCGCGGACCAGCTCATCGAACGTGTTGAGGCTTCCCTACAAGTTAAACAGTAGCACTTAGAGGTGAGAGCTCATGAACATTCCAAGAAGATTAGCTTCATAAAAGAAAGAAAACATACATTTGTTTATACTGCTTATCATATTCTTGATCCTTTTCACTTAGATAAAGGTTCTATCTCTCTGATTTTTATTCTGTCTCATTGTTTTATTACTAATATTTTGGATTTAACCCTCCAAACATAAAATCAAGTCTTATTTGTATGCATAATAACCAAACTCAGAAATCATCTTTCTCATGATCCCTCAATTCCCAAGCACCATCTTCCAACTGCACCATCCCTTTGTATTTGTCACACCACCATGCAACAGGAACACAGTAGTCATCTTTCAAGCAATCCAGATGCTTATTAACCAAAGAAATGTCTCTCTTGACCTCGAGCTTGAACGGCCCTTTACTCCCGTGCGTCCCGGCAACTCCATGCAGGTACGATTCCAAGGCGTGGATAGTATTCACACTTCCGGGCCTCTTCAGGTAGTTCGACTTGCTAGTGTCGATCCTCAGCTCCTCCCCGACCTCTGAGTACCCTATCATCGGGTAGGACGGGACGAGATCTGTTGCGTTCCTCACGCGCAGGACGTAAAGATTCTGCAAGGTCGAGAAATATTTCTTGAACTTGTCTTCTCCTACGAGAGGGCTGGCAAAGGCGAACACAGTAACAGGGCACGCCTTGTTGGGCATGCCCTTAGGCTTGTTGTATCCATTCGCCACAATGTCGACTGCACTCAAGGTACCAACCGCAGCACCTAAACTGTGTCCGGTTATCGTTAAGCTGATCTCCTCATTCTTGTATTGCTCTACGAGTCTCCTCACCTCAGTTAGAACCTAAAATCACAGACAAATTCGTGTTTGGTGAGGCGAGTTTAAAAGTTCGTGTACAAAACCAGAAACATTCATCGTTCATGTATACCTGGCTTCGAGCACTGGCTTTATTGAAAGGTGATCTTGGATCATCAGAGGTGTAGAGTGAATGCCAACCAAGATGCACCTTAACATCACTCTTCGCTCCGAAAATATCCGGTGCAGAAACCAGCTCGAACTCGAAGTCATTATTAGTCCATTCGAGAGTCATGACAGTGCCCCTCCACGCGATCACAATGTCCCTCCGGCCTAACGTGGCCTTCCCTTCATCCGTGGCCACGGCTGCAAACCCGATCCAGTTGGACTCCTTGCTCCACGCCTCTCTGGACCACGACTTTACGATGAAGGCACCGGGCAGCGTAGTGGCCGAGGTCGCGTAGAAATACTTGGTGACACGGTATTTGAACGGATTCGCCTTGTCCAGCCCGACCCTGGAAAAGAGGGTGTCCTTTGCGTATCGGCTGCTCCCTGCGTACTTCGAGGCCTGCTGGGAGTTGAACGTGTCGTACGTTGCCTGAGCCATCTCGCCGTAGTGGATTATGTAGCGACGGAGATCGAGGTCTAGAGGGTCTAGCAGACCCTCCCATTTCTTTTGGCCGCTTAGAACCTTCCATCTCTCTGCAATGCTTGGCATGGCTGCTTTCTCCTCTGTGCTGGCTGTGCTTTTACCTAATCAATCTCTTCAAGTTGTTATGTTTCAGAAAGTGGGAAACACTAACCTCACTACACAAAAGACGGCTTTTACCAACGGAACAGTAAACAGTGTTACCGACAGATTACCAACGCCGATATCGGACACTAAAATTTGGGTCGTAAATATGTGATGATGCCGTCGGTATTTATCAACAGATAGATTGTCAAATATACGTCGACGAATTCCGTCGGTAAATCCCACCTTGTTGTAGTGAAAGGTGAAAAGTAACATAAACTCTACGAAGGAAATAATGAAGAGTGGCCTAGATACATAGTTTTATGAAATTGTTTCTTGTTTGATAGTAGTACTTATAAAAGCATACCTATATATAAATGTAGATATATATGAGCACAAAATCATGAGAAAAAAAAAACACAGTTAAAGAAAACAAAATCTAGTAGCTTAAGACAACATGAAATACCTCATAATATTGAGTTGGTTTTTCATAGATTATCTGCAGATTGGGGAGCTTTAAATAGTGGTATGTATAATGTATGCACATGTGATGTGATATGTTATGTTGTGCTGTTCTGATGTAAAAGGAAAACCTATATGTTTGATTTATGCTGACATTTGAATTTGTTTTCTTTTTCTATGCGTTGCCAACTTGCTATCATCACACAAACACAGACAATGAAAGATAGTTGAAGTTTAAGATTGTGTGTATGGATGTAGTAGGTTCAAGTGTCCATTTCTGTTTTGAGATTCTTGGATTCAAAGGACAATATGTCTAAACCTATAAGCAAACATTATTCTGCGTGATTTGTTTAGGCATTGTCACCAAGTTTGATCAAATTCTGAGTAGTCTCGTATGGTTTGAAACACATTACTATATTATTAAGTTTCAATTTTTCACAAATATTACATTTGTATCAAAACGAATGGAATGATGTTGTTTTAAGCCACACTAAAAGACATCATTTTGTAAACATGAGATAATGGTGAAGAAATAGAACTTTTTTGTTTCGAAGCTGTTCCATCGCGTACAAAACAATGTTGTTTCGCTAATGAAACAACGTCATTTTGAGCATCATTAAAAGACGTCGTTTTATACATGTGGGACAGTGGCAAAAAATTGAAACTTCGTGATCTAAGCGAGACGATGGCGCTTTGAGCATCACCACAAGACATCGTTTTATACACGTGGGACTGTTGCGAAAACTCGAAGCATTAATTTAATAATCTTTCATCAAACCTCCTGACTTAAATTGGCATGGTTGTTTTTTATGATGCTTATCTTGAAACGGCAGGAAACATTGTGATGTGTGATTTGTTTTTGATGACGCTTATTATGTAAAACATGAAATAGTGTTTAGGATTAATATATTGCTAGTGATATATACTTTCAAGAAACCTATTCCTTACATCCATTTCCTTGTTTCTTTTTAGTGATACATTTTAAGCAATCAATATATTTTTCATATTACTATACTAAGAAAGACCACTATATTATGAAACGTAAATGCAATGCATGGAGTTTATAATTGAAAATTTATTTTTCTTAAACAATTCTAAATCCACGTAAGTGATCACAAAGAATTCAATACTACTACATATTCAAAATCAATGGATTGTTACCATTTAAATTACAATTTTGCGCTTGGCTTCATGTCAATTACATAGTACTAATAACATTTTAAATCGAAGTATAGAGTCATAAATAGGAGTACTAACTTTTTAAAATTTTGGCAATTGTTAATGAAAAATGAAACTAGTGTAAAAAATTAAATATGATGTGCCAATAAAACCACTTAATTTTAAGTAAACCATTGTCTTTATAGTTAAAACTGAATAGAGAATGATGTCGTATTGCCAAAAACAAAATCGTTTTGTTGTTACTTTTATACTCCTATTTGATTTGTCATATTAATTTTAATTTTGGTCACTGTAGACAGTAGCAAATATTGGGAGGTTATAATTTCATATTCATATTTTAAAATGCTATGGGATTAATCAGAAAACAACGTAAAATTTTTATTAAACTACCACACTCTCCTACTTAATATACAGCATCTTAATTCTTCGAACACGAATCAATTAAGAGTAAAAGTGTGGAATTCATCCATTATTGTCATTTCCAAATGAACTAATTTTAGTAATATGCAATTCGTATTCGTGTCATAACGTAACCATGCAACAACCATAACTATATAGTGGCTTGTGCTTTTGTAAGCTAATTTAGTGTAGAAAAGAAATACTATAAACGTAATTAATTAATTTGTTGTTTTTAGTTAGTGATTATTGCTAAAAATGTTGGCTGGTTGGTGTTGGAAACTACTGATAGCTATGATTCTGAATAATTTTGGTAGAAGACGTTGCTTTGAAGCAAATAAAATAAGACATTTTTTATTGATTGAGGAAATCGCGTGCAAGTTTCTCATATTTAAAAAGTAAAACGATAACCCCCTAAAAATATAATATACTAATATTCAAGTCATATATGGAGTACTTAATTATGGTTGGGATTTATGGGGTACTAAAGGTAATTATTGAAAATAAAATACACATTAGGAGTCACATTTAACGTGGACACGAGTTTTAAAAATTATAAAGAAAAATTAGTTGAATAAGTTAGTGGATTATGCGTCCTACTTATATATATTAGTTTTATAATAAAATGTGAGTGAATAAGTTGGTGGAATGTGAGATATATTTTATGGTAAAAGTGAAATGTGACTTTTATTGTGGAATGGATCAGAATAGTAAAATATGACTCTTATTATAGGACGGAGGTAGTATCAACTTATAAAATATGCTACCTCATATTTATAAATGTTCGTCAAATTCTAGTTTTACATGCAAGATTTAGAGTTTGCTTGTAAATGATTGTTTTAATGGTCTATTTGCAATCGATCAATATTTTGATGCTTAAATAGTTTAATGACTTACTTATGTATTGTCATTGAGTGTCAATCAAAACAACTATCACACTATAGGCGGCACAACTAAACGCCGTTGCATTACTAAATTAAATAATTGCATTTATTTACTTAGTGTTTATATTGAAAAATGATGGAATGGAAGAGAGAAAGGAAAAAACGAGATGGAAGAAAGTACAATGAATGAAATTATTTAATTTAGTGTATATAATATTGGTGGCTTCTTTCTTATCCGATTCATTAATGTGATAATTGGATAATCGTTTAACTAGTTGTATTATGTTTTTTATAAATATATGTTATTTTTGTTCTCAATAATCCCATGAAGGCAATTAATATGGGCCCAGTACTTGGATCTAATCTGGAAATTTTATGGTCTATATATAGCATAGTATCCTTCAATCTTGGCCCAATATTTTGCTTCTTGCCCTCTTTGGGGTTTGTAACAAACATTTGATAAAGGTGTAATATTAGGAAGTTTGTAAATACTTCTACTTAAAATGTGTTAGTGAAATTCAAATATTTTTCTAAGCATATTCATCCAAAATGACTAATCTAGTGCCAGAGTATAAAAAATAAAAAATTATGTATGGTTGTTCATTTGCTTGCGTCATAATTTCGGGCACAACTTCTATATAATAGAACTAAAAACAGAATAATAATTTTAAATTTAGATGGTAAAAAAAAAGGCTTATATCTGTAGTGTGTAGTGTGTGTTTCCTTGTCATAGCGAGTACCGATAAATGAGTTCTGTTTGTGCAAATTATTGTTTTTACCGAAATTTCGTAGTAGAAAAAGGCTCGAATCTTAGAAATTCACTGTCCTTTCTTTTTTATGCACATTAGTATAATTAGTATAATGCTTATGCGATGCACGAATAATAATTCGTGATTCGGTCGCAATAAAGACTATAAATAAATAAATAAATAAAATACTACTATATACGAATTGTATTTGTTTATAACAATATATTATAATCTTACCACCAACGTACGATAAATTTTGAAAGATAATATGTTTATGAGAATTAAATGCAGGTTAGAATCGACACTCCATCTTTCTATGTTAATTCACCTACACTTATCTAAACCCAAAAATCATTAAAAAAAACAAAAGCAAGGTTTGTTTAGAATAATTCCAAAACTCTCCTTTTAAAACACAGATTTATCAAGATTGTTGAGTTTACTCTTTCCAATTAGACCATTTAATTAATTACTTGTATAAGCACATTATATGAAATCAGGAAATTATAATAAAATATGCGAAGTACTGCATATTTACCATCAAGTGGCTGTAGTTTAGTGGTAAGAATTCCACGTTGTGGCCGTGGAGACCTGGGCTCGAATCCCAGCAGCCACAATTTGTATTTTTAGTTCAATTTTTATTTCAAAAATTTAACTTTTCTTCATACTATAATATTTCGGTTTGCTTTCACTTCTAATTATTTTTTTTCTGATTATATTTCAAATAAATCTTTACATTATGTATAATGCTATTGTTTAACACCGTGCGATGCAAGGCTTAAGTGATTGTTTCACACTAATTTGATATTATTAAGCGTATTCATCCTAAATCTCCATGATCGATGCTATAAATTGCAGTGCTAGTTAATTTTGTTTTAATTTACTTACCTTCAACTACCTGTTTGGTTCGTACATTCTGGCAAATCAATGCACTCACAAACTAAAAAAATACTCCTACTATATTGTCCTTCAATCTTCATCAATAATTGAACCTCTAAACTTTTTTTCTCGTTCTTATTTAACTATCTTTGCTCCTTTTCACGATAAATAATTTTTGCACCATAATCTAATTATCTTTTACAAAAGTCTAATCATTTTTACATCTCTTGAATAATAAATAGTCAGTCACGTGTCGGTGGCACAAATAAAAGCAATTAAAGTTAAAGGGAACATAAAATAACAAGAAATTAAATAAATGACAGCCATAAGCATTTTATAAAAAATAAAATTAAAAGGACGAACACTACATTATTGTTGAGACAAAGTGTCGGCAGAGGTGGAGGAATACAAGAATTTATTTAATTTCAATATCAATTTCAACAACCTATGAAAAAATAGTCCCGATGAAGTCGTTTTTAATAATTTATGAAGATTGATATTTTTAAAAACAACGATCTAATTAATTTTGATAATTATATTTCTACCAGCAAGATCTAGATCTATGCCATTTAACAAAAAAATCGAATCCGATCTTTATTTCTTCAACATATTTTAATTAAATTTATAATGGCTGAGACACCACTGCCCCACAAATACTATATTAATTATTAGAAAAATAGTGAGTGAATTATCGAATTATTCAAGTTGATATTTTGAGGTTGAATAAGAAACTTCTAGCATAAAAATAACAAATATAATTTCTTACCAGCAAATTTAAGTTATTTTCCCAAATTATTTACGCATTTAAATGTTAAGTATGCTGATACAAAATTTCGAACGAGCAAATTTTTATTTGAACGTATGCTCAAGCCTTACGCATGCGAGTGTTAGCTAATGAAAATTCTATCTTTTTTCTATTTCTAGTAGGTAATTTTTATTTTCAGAGTGTAAATTATGCAATTTATAGTAGTAATTTTTTTATTAAAGTAGGGTAAAATAATTAAAAACAAAAACACGACCACTCACGATTCTTGATGGTATTTAAAATTCCATAAAATGAATTTAATAATTTGAAATGGAAAAAATCTTTCACAATTTGGCTGACAGCTAATGAAAGCAGGACACCAACTTCACTATTTCTGGCTCCCGCAAAGCTGTAATCGACGACCATACTGAGGGCACGTGGCTTGATCTAGACCGTCAATCTAGTGGGCTGTTTTCTGTCGGCGGAGGTGACGCAATTTAACAATGGCGTATTGAATATTCGTTTTAGGGAGATATTTATTTCACTTTTTTTTTCAAATCTTGTTATTTTTTGAATTTATGTAATTACTACTACTACTCCACCGACGAAAATAGGGAGTATTTATTCTGGAATATTGTTTGACTTTATAATTTCTTCTTTGTTCTCTCAGTTAGCACCCAAAACATTTATAGTATTTTCATTTTATGTTATTTTATTTTGAATAAAACATGCATCTGGAATGAGAGACCAAGAAGAGATCTTTAAAACAATATTCCTTATATTTCGTACTACTATTACTTAGACGCTTCTATTGGCAGAAGAATTAAGAAAATAATACGGAGTATTTTGTAAGTTAAATTGTTATTCAAAAATAAAAAAATAGATAATATATAAAGTAAGAGAAAGTAAAATGATTGAATTTTTGCCAAATAATGAGATTACTTATTTAGTTATTTACTTTGGGACTTCCTGAAGAAATTACAAATCAATTAATTTTGATTGAAGGGAGTGTGTGATACGTAAAAAGGGAATCTAAAATAGAGTAATCAATCAATTAGTATGTATGCCTTTTTTTTCTTCCCATTTTTATTTGGAAAGGTGGAAAGGTGGGTTATATATACATATATATATATATAGATGTATTCATTTCTTTCCTTTTTGTATCTTTTGTTCTATTGTTTTTTTTAATCTCAGTCCTACGATTTTATCATCCGACGGTTAAATTAATGTCACGTGTCATTTAATAATGCAGATTTTCAGTTGAATAATGCACACCGATTAATAACTAACTAACTATATATATATCGAGGGATGTATTCATTTCTTTTTTGCATATTTTCTCCTTTTTCCTTCTTGATCTCAACCCCACGATTTTGTCATCCGACGGTTAGATTAGTGTCACGTGTCATTTAATAATGCAGATTTTCTGTTGAATAATGCACACCGACTAATAATGCACCATTATAGTGTAATAATGCAGATCATCTGGACCTTTGATGAATGAGATCTAACGGCTCATATTAAGAAGAATAGGATCTAAAGGACCTTTGATTTTAGTTTAAAGTCATTCAATGTTTGAAATATTAAAAATGTTAATTAAAACGCTTTAGTGATTTGATTTTCATTTAATTTTTATTAATATATCTAATTTATAACTTCCAATCTGTTGCCAAAAATTAAATATATTAATAAAAATTAAAATAATTATTTAAATATTGTAAATGTTTTTTTATGCATTGTATCCGACCCCACAATCTATATTTTCTGGGTCCGTCGTTGTTTCCTTTTAAGGAAAAACTAGCTCTTATCATCTAATCAAATTTTATTAGTTTTTCTCTATTATATTATACTTATGTTCTACTGCTTTTATTTATCCATTTAACTCATTGTTGTGACTCTCTTAATTCTTGTGTCAAAATAAAATGCTGACTTAAATTTCGCGGAATGAGTTTTATTCTACTTTTGATTAATTAATTTTTGCTGATTATAGATTTTAATTTTTACATTGTGAGAGAATATTTTCCATGATACTGTTAATAATAGATCTATTAATATTGAATTG